>NW_027516587.1:5209796-5537092 GCF_048772815.1 Callospermophilus lateralis | reverse complement strand
CATTTGAAAAGAGAATGCATCAATGAATATGTCCTGTGTAGTAGAATGCCTCCCACCAATCAACCTGTCCAATTTATGAAAGGACTGCGGCTTGCCTTACCAATGGGAAACACCTACAACCTTCCTAAGTTTCTGTTTTCTTCCAGAATTCTGGCCACTAGCCAGAATAGGCTCATCGTTTTTTATCCATGATATTTACCACCTCCAATCACTGTGACATGACCATGTACTGAATAGCTGAAGGGAATGGCATGGAGAGCATCTCAGAAAACTCAGATATCAGTGTGGCCAGGAAACTCTCAGTGGAGAAACCCTGCTTTGGGCCTTTTGCTTACATTTTGTTCTGTTGCCCTGAATGTCAGGAAGGTATTTGCCTCTGGCCACCCCTTTGTGAAGACTGAAAAAAACAGTTATCATATGGAAATGAATGAGGATCACCTGTGGCTCTTGGCATAATTGCTTTGGAAAGGGAGGTGTCTGAATCAGCCACTTGGCCCTGTGTGAGGCTCCAGCTTAGCACATGATGGATTTAAAGAAAGATCCCGTGTGTGCATCCAAAACCAAAATGGCAAAAGGATCAGTCATTGTGGATGAAGTCTCTAGCCTTTTTCTGTGATGTTCCTGACTCCATCAAGTGAGAATAGGGATCCTTTGGGTCAAATGAGTTCTTCAAAGCCCTGCAAAAGTGCTTGGGTTTTCTCATGACTCCAAACCACATGAAGAATCTATACCTGACATTCAGTAGGCCTCAAAATGGAGAAGCAGAGGAGTATTAATGGCAGGTCTATTTAATCCCTCCTGGTTCACAGGAATGGTGTCCAGGCCACCCTGACTTTAGGCAAATGAGGGCCAAGGGTGCTCATTTTGGTCACTGTCTTGGGCTGCGCCCCTCATGGAAACCTTCAGCCCGAGGTTATGATGAGTGTCTATATGGAGAAGATGAGGGCCTTGTGGGAGTGTTTAGGTTTTAATTTTGGTCATTTGTGTGGCGATTGGAAGAAATGACTGGGTCCAACTGGGCTTGAACTCTGGTGTGAGTTCAAGGGGACTTAGAGACTGAGTTCTGGAACTGAACTCAGAGAAGTATTGCCATGAATTGTGTTGGGATTTTAGCAGGCCACACATGAGAGTCGCCCTTATAAACTGAGATCTAGGTCCAGGGTGGCTTTCCACAGAGCACTGAGAATCTCAGCCTGGATATCACATGATTTTTTCTGAAACACTTGGCAGGCATACTTGAGCGTCAAAACACACATGGACCTCACATTGTAGACCTCAATAGTCCTGGATTTCTGTGACCTTTTGGCCACTCCTTGGGAAGACTTGCCTGTGAGAGTTTTCCAGAGGTTTCATTGAAATGAGCTTCCTCACCATTTAATGTTTCCTGAAAAAATTGAAACCAACAGTGCCTCCAACCTCATGCTTGAATAATGGCTCGATAAATACCATGAAATTTTTTAAATTCCTTTGACCAGGTTGCACAGGAGAACCTTTGGATGTACTTTTGCTGACGATGAGTGTACCAGACAGTTCCTTGATTGACTAAGTTTCATGAAAATGGTGTAGAACAGAGATGCCAGTAAGTTCAAGCCTGCTGATTAGTGGACCTAGAGCAGAGATGTGCAGTTTTGTGATAAAACTTCTGTCGTGGGGCCTTGTGGATCTGCCTTTGACTTCCAAATGGCATGTGGCTGACATGGTGCATCCAGCAGACCCTTATATGTAAAGGCATCTTTTTATAAGAAGAGGTTTAAGGGAAATGTTCACAATCAGGTTATTATGGTCAAGGGGGCAAACTATGTGGGCTAGAAACCTGGTTGGTGCATTCTCCTGCTGACCCTGACCCACCACACATGACAGAACTCCCTCCAGCACTGTGTTACAGTTGAGCTCCTTGTATTCCATGAAGCAAATACCAAATTCCCAGTGCAGCACCAAGAATCACCACGAAATGTGGAGGATGACCAAATGGTTTCACAGTCAACATGTGGATACACTTAGCTCCCCGTGGCCACAGTTTACCTACAAAGAGAGAATTCAGCACTGCTGCCTCATGTTCATTGGAAAATAAGAAACCATATCCACAAGGTCAAAGAGATGAAGACCCAGCTTTGATGGTCTCCCTAGAAAGGAAGCTAAAGCTCCTGGCAACAACATATGTTTTAAGTGCCCAACCTCAGAGACAGTTTCTCAAGAAGTCTTTAGGCAGGCAGAGGTCCATGTTTGTGGAGTTTTTACCCTGTCCCTTACTTTTGGAAACTCCTCTACCACTTCCAAGGTTTTAAACTCCTGATCGTATTCCATTCCAGATATGTAGTCACGGATTTTCTAACTCTTCTCCTCTAATTGTGTCTTACTTGGGGCGAAGGTGATATCTAGGTGTTGTTCTTGATGAGAGTGGGAAGATTTTTGTGTACCACATATTTGCATACACATTGGATTCATTTTCCTATTTTCCATTCGATATACTGAATCCCTGACACTAACTCACACCCTACTAGACTCTGATTACTAATCCTAATATGATGGAGGAAAGTAACCCAAACATTATAGAAACATAAGCAGTTCAGAGGAGGCATGGTGTATAGTTGGACTTGCTTTTTGCATGATAAATGGTAGGTGTTATAAATATAGTCAATTGTTAATTGAAATAGTTCTCCATTGTTTTTAATGTTAACTTATTTCTGAATTCCTGTCTCCATTTCTCTGGAGCCTATTCAGCACATGTATTTTTATATGCACATATAGAATCCTACCTGGTATCACACGTACATTTTTGTGAGGTGGCTGACTTTGCAGATACAAATTGTGAGAAGAGATCACTCATCCTAAACGCTTTTGGATCTTAAAATTCCACCTATGGGTGAGGTTCCTAGTTGAACAACATTATACATAAATCCATGTTCACTAAAATGAATACTTTTTAATCTGTGGATGATATATATTTCATGATAAATTTTGATACGCATATATATTTATATATTGCTACTTTTTAATGTATCTGTGATATATATATATATATATATATATATATATATATATATATATATTATACACCCTCCGATTTTTCAAAATATGAAATATATGTGTCTTATATACACTCCCTAAATTTATTCATGTCATGAATGTTGATTTATAATAAAATGTTCACAAGATTATGCTCAGATATATTCATCCACCTGAAATATATATTTGATTCCTAGTACTGAAAACTAACTTTAGTAAATGGTCCTTTCAAATCCTAATGTTTCTACAGTAACTGACCCAGTTTAACATCAATGCAAGTAGATTCCTATGGGACATGATATGTATTTTGACATTCATTTTCATTCAAAACTGGTACATTACTATTTTTTTCAGTTTTTGAACATCATAGGATATATATTTCATTCACAAGTTAGGAAATTTATACGTTTTTTTTTACTTACAATCACTTCCTGCTTCAGAACACATGTATTCCTCTATGTTTCTTGACTCGTTTTTTCATGAGACTTCTTTCCAAACACATAATTTTTCATTTTCATAATCACTTTTGAAACTAAACTCACACACCCTTCATGATAAAACATAACCCTCATATGACCATTAGATGCATTACTCGTTGGAATGAATGATTGTATATCAATATAAGATTTCTTATATATTTTCAGATATCAATTCAATCCATGATTTAAAGTGGAAACAGTTATATTATTTATTCACAGTATTGTCAATTCATGCATTACTTCTATATTCATAGACACAGGGAACAACTCTGTGTACCCCCAACACTAATTTACACCTCTTCAAAATATTGCTCCCAGAAATGTTAGAAAAAATATGCATGTCACCTGATCTACATATACATTTTATCACTGTAATATTCTGATCACAAAATGCAAAGGTCAAACTTATGATGGTAGCACATCCTAAATGGAAAGTGATCCTGGATTATTAAAAACATCCATGTCCAGGTTGCCTAATGCTCTCCAATGTCAATCATATTTGTGACTACATATTTGTTTCTTCCTAAGATTATATATTGAAACTCAACCTGGTTGATCATGTCTAATCCTATCATTCACTTTATACATTGCCTGATTTCATAATGTGTGTATTGATATCTGATTTCCTACACATTTTCTCCAGTTCATCATTGTGACTGACTCTTCACATGTGATGACATTTACATTCACTCTCTAACCGAAACCCTATTGCTAAGGAACTTTTGTTCCAAAACCTATACACAGTCTTCTTCCTAAACCTACCAACTATATTCCTAATCCTACCGACTATCCCTTTTTGAATGCATGTTCTCTTCTACATTTAATTATCCAAGTAAAGGTGGGGTGAGGTCGAAGGAAGAGACCACCAAGAGACTATCTCATGCAACAGCAAAGGGTTTATTGGGGGTCCAGCATGCTGATGCTCAGAGCTCACTTGAATAGAGTAGAGAGCCCTTAGAACAGCCTAAGCAGAGCTTATACACTTTCCTTGGTGACGGCAGGGAGGGAAGTTTATTGATGGGTCAGGGCGAGTGGTCAGTTTGCATGCAACCCAGTGAGGGAGCACATTCTGCAGTTAGTCAGTTGGGGACAGCATATTCTGGGAACAAGATTAGCAAACATTTCTCAAGATTTCAACAGTGTTTTTTTAAGCTTACAGGAAAAAAGGAAGTGAAAAGTGCCTATTTTATTAACCTTTCATTCCCCACTTCTTCTTCTGGCTACTTTTAATCATAAAAGTGATCATTGCGGGGTGTCACATTCTATGTTTGCTAGTGGGGTATTACCATAAGTTTAACTCGTCCAATTTGAGCTTGGAGAAAAGAAATTACATGGTTGAGCAAACAGGGTTTTATAGTTAGCAATAATATGAGGATTATTATTGAAATGGCCAGGGTTGATAAATGCGTAGTTAACCAGGGGGACTGTGTGAACCAAGACTCAAACCACCCTTTTTGGGCCTCTCTCTCTCAATGACACTCTTCAAGGCATCTTTTTAATTTACTCCTAGATTTTTTTAAAACTCCAGTATGGTCGGCAAAAACACAAGATTCTCCATCAATGCAGAACAAAGGCCCCCTTCTCTCTTGAAGAGGAGGTTCAACCCTCGCCTGTTGTGTAAAACAACTTCAGAGAGAGAGGTTAAAGATTCCTGCAAAGCCAAGATGGAGGTTCCTAATATCTTTAAGTTTTGGTCTATTGCTGCTTCTAATTGTGTCATTTGTTGTATCCCATGGACCAAGGCAGTGGTTCTTGTGCTCACGCCTGCAGCAACTCCTATACCTAATAGGATGGCTAAAGTGATGGATATATGTTCTCAGTGGAACCGGGTTTTATGCCCCCTTATTTGATCTTCAAATGAACCTGCATTATGATAAAGCACTCTGGGAAACCTCTGCACCTTTACAAAATTAATCACATGGTCTTGACAATTTCATGAAAACAAAAACAATGTTTAAGTCTACAGAATTATACTGTTGTAGAGACGGACATGGCAAGGCACCTAAGATACTACCAAAAACAGGGAAACTTTCCATTTTATTTGCAACCGGATTCAGAGGGCATTACTTCTGTTATAATCAATTAATTCCCTGAAACCCACGTTTAGGTAGTTTCAGAATTTTGTACCCAACATATAAGGGAAGTGGCGCAGAAGTTCACAGCCTGCAGAAGTTCACAAAAAGCAGATTTTTTTCTGTTTTTTTCCTCTGTTCTGGGCAAGTTAACTTTTCAAGGCCACCTGGGTGAAGGAGAGCTTTTTCTTCCCTTTATTTTTTCCCCCTTCCAGTTGTTACCATGGAGCCCAGTTGGTAACTTCTTTATCTTAGAAATGTAGCCATCTCTGTGAAGCCCCAGCTCAATGCCAAAGGCCTTGTTCACATATTTTGTGAAAAACTAGTAAGGGGGTGTCTAACTTAGGAGTGCTGATATTTTTAGCCAGTGGCCAAGTACAACAGGGCAACAGGAAAAGAGGAAGTTTATCTACTTTGAAGTCTTTCATGGGGACTCTTTTGCTGAAAATCCTAAAGTCAGCCATGCTGAAGACTTCTGTAGAATTTCAGTTAATGTTTTTCTGTGGGCCTGGAACAGAGGGGGGAGATGGGGAAGGCATGGCTTTGAGCAGCTCCGTGGATCTGAGAATGAGGTAGCAGAGATGTGAAAGAATACTGGGAAAGGGGTTTGTGATTTTCCTAGCAACAAAAAGGTGAACAGTAGAACAGGTAGAGCAGAGGGGAAGATGGGAGTGAGTATCCCTAAAAGCCTGTGAGGGACTTTAAATTCTTAGTAATCTATTTTCAGTGATGACAAAGAAACTTTAAAGGCCATTTTCACTAAATCTTGGATAGGGGTCTGAGGGTTCTCCTCAGCTGGTTTGAGCTTTGGGTTAGCTGGTAAGAGGAACTGGTGGGACCCGGTGCGGGCACTGACTGGAGAAGAGAGGAGTGATTCGGTGGAGGGTTACCTTAGTACCTGCTACCTCAGCAAGGGGGCAATGGTCTTAGATCCGGCGGAGGTTTGGGTTTTTGATCTAGTAATTGGAGGGGAGAAATCATGTTGCTGAGGTGAGAGTGACAGCAGAGAGTCTGGAGCAGAAGGCTGAGTGTGAGGACCTATTGGAGAAGCATAGTTCAGGATGTGAGTGAAGGAGGGAAAAGGCCTCCACATAGGGAAATCTCCTTTCACCCTTCTGAGGACTTTCAGAAGTTAAAAAGGTCAGGCAGAATTTGAGGATCTAGAGACCCCTCTAGGGGCCATCGGTTTGGTGATCTTATTGGTAATAGGGCCAATGCTGTGTACAGAAGTTGATGAGGAGTTTGGGTTCCATCATGCACTGCCTGTATGATCACAACCCTATGACTTACAGAAGAAGTCGGAATTCCCCCCACACAACCGTGACTGTTTGTGGCTTTGGTAGTCCACCGGGCAAACATAGTAATCTAGGCTAGCCAACCTGCATCTGGCTTGCGTGTCCGTACATCCATAATGATTGTTTCCATTATCAATGGTGCAGAATGGATTTAATGGAAATTTAGTGGGATCCTCTTCATCAGGTATATCCCAATAGGAAAGACCTATAGCCAGCTGACAAATATCTGGGTGGATAGATGTCCACCAAGTCCCTAAGTGGGCTGCATGCGAGATAGATCATACTTCTTTACCAGTAGGATTTGTGATCAGCCATCGCTGCTGAACAGGTTGAAGAGGTTTAGGACTACTGGTGGTCAAGGGGAGAGTGTATAGCCTTAGACACAGGGTAAATACACAATTTGAAAGTTTTACCAATTTTTTCCTGTTTCAAGCCAGAGTCTGGACAGGGTCAGGCTTGAGATGAGAGGTATGGATCCAGGAAGTGATTCTTTCTAACTTTACCGCTGTAGGTGTTATAAGTAGCACCTTGTATCATCATTTCCAGTGGGGTTCCAGGGATGACACCTGATGTCGACTTACATAGATGAAGTCTCTTACTTGATATCGATGTAGAGTCCACTCGTCCCCAGGTTGATAGGCATTGGCCATCTTTTTTCACAGGTATCCCTGAGTTCTTTCAAGAGCTTTAATTCAGTCAAGCAATGGGGTGTGGAAGGAATTGTTAGGTCTTAGAGTTGGGGTTAGGTCCCTTACTGAAGGAGGGGCACCATGGACAATTTCATAGGGGGTGAGGTTACACGAAGAAACAGAGGGAGTATTTCTTCCATGAAATAGTGCATAAGGCAGGAGCATAGTACAATCTATTATGCAGGTTTCTAAGCTTAATTTCGTTATGGTCTCTTTAATGGTTCTATTCATTCTTTCTACCTGTCCTGAACTCGGTGGTCTATAAGCACAATGTAACTTTTAATTAATCCCCAGGGTTTTGCCTAACCCCTGACTTACCTGGGCTACAAACGCCAGTCCATTATCAGACCTTATTACTTAAGGCAGGCCGTATCTTGTAAAAATATCTTTCAGGATCTTCTTGACGACCATTTGCGCTGTTTCGTTTTTTTTTCTTTTTTCCTGGAAAAGGCTTCAATCCATCCTCAAAATATATCTACAAAGACTAGGCGATATTTAATTTCAAACCTTGCTGGCTTAATTTTAGTAAATTCCACTTCCCAGAATTGTCCTGGTCTGGTTCCTCGTAGGTGCTTTTTTGCAGGAAGCTTGGAATGGTAAGCATTATCCATGACAGACCTGACAGGCTTTTGTTACCCATTCAGTTATTTCCTTTTGCTTTGAGTCGGTTAGTAAAAAACTCTGTTCTTGATCCTTCAGGAATGAATGCAATTTCTTTGAACCAAGTTGAGTGAGTTGATGTACATTTTCTACTGACATATATAGAGCCGTGACTATAGGAGTTTTTACTGAACGATTTAGAAATTCCACTTGTGGTCCTTCAGGGTTAAAAGTTATTTTGGCCCGGAGCTTGGTGAGCAGATCTCTGCCCATCAATGGGGCCGGGCATTCTGGGATTACTAAGAACGAGTGATGGATTTTTCCTTTCCCCTGGTCCATGGTCCTCTTAGTTGTCCAAGCCCGATATTTTCTGCCATTAGCCCCTTGAATTAGAGACCTTTTATTTGATAGAGAGACCAATGGGGCCTTAAGGGCAGAGTATATTGCCCCTGTATCCACTTCAAAGTTTGCTGGGGTCCCCTCCACTTCAAAATTTACCCTGAGCTCTCGGAGGGGATCTGAGCCCCAACGTTCTTAGTCATCCTCCAGAGTCAGAATGGCTGGCTAGAGTGGATGTCTCTTTCAATGGCACTCTTTGAAGCAGTGTCCTTTTTCTTTACAGTAGGCACATTAAATTGAGGCCAGGGGTGGCCTCTAGTATGGGCCCCGATATCCATTCCTGTCTCCATGTTTCTTATTTCTGGCCTATTTGTTGTTGTGACCAGGACCTTAGTCAATGCCTTAGTCTGTCTTTTGTTTCTTTTATCCTCCCTTTGCTCCCTACTCTTCCTCACTTTCTCTCTTATAGTATACCTTCTCGGCTACTCTGACTAAATCTCTCAAAGTCATATCTTGTAATCCATCTAAGCATTGTAACTTTCTTTTAATATCTAGGGCAGCTTGCCCATAAAGGCCATCTTGACAGATGCCTTTTGATCCTCTGCCTGAGTATCGAAAGGAGTATATCTCCTATATGCCTCCATAATTCTCTCTAAAAACATACAGCGAGATTCATCAGGCCCTTGAATAATCTCTCTTAACTTGGCAAAATTTGTTAGTCGCCTAGCGGCCACTAAGATACCCACAATTAGAGACCAGCGATAAGTGGACAGATGCTCCCTACCTTCAAAGGTGTTGGGGTCCCAGTTTCGTCGATTCAAGGGAAAGCCGGGTTGAATATGTTCGGAAGTTTTGTCGGTCACCCATCTGGTCAGAGGATATTTTCTCCAGCATCCAGGAGTATTCTCTTTTGTTTCTCTATCATGAAGAGACAACCCTAGGTGTTGTTGACAGTCACCCCAAGTAGGCTGGTGTGAAAACATCAATGACTCAACCACACCTAGGAGCCGGATGGGGTCCTCGGTAAAAGGGGGATATTTATTTTTCCAGTTATATTGGTCTGAAGAGGAGAAAGGTTAATACTGGTAGGCTTGCATTTTTCCCCCAAGGCCGTTGTCAATCATTGGCCCCTAGGGATGAGGGGGAGCATCATTCGAGTTCCAGGTTTTTCAATCATTCACTGCTGGTGAGTACCTTTAGCTGGGCTAGCTTCCTCCAGAGGAGGAGGGGCTGTGTGTGCTGCGGGGAAATTATCTGGAGGACGCTGGGCTGGCTTATCTTCCTCCAATGGTGGAGAGGTTGAGTCAGCAGCAGGGGAATCACTTAGAGGGAGTTGGTCTTTGGGGGACGTGGGCAGGAGATAAGGAGGGGGACGAGAGTCCAGTAGAGTCAAATCTTGTGACTCAGGGAGAACAGAGGGTGGAGGAGGAGGAGAAGCAGAGGGTTTGAGAGATCATGGGGGAAGGAGTAGGAGCGGGGGTAGGGGCAAGGAAATGCTTCACCCATGGAGGAGATTTGCAGAGGTCCTGCCAAGTTAAGATATATGGCTGTTGATCCGGATGGATATGTGGCCCTGGCTGAAAAACAATATCCTCTGACTTTTTAAATTAGTGGGAAGTAGAAAGATCCTTCTAGGGGCCATCCGAATCCAAAGGTGGGCCATTCTGAGGCACAGAGAGTCTGCCAGGTCCAGAATTTTACTGAAAAAGAAAGATTCTGTGCCCTTAAGGGTACTTTGGTCCAGTGATCAAGGGTCAGGGACAGAGGCATTGAAGTGCTCTGTCCCATAATGAAAGATACACAAACAGTAAAAGCGATGACACACGACACAGACAAGACAAGAAAATAAAGACAGACAATGGAACTTCCAACACTGAGACCAGGACTAAGTATCTGGCCAAACCCGATGGGCTGGCGATACCGAATCTGAAACAAAATATCACTGAGTTGAGGAGACTATTGCTCCTCGATTTCCCGAGTACTCTGGTGCATCCCCCAGGGATGTGCCCTTTGGCTCTGTGACATGTATGTCAGCCACCATCGGAGAGAGGTCACACTCTTCATTGACAGCCATTTTGCGAAGCCCTAACCTGAAACCTGAAACCAGAAAGAGGCACCATACATACCCCAAGAGGAGCCTGTTGGGGTCTCTCGTTCGCCGCTGCCGGATCTCACTGGAACCTCCATATGTAAAGGTCAGACGAGCATCGGGTGAAGAGAACACCAAAAGACTGTCTCATGCAAAAGCAAAGGGTTTATTGGGGGTCCAGCATGCTGGGGCTCAGAGCTCACTTGAATAGAGCAGAGAGCCCTGAGAACAGCTTAAGCAGAGCTTATATACTTTGCTTGGAGAGGGCAGAGAGGGAACTTTATTGTTTCGTCTGGGCGAGTGAGCAGTTTGCGTGCAACCGGGTGAATGAGTACATTCTGCAGGTTGGCAGTTGGGGACAGCACATTCTGGGAACAAGATTAGCAAACAGTTCTCAAGATTTCAAAAGTGTTTTGTTAAGCATACAGAAAAACGGGAAGTGACATTTACCTATTTTACTAAATTTTCATTACCGAATATACTTTGCCAGATTTCCTAATGTCTCTATTGAAATCTGCTTTCCTACATATTTTCCCCATTTCATCATTGTGACTGACTCTTCACATGTGCTGACATTTACATTCACTCTATACCCGAAACCCCATAGCTAAAGAACTTTTGGTGCAAATCCTATACTCACTCTCCGTTCTAAACTTACCGACTATCGTCCTAATCCTACCGACTATTCTTTTTTTTAAATTTTTTTTCTTAAAGAAAGAGTTAGAGAGAGAGGGAGAGAGAGAGAGAATTTTTTAACATTTATTTTTTTTAGTACTTGGCAGACACAACATCTTTTTTTGTACGTGGTGCTGAGGATCGAACTCGGGCCGCACGCATGCTAGGCGAGCGCGCTACCACTTGAGCCACATCCCCAGCCCCCCGACTATCCCTTTATGACTGGAAGTTCTCTTTGACAATAAATAATCCAAAGTACAAGGTCCTATGCATTTGTATATTGATTTATCTGAGACATCTGTGCAGAAAATAAACCAATGCTAAATATTGCAATCAAGGGCCCAACGCCCTTCTGGGCTTCAAATATTACCTTTGTTTCTGTTTTCGTGCTTATATTTCACCTATATATTCATGAAAATATCGAAGGTTCGCCATACCATTATTCATCCAGCAGAATGATTCCTAACCCCAATCGAAACTGTTATTAACCCTAACCATACACTCTTCCCTCAATCTAACTTTACAGAAGAGCAGGGACAGAGTTGGTCTTACAATACAGGAATTTACGTTTTCTTCCAACTGCTGAGAAACTCAAAGGTCCACGCAAAAATGATCCCTGGAGAAGTTGTAGGCACATATGTACGAACTGAGAGAGCAAAAGTCATCTTCCATTGAAAACAACCTGGTCAGGATGAAGGGATGTGTCTGAATCAGCCTCTCTCTTCTTAATATGGAGAAGAAGGACCAAACTATGCCAGTGTGGAGAGCACTTCCCGGGTGCCTATGGTTGATATACCATTCTAACTTGTGAAAGTGTCACTGGATGTAGGGGCAGCCTCCATTTTATGGGACACTTTGAAGCAACTGTTAGGACAAAGTGGTTGCCAAGGCAGTGACCTCATTCAGATCTTAAAGGAAGTGACCTCACCTAACATCCTTTGTGATGGAACTCTCTGAACTTGAGATCCAGGAAGCCAGGCACCCAAATTCAGTCTCAGTCCCAGTCCCAGTCGCAGTGGTTTCAATTGTTCAGATTTACCAAGGACAGAGTCAGTCTTTGTTGGTACCTACGGAGGTGAGGATGCCCAAATGCCAGGAAAGCTCTGAAGAGTGGCCTTTCCTGAGAAAGCAGTTAGTGGATCACCGCTGGCTCCTGAGAACTTCACAGTGTTGACCAAGGAGACCAGATCTGAGACAGGACAGGCCATTTCGGGGTAACATAGTATGGCCCACCAATCAGAAGACACTATGGATAGTCACAGACTGACTTGGGGGAAGAAGGTGTCTTTGTGGATGTGGGTGTTGGTTTGTGGTTTTGTCTCATGTTCTGAGAATAGGTAATAAAGGCGGTTTTTTGGTTTGAAGTGAATTGTTTCTAATAAGTCTTTTGAAAAGGCGAGTGTTTCTAAGTCTGTGTATCCCACTGTGTCCGTGGTTCTAGACATTAGAAAAGAGAATGCATCAATGGATGTCTCCTGTCTAGTAGAAATTTTCCCAACATTCATCCTGCCAATTTATGAATGGACTGCGGCTTGCCTTATGAATGGGCAACACCTACTATCTTCCTAAGATTCTATTTTGTTCCTGAATCCACTCCACTCTCCAGAATAGGCTCATGGTTATGTGTCCAATATATATACCACCTCCAAGCTCTGTGACATGGCCATGTACTGGAGAGCTAAAAGGAATGGCGAGCATCTCAGAAAACTCAGATATCAGTGTGACCAGGAAAGTCTCAGTGGAGAAATCCTGCTTTGGGCCATTTGCTTACCTATTGTTCTGTTGCCCTGAATTTCAGGAAGCTTTTTGCCTCAGACCACCACTTTGTGAAGCCTGAAGAAATGAGTTGTCAAATGCAAATGAATGGGCATCACCTGTGGCTCTTTGCTTGATTGCTTTGGAAAGGGATGTGTCTGAATCAGCCTCATGACCCTATGTGAGGCTGTGGCTTAGATTCTTAGCACCAGATGTATCTAAAGAAAGATACCATGTGTGCATCCAAAACCAAAATGGCCAAATGAGCAGTCATTGTAGATTAAGTCTTTTGCTTTCCTCTGTTAGGTTCCTGAAATCCATCAAGTGAGAATAGTGATAATTTGGGTCAAATGAGTTCTTCAAACCCTGCAGAGACTAGCCCAGAGGTGCTTGGCTTTTCTCATGACTCCAAATCACATAAAGAATCTATACCTGAAAGTAAGTAGGCCCCAAATTGGAGATGCAGAGCAGTATTAAGTGCAGGCCTATTTAATCACTCTTGGTTCTCAGGAAGGGTGTCCAGGCCACCCTGACTTTAGGCAAATGAGGGGCAAGGGAACTTATTTGGATACTTTCTTTGTCTGCACCCCTCATGGAAATTTCCAGCCAGAGGTTATGATAAGTGTCTATATGGAGGATGTTGAGGGCCATGTGGGAGTGTTTTGGTTTTAATTCTGGTCATTTGTGTGGCGGTTGAAAGAGATGACTTAGTTCACCTGGGCTTGAACTCTGGTGTTATTCCCCTTAGAGACTGAATTCTGGAACTGTCCTCAGAGAAGTATTGCCATGAATTGTGTTGGGATTTTAGGAGGCAACACATGAGAGTCACCCTGAAATCTGAGATCTAGGCCAAGGTGGCTTCCACAGAGCACTGGGAATCTCAGCCAGGATTTCACGTGATTTTATTCTGAAAGTCTTGGCAGCCATAATTGAGAGTCAAAACACACATGGACCTCACATTTTAGACCTCAATGGGCCTGGATTCATGTGAAATATTTGCCACTCTTTGGGAAGCCTTGCCTGTGAGAGTTCTCCAGAGATTTCTTTGAAATGAGCTTCCTCACCATTTAATGTTTCCTAAATAAATTGAAACCCACAGTGCCTCCAACTTCATCTTTGAAAAATAGCTATGTACATACCATGGATTTTTTGAAATTTCCATGACCAGGTGGCAATGGAGAAACTTTGGATGACTTGTTGCTGATCATGAGTGTACCAGACTGTGCTTGGATTTACTTGGTTTCATGAAAACAGTGTAGAAAAGAGATCCCTGTAAGTTGGAGACTGCTGAGTAGTGGGCCTAGAGCAGTGGTGTGCAGGTATGTGATAAAACATCTGTTTTGGTACCATGTGGATCTGCCCTTGGATTCCAAATGGCTTGAGACTGACATGGTGATGTCAGCAGACCCTTATATATAAAAGCATCTTGTTATATGGAGAGGTTTCAGGGCAATGTTCAGAATCAGATTGCTATGGACAAGCGGGCAAGCTATGTGGGGTAGAAGCCTGGTTGGTGCATTTTCCTGCAGACCTTGACCCACCACACGTGACAGAACTCCCTCCATAACTGGTACCTGTTGAACTCCTTGTATTTCCTGAAGCAAATACCAAATTCACCATGCAGAAGCAAGAAACACCTCGAAAAGTGGAAGATGATCAAATGGCTTCACAGTCCACATGGGGAGACACTTAGACCCCAGTGGCCACAGTTTACCTACAAAGAGAGAATTCAGCACTGCTTCCTCATGTTCATTGGAAAATAAAAAAAAAAAATATATCCTCCAGGTCACAGAGATCAGACCCAGCTTTTTTGGTCTCACTAGAAAGGATGCTAAAATTCCTGACAACAACATATATTTCAAGTGCCCAACCTCAGAGGCAGTTTCTCAAGTGTCTTTAGGCCCAATGAGCTCCATGTTTGTGAAGTGTTTACCCTGTCCCTTACTTTTGGAAACTCCTCTACCACATCCAATATTGTGAACTCCTGAATATTTTCCATTTCAGATATGTATTCACAGATTTCCTAACTCTTCTTCTCTAATCGTGTCTTATTTGGGGCAAAGGTAATGTAAAGGCAATGTTCTGGATGAGAGTGGGAATATTTTTGTGTAGCACATATTTGCATACACATTGGATTCATTTTCCTATTTTCCATTCGAATTACTGAATTCCTGACACTAACCCATACCCTAATAGACTCTGACTACTAATCCTAAAATGATGGACAAAAATAACCAAACAGAATGGAAATGAAAGCAGTTCAGAGAAGGCATGGTGTATAGTTGGACTTTCCTTTTGCATGATAAAGTGTAGGTGTTATAAATCTAGTCAATTTTTAATTGAAATAGATCTCCATGTGTTTTTAAAGTTAACAAATATGTGAATTCCTGTCTCCCTTTCTCTGTAGCCTGTTCAGCACATGTATTTTTATATGCAAATATAGAAACATAACTGGTATCACACGTATATCCTTGTGAGTTTGGCTGTCTTTGGAGATACAAATCATGGGAAAAGATCACTCCTCCTAAACGCTGTTGGAACTTAAAATTCAACCTATGGGTGAACTTCCTAGTTGAACAATATTATACATAAATCCATGTTCAGTAAAATGAATATTTTTGGATCTGTGGATGATATATGTTTCATAGTGAATTTCGATTGGCATGCATATTGATACATTTTAGTGTCTGTGTGTGTGTGTGTGTGTGTGTGTGTGTATATATATATACATAAATGCACACACACACATATCTATATATATATACACTCTCAAGATTTTTCAAAATATGAAATATATGTTTCTTATTATACACTCCCTAAATTCATTCGTGTTCATATATGTAAATTTATAGTCAACATTTCACAAGATTATTCTCATAAAAATTCATCCACTTGAAATACGTATTCGTTTCCTAGTACTGAAAACTAACTTCAGTGAATAGTGCATACAAATCATAATATTTCTACAGTAACTGACCCAGTTTAGCATCAATGCAAGTAGATTCCTATGGGATATGATGTGTATTTTGACGTTCATTTTCATTCAACACTGGTGCATTACTATTTTTTCAGTTTTTGCACATCATAGGATATATATTTCATCCACAAGTTAGGAAATTTATAGGCTTTTTTTATACTTACCATCAAATCCTGCTTCAGAACATATGAATTCCTCTATATTTCTTGACTCATCTTTTTATGAGATTTCTTTCCAAACACATTATTTTCCATTTCCATAATAACTTTTGAAGCTAAACTCACACACCCTTCATGATAAAACATAACCCTAATATTACCATTAGATGTATAACTCGTTGGAATGAATGATTGTATATCAATATAAGATTTCTTACGTATTTTCACATATCAATTCAATCCATGATTTAAAGTGGAAACAGTATATTATTTATTCACAGTATTGTCAATTCATGCATTTCTCCTACATTCATAGACACAGGGTACAACTCTGTGTACCCCCAATACTAAGTTATATCTCTTCAAAATATTGCTGCAAGAAATGTTAGAAGAAATACTCATGTCACCTGATCTACATATACATTTTATCACAGTAATATTCTGATCACAAAATGCAAAGGTCACACTTCTGATTGTAGCAAATCCTAGATGGAAAGTGATCCTGGATTACTAAAAACATCCATGTCCAGGTTGCCTAATGCTCTCCAATGTCAATCATATTGGTGACTACATATTTGTTTCTTCCTAAGATTATATATTGAAACTCAACCTTATTGATAATGTCTAATCCCATCATTCACTTTATACTTTGCCTGGTTTCATAATGTGTGTATTGATATCTGATTTCCTACATAATTTTCACAGTTCATCATTGTGACTGACTCTCCACATGTGCTGAAATTTACATTCACTCTCTAACCGAAAACCTAGGGCTATTGAACTTTTGGTCCAAATCCTATACTCACTCTTTTTCCGAAACAGACCGACTATCTTCCTAATCCTAACAACTATCCCTTTTTGACTGGATGAACTCTTCTACATTCAATCATCCAGGGTACAAGGTGATATGCCATTGTATATTGATTTATCTGAGACATCTGTGCGAACGAAATTCAATGCTAAGTATTCCAATCAAGGACCCAATGCCCTTCTGGGCTTAAAATCTTACCTAGATTTCTGTTTTCATACTTATATTTCACATCTATATTCTTATAAATATCCCAGGTTCCCAATACCATTATTCATCCAGCAGAATGATTCCTAACTCAAATCGAACATGTTATTAACCCTAATCATACATTGTTCCCTCAATCTAACTTTATAGAAGAACAGGGACAGAGTTGGTCTTAATATAGAGGAATATAGGGGATCTTCCACCCGCTGAGAACCTCAAAGGTCCATGCAGAAATTATCCCTGGGGAAGATGAAGGCAGCTATAAAGGACCTGAGAGGGCAAAAGTTATCTTGTAAGGCAAACAACCTGGTTAGGATGAAGGGATGTGTGTGAATCAGGCTCTCTCTTCTTAATGTAGAGAAGATGGACCAAACCAGTTCTGTGTGAGAGCTGTTCCTGGGTGCCTATGGTTGATATACCATTCTAAGTTGTGAAAGTGTCACAGAAAGTAGGGGCAGCCTCCATCTCATGGGACCCTTTGAAGGAACTGTTAGGACAAAGTGGTTGCCAAACCAGTGACCTCATTCAGTTCCGAACGGAAGTGACCCATCTCACTTCCTTGGTCTTGGAACACTCTGAACTTGGAATCCAGGAAGCCAGGCATACAGAACCAGTCCCAGACCCAGACCCAGTCCCAGTGGGCTCACTTGTTTGGTTTTACCAAGGACAGAATCAGTCTTTCTTGGTACCTACTGATTTGAGAATGGCCAAATGCCAGGAGAGCTTTGGAGAGTGGCCTTCCCTGAGAAAGAAGGTAGTGGCTCAAAGCTGGCTCCTGACAACTTCAAAGAGTTGGCCAAAAATTTCAGCTCTGAAACAGTACAGGGCATTTTGGGGGAACATAGTATGGTACAACAGTCAGAGGAAATTCCGAGAGTCAAAGACCTACTTGGGGGAAGAAATTCCTATGTTGTTGTGGGTGTGAGTTTGTTGTTTTGTCTCATGTTCTGAGTATTGGTAGGAAAGGCAGTTTGTTTGATTTGAAGTGGACTGTTTCTAGTAAGTCGTTTGACAAGGCAAGTGTTTCTATGTCTATGTATCCCACTGTGTTTGTAGTTGTAGACATTAGAAAACATAATGCATCAATGAATGTGTCCTGTCTAGTATAATGCTTCCCAAAATTCATACTGCCCGATTCATGATTGGACTGCAGCTTTCCTTATGGATGGGGAGCAATGACTAACTTCCTAATTTCCTGTTTTATTCCTGAATTCTGGCCACTCTCCGGAATAGGCTCATGGTTTTCTGTCCAAGATATGTACCACCTCCAAGCTCTGTGACATGGCCATGTACTGGAGAGCTGAAGGAAATGGGAGCATCTCAGGAAACTCAGATATCAGTGTGAACAGTAAAGTCTATGTGGAGAAACCCTGCTTTGGGAATTTTGCTTACCTATGGTTCTGGTGCTGTGATTATCTAGAAGGTCTTTGCCTTAGGCCACCCCTTTGTGAATCCTGAAGAAAAGAGTTTTCAAATGGAAATGAATAGGCATCACCTGTGGCTCTTTGTTTTATTGCTTTGTAAAGAGATGTGTCTTAATCAGCATATTTTCCCAGTGTGATTATTTGGAGAAGTAGATCAGTATTAATGGCAGGCCTATTTGATCATTCCTGGTTAACAGGAAGGGTTTCCAGGCCACCCTGACTTTAGGCAAATTAGAGGCAAGGGAGATTATTTTGGGCACTGTCTTGGTATGCACCCCACATGGAAACCTCAACCCAGGGGTTATGATGAGTGTCTATATAAAAGAAGATGAGGGCCATGTGGGAGTGTTTTGTTATTAATTGTGGTCAGTTGTGTGGCAGTAGGAAGACATTCCTGGGTCAACCTGGGCTTGAACTATGGTGTGATTCCCCTTAGAGACTGAGTTTTGGAACTGAACTCAGAGAAGTATTACCATGAATTCTGT
Source organism: Callospermophilus lateralis (assembly GCF_048772815.1). NCBI lineage: Eukaryota > Metazoa > Chordata > Mammalia > Rodentia > Sciuridae > Callospermophilus > Callospermophilus lateralis. The sequence continues at coordinate 5,518,034 of NW_027516587.1, read as the reverse complement.
TGGGATATTAGAAGGCCACGCATGAGAATTGCCCTTGGAGACTGAGATTTAGGCCCAGGATGGCTTTCCACAGAGCACTGGGAATCTCAGCTAGGATATCACATGATTTTATTCTGAAAAACTTGGCAGCCATACTTGAGAGTCAAATCACACATGGAACTCACATTGTAGACCTCAATGGGCCAGGCTTCATTTGACCTTTTGGCCACTCTTTGGGAAGACTTGCCTGTGAGAGTTCTCCTGAGCTTTCATTGAAATGAGCTTCCTCACCATTTAATGGTTCCTGAATGAATTGAAACCCACAGTGACACCAACTTCATCCTTGAAAAATGGCTAGATAAATACCATGGAATATTTGAAATTCCCAAGAGCAGGTGGCACTGGAGAATCTTTCGATGTTCTGTTGCTGATCATGAGTGTACCAGACAGTGCCTTGATTTACTGGGTTTCATGAAAATGGTGTAGAACAAAGGTGCCAGTACGTTGGAACCTGCTTAGTAGTGGGCCTAGAGCAGTGGTTTGCAGGTGTATGATAAAACATCTGTGATGGGGCCACATGGATCTGCCATTGGCTTCCAAATGCCTTGTGACTGACATGGTGCAGCCAGTAGACCCTTATATGTTAAGGCATCTTGTTACATTGAGAGGTTTTAGGGCAATGTTCAGAATTGGGTTGCTGCAGACAAGGAGGCAAGCTTTGTTGAATAGAAGCCTGGTTGGGGCATTCTCCTGCACACCCTGACCCACCACACGTGAGAATACTCCCTCCAGCACTGTGTCCCCGTTGAACTCATGGTATTTACTGATGCCAATACCAAACTCTCAGTGCAGCAGTAAGAATCACCAGGAAAAGTGGAGGATGACCAAATGGCTTCTCAGTCCACACGAGGAGACACTTAGCTCCCAGTGGCCACAGTTTACCTACAATGAGGGAATTCAGAACTGCTGCCTCATGTTCACTAGAAAATAAGAAACGATGTCCTTCAGGTCACATATATGCAGATCCAGCTTTGATTGTCTCACTACAAAGGAAGCTGAAGCTCTTGACAACAACATATATTACAAGGGCCCAATCTCAAAGGCAGTTTCTCAAAGAGTCATTAGGCCAGCAGAACTCCATATTTGTGGAGTATTTACCCTATCCCATAATTTTGGAAATTCCTCTACCGCCTCCAAGGCTGTGAACTCCTGAGCATTTTCATTTCCACATATGTATTCACAAATTTTCTAACTCTTCTCCACTAATTGTGTCTTAATTGGGGCGAAGGTTATGTCAAGGCATTGTTCTGGATGAGAGTGGGATGATTTTTGTGTAGCACATATTTGCATACACATTAGATTCATTTTCATATTTTCCATTTGAAATACTGAATCCCTGACATTAACCCATAACCTACTAGACTCTGACTACTAATCCTAATATGATGGAGAACAAGAAACCTAACAGAATAGAAATACAGGCCGTTCATAGGAGGCATGGTGTATACTTGGACTTCCCTTCTGCTTTATCAAGGGTATGTGTTATAAATCTAGTCAACTTTTCATTGTAATTGTTCTCAATGAGTTTTTAAAGTTAACACATATGTAAATTTCTGTCTCCCATTCTCTGTAGCCTATTCATCACATGTATTTTTTATGCATATTTAGAATCCTACCTGGTATCACAAGTACATTTTTGTAAGCTCACTGATTTTGAAAGATACATATTTTGATAAGATATCAATCCCCCTAAATCATGATGGAACTGAAAATTAAACCTATTGGTGAATTTCCTAGATGAACAACATTATATATAAATCGATGTTCAGTAAAATGAATATTTTTGGATATGTGGATGATATGTATTACACGGTGAATTTCGATTAGCATATAGATTGCTACATTATAATGTCTGTGTGTGACTGTCTATCTATCTATCTATCTATATATATATATATATATATATATATATATATATATATATACTGTCCAGATTTTTCAAAATGTGAAATATATGTTTCTTATTATACACTCCCTAAATTCACTCATGTTTCTATATGTGGTTTATAATCAACTTTTCACAAGATAATTCTCAGAAATATTCATCTGCCTGAAATACATAATTATTTCCTAGTACTGAAAACTAACTTCAGTGAATGGAGCTTACAAATCCTAATATTTTTACAGTAATTGAATCAGTTAAACATCAATGCAAGTAGAATCCTACGGGACATGATGTGTACTTTGAAGTTCATTTTTATTCAATATTGGTACATTATTATTTTTTCAGTTTATGGACATCATAGGATATATGATTTCATCCACAAGTTCAAAAATTTATAGGCATTTGTTTCACTTTTAATCACGTCCTGCTTCAGAACACATGTATTCCTCTAAGTTTCTTGACTGGTCTTTTCATGAGATTTCATACCAAACACATTAATTTTGATTTCCATAATCACTTTGGAAGCAAAACTCACATACCATTCATATTAATTATCACTCTGATATTACCATTAGATGTATAACTGGTTTGAATGAATGATTGTATGTCAATATAAGATTTCTTATATCTTTTCAGATATCAATTCTATCCATTATTTAAAGTGGAACCAGTTATATTATTTATTCACACTATGGTCTATTCATGCATTATCTCTATATTCATAGACACAGTGTACACCTCTTTGTACCCCCAATACTAATTTATACGTCTTCAAAATATTGCTCCCTGAAATGGTGGAAGTGGACTCATGTCACCTGATCTTCATATACATTTAATCACAGAAATATTCTGGACACAAAATGCAAAGGTCACACTTATGATTGTATAAAAGCCCAAATGGAAAGAAAACATGGATTACTAAAAACATCCATGTCCAGGTTCCCTAATGCTCTCAAATGTCAATCCTATTGGTGACTACACATGTGTTTCTTCTTAAAATTATATATTCAAACTCAACCCAATGGAAAACGTCTAATCCTATCCCTCACTTTATAATTTGCCTGATTTCATAATGTCTCTATTGCTATCTGCTTTCCTACATATATTCCCCAGTTCATCATTGTGACTGACTCTTCACATGTGCTGACATTTACATTCACACCCTAATAAATAACCTATTGCTAAAGAACTTTTGTTCCAAATCCTATACTCACTCTTCTTCCTAAACATACTAACTATCTTCTTAATCCTACCGAGTATCCCTTTTTGACTGGATGTTCTCTTCGACATTCAATCATTCAAGGTACAAGGTCTTATGCTATTGTATATTGATTTATCTGAGACATCGGTGCAGAATGTAATTCAACGCTAAGTATCACAATTAAGGGCCCAATGCCCTTCTGGGCTTCAAATCTTACTTAGATTTCTTTTTTCATACATATATTTCATCTCTATATTCTTAAAATAATCACAAGTTTCCAATACCATTATTCATGCAGCAGAATAATTCCTAACCCAAATGGAACATGTTATTAACACTAACCATACACTGTTTGTGTTAATAACATGTTTACAGAAGAGCAGGGACAGTGTTGATCTTACAATACAGGAATGTAGTGGATCTTCCATCTGCTGAGAACCTCAAAGCTCCATGCAGAAATGATCCCTGGAGAAGATATAGGCAGGTATGAAGGACCTGAGAGAGCAAAAGTTATCTTCCATTGCAAACAACCTGGTCAGGATGAAGGGATGTTTCTGAATCAGCCTCTCTCATCTTAATGTAGAGAAGATGGACCAAACCAAGACTGTGTGGAGAGCTGTTCCTGGTTCCCTATGGTTGATATACCATTCTAACTTGTGAAAGTGTCAAAGGAAGTAGGAGCAGCCTCCATCTCATGGGACCGTTGGAAGAAACTCTTAGGACAAAGTGGTTGCCGAGGCAGTGATCTCATTCAGTTCCTGAAGGAAATGACCTCAAAGCACTTCCTTATTGATGGAACTGTCTGAACATGGGATCCAGGACGCCAGGCACCCAGATCCTGTCCCAGTCCCAGTCCCAGTGGTCTCACTTGTTTGGATTTACCAAGGACAGAATCAGTCTTTCTTGGTACCTACTAAGGTGAGGAAGCCAAATGCCTGGAAAGCTTGGAAGAGGGGTTTTTCCTGGAAAAGCAGGTAGTGGCTCACTCCTGGCTCCTGACAACTTCACAGAGTTGGCCAAGGAGACCAGATGTGAGACAGGACAGGACATTTCGGGGGAACATAGTATGGCCCACCAGTCAGAGGATACTCCGGATAGTCTCATACCTATTTGGGGGAAGAAGGTGTCATTGTCGGTGTGGGTGTGGGTTTGTGGTTTTGTCTCATGTTCTGAGAATAGGAAGAAAAGTCAGTTTGTTTGGATTGGAGTGAACTGTTTTTAGTAAGTCGTTTAACAAGGCAAGTGTTTCTGGGTCTGTGTATCACACTGTGTCCGTGTTGTAGACATTAGAAAAGAGAATGCATCAATGGATAAGTCCTGTCTAGTAGAAAGCTTCCCAGCATTCATCCTGCCCATTTTATGAATGGACTGTTGATTGCCTTATTAATGGGCAATACCTGCTACCTTCTTAAGTTGCTGTTTTCCTCCAGAATTCTGGACACTCTCCAGAATAGGCTCATGGTTTTGTGTCTAAGTTATGTACCACACCCAAGCTCTGTGACAAGGCAATGTTCTGGATAGCTGAAGGAAATGACGAGCATCTGAGAAAACTCAGATATCAGTTGACCAGGAAAGTCTCAGTGGAGAAACCCTGCTTTGGGCCATTTGCTTACCTATTGTTCTGTTGCCCTGAGAGTCAGGAAGTCTTTGTCTCACACCACCCCTTTGTGAATCCTGAAGAAAATAGTTTTCAAACGGAAATAAATAGGCTTCACCTTTGGCCCTTTACTTAATTGATTTGGAAAGAGTTGTGTCTGAATCAGCCTCTTGGCCCAGTGTGATTCTTTGACTTAGATTCTCAGCACCTGATGGATCTAAAGAAAGATCCCATGTGTGCATCCAAATCAAAAATGGCAAAAAGAGCTGTAATTGTGGATGAAGTCTTCTGCCTTCCTCTGTAAGGTTCCTGAATTCCATCAAGTGAGAATAGGGATCATTTGGGTGAGATGAGTTCGTCAAAGCCCTTCTGAGGCTATCCCGTAGGTGCTTAGGTTTTCTCATCACTCCAATTCACATAAAGTATCTTTAAGCGACACTCAATAGGCCTCAAATGGGAAAAGTGTAGCAGTATGATAGGCAGGCCTTTTTGATCACTCCTGGTACAAAGGAAGGGTGTCCAGGCCACCCTGAATTTAGGCAAATGAGGAGCAACGGAGCTTATTTTGGACACTGTCTTGGGCTGCATCCCTCATGGACACCTCCAGCCAGAGGTTATGATGAGTGTCAATATGGAAGAAGATGAGGACCATGTGGGAGAATTTCGGTTTTATTGTGGTCATTTGTGTGGCAGTTGGAAGAGATGACTGGGTCCACCTGGGCTTGAACTCTGGTGTGATTCCCCTTAGAGACTGAGTTCTGGAACTCACCTCAGAGAAGTATTGCTATGAATTGTGTTGGGATTTGAGGAAGCCACGCATGAGAGTCATCCTTGGAAACTGAGATGAAGGCCCAGGGTAGCTTTCCAAAGGGCACTCTGATCTCAACCAGGATATCACATGATTTTATTCTGAAAGACTTGGAAGCCATTGTTGAGAGTCAAAACAGACAATGACATCACATTTTAGACCTCAATGGCCCTGGCTTCATGTGACCTTTTGGCCACTCTTTGCGAAGCCTTGCCTGTGAGAATTCTCCAGAACTTACATTGAAATGAGTTTCCTCAACATTTAATGGTTCCTGAATGAATTGAAACCCACAGTGCATCCAACTTCATCCGTGAAAAATGGCTAGATAAATACCATGAAAATTTTCAATTTCCCATGACCAGGTAGCACTGGAGAACCATTGGATATTCTGTTGCTGATCATGAGTATACCAGACAGTGCCTTGATTGATTGGGTTTCATGAAAATAAGTTGGAGCCTGCTGAGTAGTTGTCCTAGAGTAGTGGTTGGCAGGTGTGTGAAAAAACATCTGTGGTAGGGCCATGTGGATCTGCCATTGGCTTCCAAATGGCTTGTGACTGACATGGTGCAATCAGCAGACCCTCCTATGCAAAGGCATCTTGTTATATGGTGACGTTTCAGGGCAATGTTTACAATCAGGTTGCTATGTTTAAGGGGGCAAGTTATGTGGGATAGAAGCCTGGTTGGTGCATTCTCCTGCATACCCTAACGCACCACGCCTGAGAGAACTCTCTCCAGCACTGTGTCCCAGTTGAACTCCTTGGATTCCATGAAGCAATTACTAAACTCCCAATGCAACAGCAATAAACACATATAGAATCCTACCTGGTACCACACCTACATTCTTGTGAGGTGAACGACTTGGCAGATACAAATTGTGAGAGAAGATCACTCCTCCTAAACGCTGTTGGAACTGAAAATATAACCAATGGGTGAGCTTCCTAGTTTTACAACATTATATATAAATCCATGTTCAGTAAAATGAATATTTTTAGATCTGTGAATGATATATATTTCATGATGAATTTCAAATAGCATATATATTGCTAGTTTTTAATGTGTGTGTATGTATATATATGTGTGTTTGTATGTATATATGTGTGTGTGTGTGTGTATATATATATATATATATATATATATATATATATATATATATACATACACACATTCTCCAGATTTTTCAAAATATGAAATATTTGTATCTTAATATACACTCCCTTAATTCATTCATATTCATGTATGTGGATTTATGATCATCTTTTCTAAATATTATTCTCAGAAATATTCATCCACCTGAAATACTTTTTTGTTTTTAGTACTGAAAACCAACTTCAGTGAATGTTGCATACAAATCCTAATATATCTAGATTAACTGACCCAGTTTAACCTCAATGCAAGAAGATTCATATGGAACATGATGTCTATTTTGATGTTCATTTTAATTCAACACTGGTACATTACTATTTCTTCAGTTTATGCACATCATAGGATATATATTTCATCAAAAAGATCACAAAATTATAGGCATTTTTTCACTTTCAATCACTTCCTACTTTAGAACACATGTATTCTTCCATATTTCTTGACTGGTCTTCTCAAGATTCTTTTTTACAAACACATTATTTTCGATTTTTATAATCACATTGAAGCAAAACTCACACACCCTTCATGATAAACCATAACCCTAATATTAACATTGATGTATAACTTGTTGGAATGAATGATTGTATATCACTATACGATTTTTTATATTTTCAGATATCAATTCAATCCACCATTTAAAGTGGAACCAGTTATATTACTAATTCACAGTTGGTCTATTCATGCATTATCTCTATATTCATAGACACCGGGTACACCTGTTTGTACCCCAAATACTAATTTATAAGTCTTCAAAATATTGCTCCCAAAAATGGTGGAAGAAATACTTATGTCACCCGATCTATATATACATGTTATCACAGTAATATTCTGAACACAAAATTCAAAGGTCAAACTTATATTTGTACCAATGCCTAAATGGAAAGTGAACATGGATTACTAAAAACATCAATGTCCAATTTGCCTATTGCTCTCAAATATCAATCCTATTGATGACTACATATTCGTTTCTTCCTAAGATTATATATTCAAAGTCAACCCTATTGAAAATGTCTAATCCTATCACTGACTTTATACTTTTCCTGATTTTGTAATGTCTGTATTGATATCTGCATTCCAAAATATTTTCTCCAATTCATCATTGTAACTGACTCTTCACTTGTGTTGACATTTACATTCACTCTGTAACCGAAACCCTATTGCTAAAGAACTTTTGTTCCAAATTTTATACTCACTCTTCTTCCTAAACCTACCGACTATCTTCCTAATTTTACCGACTATCACTTTTGAATGGATGTTCTCATCTACATTCAATCATCCAAGTAAATGTAGGGCGAGTGTCAGAGGATGAGACCACCAAGAGACTATCTCATGCAACAGAAAGGGTTTATTTGGGGTCCAGAATGCTGGGGCTTAGAGCTCACTTGAATAGAGCAGAGAGCCCTGAGAACATCTTAAGCAGAACTTATATAATTTTCTTGGAGAGGGCAGGGAGGGAAGTTTATTGATGGGTCAGGGCGAGTTAGCGGTTTGTGTGTAAACGCGTGAGGGAGTACATTCTGCAGTTTGGCAGTTGGGGACAGCACATTCTGGGAACAAGATTAGGAAACATTTCTCAACATTTCAACAGTGTTTTGTTAAGCATACAGAAAAACAGGAAGTGACAAGTACATATTTTATTAACATTTCATTCCCTACTTCTTCTTCTGGCTACTTTTAATCATAAAAGTGATTGTTGGGGGGTGTCACATTTTATGTATGCTAGTGGGGTATTAACATAAGTTTAACTTGTCCAATTTGAGCTTGGAGAAAAGAAATTACATGGTTGAGAAACAGGGTTTTATAGTAAGCAATAAAATGACGATTATTATTGGACCGGCCAGGGTTGATTAAAACGTAGTTAACCAGGGGGACTGTGTAAACCAAGACTCAAACCACCAATTTTGGGTCTCTATCTCTCTTTGATGCTCTTCAAGGCATCTTTTTAATTTACTCATAGGGTTTGTTACAACTCCAGTATGGTCGACATAAAAAAAAAAAAAAAAAAAACATTCTTTCCTCAATGCAGCACAAAGGCTCCCTTCTCTGATGAAATGGAGGTCCAAACCTCGACTTTTCTGTAAAACAACTTCAAAGAGAGAGGTAAAAGATTCCTGCAAAGTTGTGATGGAATTTTCTAATATCTTTAAGTTTTGATCTATTGCTTCTTCTAATTGGGTCATTTGTTGTGTCCCATGGACCAGGGCAGTGGTTCCTGTGCGAACCCAGGCAGCAACTCCTATTCATAATAGAATGGCTAAGGTGAGAGATATATGTTCCCAACTGAACCGGGTTGTATGCCCCTCTATTTGATCTTCCAATGAACCTGCGTCATAATAGAGCACTCTGGGAAACATCTGCACCATTACACAATTAATCACTTCTGTTGACCATTTCATAAAAACATAAACAACGTTTAAGTATATAGAATTATATTGTTGTAGGGACGGACAAGGCAAGGCACCTAAGATAGCACCAAAGACAAGGAAACAGTCATATTTGGTTGCAACCAGATTCAGAGGGCATTGCTTCTGTTGTAATCAATTAATCCCCTGAAACCCAAGTTTAGGTAGTTTCAGAATTTTGTACCCAACATGTAAGGGAAGGGGCTCTGAAGTTCACAGTCTGCAGAAGTTCACAAAGAGCAGTTTTTGTTTCTGATTTTTCCTCAGTTCTGGGCAAGTTAAATTTTCAAGGACACCTGGGTGGGGGAGAGCTTTTTTTTCCCTTTTTTTCCCCCTGCCAGCTGTTTCCATGGAGCCCAGTTTGTAACTTATTCATCTTAGCAATGTAGCCATCTCTATGAAGCCCCAGCTAAAGGACAGAAGCCTTGATCACATATGTTGTGAAAAACTAGTAAGGGTGTGTCTAGCTCAGGAGTGCTGATTTTTTTCAGCCAGTTGCCAGGTAGACCAGGGCAACACAAAAAGAGGAAGTTTATCTACACTGAACTCTTTTATAGGGACTCTTTTGCTGAAAGTCCTAAAGTTAGCCATGGTGAAAACTTCTGGATAAGGTCAGTTAAGACTTTCCTGTGGGCCTGGTACAGAGGGGGAAGACGGGGAATGCAGGGCTGAGAGCAGCTCTTTGGATCTGAGAATGAGGAAGGAGAGATGTAAAAAAATAATGGAAACGGGTTTTGAGATCTTCCTAGCAACAAAAACATGAGTAGTAGAACGGGTAGAACAGAGCGGGAGATGGGAGTGAGTATCCCAAAAAGCCTGCAAGGGACTTTAAATTCTTAGTAACCTGTTTTCAGTGATGGCAAAGCAACTTTAAAGGCCATTTTCATTACATCTTGGATAGGGGTCTGAGGGCTCTTCTCAGCTGGTTTGAGCTTTGGGTTAGCTGGTAAGAGGACCTGGTGGGACCCAGTGTGGGCACTGACAGGAGAAGAGAGGAGTGAGTGAGTGGAGGGTTACCTCAGTACCTGCTACCTCAGCAAGGGGGCAATGGTCTGAGAAATGGTGGAGGTTTGGGTTTTTAATATAGTAATTGGAGGGGAGAAATCAAGTTGATGAGGTGGGAGTGAGAACAGAGAGTCTAGAGCAGAAGGCTGAGGGTGAGCATGTATTGGAGAAGCATAGTTCACGATGTGAGCAAAGGAGAGAAAAGGCCTCCACATAGAGGAATCTCCTTTCACCCTTTTGAGCACTTGCAGAAGTTAAAAAGGTCACACAGAATTTGAGGATCTAGAGACCCCTCTGGGGGCCATCGGTTTTGGTTGTTTAATTGGTAATATGGCCAATGCTGTGTAGAGAATTTCATGAGTAGTTTGGGTTCCATGTGGCAGTCCCTGTATGCTCACATCCCCATGACTTACAGAAGATGTCGGCGTTCCCCGCACACACCCTTGACTGTTTGTGGCTTTGATAGTACACTGGGCAAACATAGTAATCTAGGCTAGCCAACCAGCATCTGGCTCGCGTGTCCCTACATCAATAATGTTTGTTTCCATTATCTATGGTATGGAAGGAATTTAATGGAATTTTAGTGGGATCCTCTTCATTAGGGATATCCCAATCGGGAAGACCTATACGCAGCTGACAAATGTCTGGCTGGAGAGATGGCCACCAGGTCCCTAAGCGGGCTGTATGCAAGATAGACCATACTTCCGTTCCAGTAGGATTTGTGATCAGCCATCGCTGCTGAACAGGCTTATGAGGGTTAGGACTACTGGTGGTCAAGGGGAGAGTCTATAGCCTTATCCACACAGCGAATCCACAATTTGAAAGGGTTTCCAGTCTTTTCCAGTTTCCAGCCAGAGTCTGGACAGGGCACAGGCTTGAGATGAGAGGTAGGGATCCAGGAAGTGATTTTCACTACCTTTACCCTGTAGGTGTTATAAGTAGCACCTGGTATGGTCCTTTTCAGCGGAGTTCCAGGGATGACACCAGATGTCGTCTTACATAGACGAAGTCTCTACTTGATATCGCTGTAGAGTCCCCTCATCCCCAGGTTGGTAGGCAGTGGCCATCTGTTTTCACAGGTATCCCTGAGTTCTTTCAAGAGCTTTAAGTCTGTTAAGCAAGGGGGTGTGGAAAAATCGTTAGGTCTTAGAGTTGGGGTAGGTCCCTTACTGGAGGAGGGACACCATAGAGAATTTCACAGGGTGTGAGGTTACACAAAAAAATAGATTGAGTATTTCTTGCATGAAACAGTACATAAAGCAGGAGCATAGTCCAATCTTTTATGCCGGTCTCTAAGTTTAATTTCGTTATGGTCTCTTTAATGGTTCTATTCATTTTTTCTACCTGTCCTGAACTCGGGGGTCTGTAAACACAATGTAACTTCCAATTAATCCCCAGGGTCCTTGCTAACCTCTGAGTTACCTGGGCCACGAACGCCGGTCCATTATCAGACCCTATTACTTTAGGCAGGCCGTACCTTGGAAAAATATCTTCCAGGATCTTCTTGACCACCATTTGCACTGTTTCATTTTTTTTTTCTTTTCTTTTTTTTTTGGGGGGGGGGAAGGCTTCAATCCATCCTGAAAATGTATCTACAAAGACTAGGAGATATTTAAGTCCATTCCTTGCTGGCTTAATTTCAGTAAAGTCCACTTCCCAGAATTGTCCTGGTCTGGTTCCTCGTAGGTGCTTTCCTGCAGGAAGCTTGGAAGGGTAAGAATTAACCAATTGATGGACCCAACAGGCTTTTGTTATCCATTCAGTTGTTTCCTTTCACTGTGAGTTGGTTAATGGAAAACTCTGTTCTTGATCCTTCAGAAATGAATGCAGTTTCTTTGAACCAAGATGAGTGATTTGATGTACATTTTCTACTGACATAGTTAGAGCCGTGATTATAGGAGTTTTTACTGAAGGATTTAGAAATTCCACTTGGGGGCCTTCAGGGTAAAAAGTTATTTTGGCCCAGTGCTTTGTGAGAAGATCTCTGCCAATCAATGGGGCCGTGCATTCTGGGATTACTAGGAATGAGTGATGGATTTTTCCTTTCCCCTGGTCCATGGTCCTCTTAGTTGTCCAAGCCCGATATTTACTGCCATTAGCCCCTTGAATTAGAGACCTTTTATTTGATAGAGGTTCCAATGGGGCCTTAAAGGCAGAATATCTTGCCCCTGTATCCACTTCAAAGTATACTGGGGTCCCCTCCACTTCAAAAGTTACCCTGAGCTCGGGGAGAGGATCTGAGCCCCGACTTTCTTAGTAATCCTACAGAGTCAGAATGTCCAGCTGGCCTGGCTGTCTCTTTCTAGGGCACTCTTTAGCCCAGTGTCCTTTTTTTTAGAGTAGGCACATTGAATTGAGGCCAGGGGTGGCCTCTTGTGTGGGCCCCGGTGTCCCTTCCTGTCTCCATGTTTCTTAATTTCTGGTCTATTTGTTGTTGTGACCAGGATCTTAGTCAATGCCTTAGTCTGTCTTTTGTTTCTTTTATCCTCCCTTTGCTCCCTAGTCTTCCTCAGTTTCTCTCTTATAGTATACCTTCTTGGCTTCTCTGACTAAACCTCTCAAAGTCATATCTTGTAATCCATCTAAGCATTGTAACTGTCTTTTAATATCCAGAACAGCTTGCCCAATAAAGGCCACCATGACAGATGCCTTTTGATTCTCTCCCTGAGGATCGAAAGGATTAAATCTCCTATATGCCTCCATAATTCTCTGTAGGAACATGGAGGGACATTCATCAGTCCCTTGAATAATCTCTCTTGCCTTGGCCAAAATAGTTGGTCGCCTAGCGGCCACTAAGATACCCACTATTAAAGCCCGGCAATAAGAGGAAGCATGCTCATTACCTTCACAGGTTTTGGGGTCCCAGTTGGGTCGGTGCAAGGGAAAGGCGGCTTTGCATATGTTGGGAAGTTTTGTCGGTCACCCATCTGGTCCGAGAATATTTTTTTCTAGAATCCAGGAAGATTCTCTTTTGTTCTTCTGTCATTAAGAGAGTCCCTAGGAGTTGTTGGCAGTCATCCCAAGTAGGCTGGTGTAAAAACATCAATGACTCAACCACACCTGAGACCCAGGTGGGGTCCTCAGTAAAAGGGGGATTGTTATTTTTCCAGTTATTAAGGTCTGAAGAGGAGAAAGGTAAATACTGGTAGGCTTGCATTTTTCCCCCATGGTTGTCATCAATCATTGTTCCTTAGAAATGGAGAGGGAGCATCACGGGAGTTCCAGGGATTTCAATCATTCAACGCCGGCAAATTCCTTTAGCCGGGCCAGCAACCTCCAGGAAAGGAGGGGCTGTGGTTTCCGCAGGGGAGTTATCTGGAGTGCGCTGGGCTCGCTTAGCTTCCTCCAATGGCGGAGAGGCTGAGACAGCAGCAGGGGAATTACTTAGAGGGTGTTGGGGGTTGGGGGACGAGGGCAGGGAATAAGTAGTAGGAGGAGAGTCCAGTAGAGTAAAATCTTGTGACTCAGGGAGAACAGAGGTTGAAGGAGGAGGAGAAGCAGAAGGTTTGAGAGAGCATGACGGAAAGAGTAGGAGCGGGGGCAGGGGCAAGGAAAAGCTTCACACATGGAGGAGGAGAATTGCAGAGGTCCTGCAAAGTTAAGATATATGTCTCTTGATCCTGATGTCTATGTGGCGCTGGCTGAAAGTCAATATCTCTGACTTTTTAAATTAGTGGGAAGTAGAAAGATCCTTCTAGGGGCCATCTGAATCCAAAGGTGGGCCATTCTGAGGCACAGAGAGTCTGCCAGGTCCAGCGTTTAACTGAAAAAAAAGATTCTGAGCCCTTAAGCGGACTTTGGTGCAATGATCAAGGGTCAGCAAAAGAGGCATTGAAGTGCTCTATCCCATAATGAAAGATAAACAATCAGTAAAAGCAACGACACACGACACAGACAAGACAATACAATAAAGACAGGCAATGGACGTCCAACACTGAGACCAGGACTGAGTAGCCGGCAAAACCCGATGGGCTGGCAATACCGAATCTGAAACAAAATATCACTGAGTCGAGGAGACTATTGTTCCTCGATTTCCCGAGTCCTCTGGGGAGTCCCCCAGTGACGTGGCCTGTGGCTCTATGACATGTCTCTCAGCCACCGTCGGAGAGAGCTCACACTCTTCATCAACAGCCATTTGCCAAGCCCTAACCTGAAACCTGAAACTAGAAAGAGGCACCTTACATACCCCGAGAGGAGCCCGTTGGGGTCTCTCATCTGCCGCTGCTGGATCTCAGTGGAACCTCCATATGTAAAGGTCGGGCGAGCGTCCGGGGAAGAAACCACCAAGAGACTGTCTCATGCAAAAGCAAAGGGTTTATTATGGGTCCAGCATGCTGGGGCTCAGAGTTCACTTGAATAGAGCAGAGAGCCCTGAGAACAGCTTAAGCAGAGCTTATATACTTTCCTTGGAGAGGGCAGGGCAGGATGTTTATTGATGGGTCCGGGCGAGTGAGCTGTTTGTGGGCAACCGGGTGAGGAATTACTTTCTGCAGTTTGGCAGCTGAGGACAGCACATTCTGGGAACAAGACTAGCAAACATTTCTCAAGATATCAACAGTGTTTTATTAAGCATACAGAAAACAGGAAGTGATAAGTACCTATTTTATTAACCTTTCACTACGGACTACACTTTGCCAGATTTCCTAATGTCTCTATTGATATCTGCTTTTCTACATATTTTCCCCAGTTCATCATTGTGACTGACTCTTCACATGTGGTGACATTTACATTCACTCTATACCCGAAACCCTATAGCTAAAGAACTTTTGGTCCAAATCCTATGCTCACTCTCCTTTCTAAACCTACCGACTATCTTCCTAATCCTACTGATTATCCCTTTTTGACTGGAAGTTCTCTTTGACAATCAATCATCCAAAATACACGGACCTTTGCCATTGTATATTGATGTATCTGAGACATCTGTGCAGAAAATAAATCAAAGCTCAGTATCACAATCAAGGTCCCAATGCTCTTCTGGGCTTCAAATCTTACCTAGATTTCTGTTTTCATACTTAATTTTCACCTATATATTCTTGTAAATATCGCAGGTTTTCAATACCATTATTCATCCTGCAGAATGATTCCTAATGCAAATTGAACCTGTTATTAACCCTAACCATACACTGTTCCCTCAATCTAACTTTACAGAAGAGCAGGGACAGAGTAGGTCTTACAATACAGGAATGTAGGGGAACTTCCTATTGCTAAGAAACTCAAAGGTACATGCAAAAATGATCCCTGGAGAAGTTGTAGGCAGCTATGAAGGAACTGAGTGAGCAAAAGTTATCTTCTCTTGCAAACAACCTGGTCAGGATGAAGGGATATGTCTGAATCATCCTCTCTCTTCTTAATGTAGAGAAGAAGGACCAAACCAGGCTGTGTGGAGAGCTGTTCCCGGTTGCCTATGGTTAATATACCATTCTAACTTGTGAAACTGTCACAGAAAGTAGGGGCAGCCTTCATTTCAGGGGACCCTTTTAAGCAACTGTTAGGACAAAGTGGTTGCCAAGGATGTGAGCTCATTCAGTTCCTGAAGGAAGTGACCTCAGACCTCACCTCACATCCTTGGTGATAGAACTCTCTGAACTTGGGATCAAGGAAGCCAGGCACCCAAATCCCATTCCAGTCCCAGTAGCAGTGGTCTCACTTCTTTGGATTTACCAAGGAAAGAATCAGTCTTTGTTGGTACCTACTGATATGAGGATGGCCAAAAGCCAGGAAAGCTCTGAAGAGTGGCCTTTCCTGAGAAAGCAGGTAGTGGATCACCACTGCCTCCTGACAACTTTACAGAGTTGGCCAAGGAAACCAGATCTGAAACAGGGCAGGCAATTTCAGGGGAACATAGTATGGCCCAATAGTCAGAGGACACTCCGGATAGTCAGAGACCTACTTGGGGGAAGAAGGTGCTTTGTGGGTGTGGGTGTGTGTTTGTGCTTTTGTCTCATGTTCTCAGAATAGGTAGGAATGGCGGTTTGTTTGGTTTGGAGTGAACTGTTTCTAATAAGTGATTTGATAAGGCAAGTGTTTCTATGTCTGTGTATCCCATTGGGTCCGTGGTTGTAACATTAGAAAAGAGAATGCATGAACGGATGTGTCCTGTCTGGTAGAAAGCTTCCCAGCATTCATCCAGCCGAATATATGAATGCACTGTGGCTTCCCTTATCGATGGGCAACACCTGCTATTTTCCTAAGGTCTGGTTTTATTTTTGAATTCTGGCCAGTCTCCAGAATAGGCTCATGGTTTTGTGTCCAAGCGAAGTACCACCTTCAAGCTCTGTGACATGGCCATGTACTGGATAGCTGAAGGGAATGGCGAGCAACTAAGAAAACTCAGATATCAGTGTGACCAGTAAAGTCTCAGTGGAAAAACCGTGCTTTGGGCCTTTTGCTTACCTTTTGTTCTATTTCCCTGTATTTCAGGAATTTCTTTGCCTCAGGCCACCCCTTTGTGAAGCTGGAAGAAAACATTTTTCAAATGGAAATGAATGTGCCTCACCTGTGGCTCTTTGCCTAATTGCTTTAGAAAGGGGTGTGTCTGAATCAGCCTCTTGGCCCTGTGTGAGGCTTTGACTTAGATTCTTAGCACCTGATCGATATAAAGAAAGATCCCATGTGTGAATCCAAAACCGAAATGCCCAAAAGAGGAGTCATTGAGCATAAAGTCTCTTGCCTTCCACTGTAAGGTTCCTGACCTCCATCAAGTGAGAATAGGGATCCTTTGGGTCAAATGATTTCTTCAAAGCCCTGCACATGCTAGCCCAGAGGTGCTTGTGTTTTCTCATGACTCCAATTCACATAAAGATTCTAAACCCCACTGTCAGTAGGCCTCAAATTGGAGAAGCAGAGCAGTATTACGGCAGGCCTATTTGATCACTCCTGGGTCACAGGAAGGGTGTCCAGGCCACCCTGACATTAGGAAAATAAGGGGCAAGGAAGCCTATTTTGGACACTGTCTTGGTCTGTGTCCTTCATGGAAACTTCCAGGCAGAGGTTAAGATGAGTGTCTATATGCAATAAGATGAGGGTCATGTGGGAATGTTTTGGTTTAATTTTGGTCATTTGTGTTGGGGTTGAAAGAGATGAGTAGGTCAACCAGGACTTGAAATCTGGTCTGATTCCCCTTAGAGACTGAGTTATGGAACTGAACTCAGAGAAGTATTGGCATGAATTGTGTTGAGTTTTTAGGAGGCCACACATGAGACTCGCCCTTGGAAACTGAGACCTAGGCCGAGGGTGGCTTTCCACAGAGCACTGGGAATCTCACCCAGGATATCACAAGATTTTATTCTGAAAGACTTGGCAGCCATAGTCAAAACACACATAGACCTCACACTGTAGACCTCAATGGGCCTGGCTTCATGTGACCTTTTGGCGACTCTTTGGGAAGACTTGCCTGTGAGTGTCCTCCAGAGATTTCATTGAAATGAGCTTCCTCACAATTTAATGGTTCCTAAATGAATTGAAACCTACAGTGCCTCCAACTTCCACCTTGAAAAATGGCTAGATAAATACCATGAAATTTTTGAAATTCCTATGACCAGGTGGCGCTGGAGAACCTTTGTATGCCCTGTTGCTGATCATGAGTGTACCAGAAAGTGCCCTAATTGACTGAGTTTCATAAAATTGGTGTAGAACAGAGATGCCAGTAAGTTGAATACTCCTCAATTGTAGGCGCAAGCTGTGGTGTGCATGTTTGTGATAAAACATCCGTGGTGGGGCCATGTGGATCTGCCATTGCTTCCAAATGGCATGTGACTGACGTGGTGCAGCCAGGAAATTCTTATATGTAAATGCATATTGGTATATGGAGAATTTTTAGGGCAATGTTCAGAATCAGGTTGCTATGGACAAGGGGACAATCTATGTGGGCTAGAAGCCTGGTTGGTGCATTCTCCTGCAGACCATGACCCACTACACATGACAGTACTCCCTCCAGCACTGTGTCCCAGTTCAACTCCTTGTATTTCGTGAAGAAAATACCAAACTCCCAGTGCAGCAGCAAGAAACACCACGAAAAGTGGAGAATGACCAAATGCCCTCACAGTCCACACGGGGAGACTCTTAGACCCCAGTGGTCACAGTTTACCTACATAGAGATAATTCAGTACTGTAGCCTAGTGTTCATTGGAAAATAAGAAACCACGTCCTCCAGGTCACATAGATGTAGACCCAGCTCTGATGGACTCACTAGAAAGAAAGCTAAAGCTCCTGACAACAACATATATTTTGAGTTCCCAACCTCAGAGGCAGTTTCTCAAGAAGTCTTTAGGCCAGCAGAGCTCCAAGTTTGTGGAGTGTTTACCTTGTCCCTTACATTTGGAAACTCCTCTACCACATCCAAGGTTGTGAACTCTTTTGCATTTTCCATTCCAGATATATATTCACAGATTTTCTAACTCTTCTCCTCTAATTGTGTCTTATTTGGGGCGAAGGTAATGTGAAGCCATTGTTCTGGATGAGAGTGGGTAATTTATTGTGTAGCCCATATTTGCATACACATTGGATTCATTTTCCTTTTTTCCATTCAAAATACTGAATCCCTGACACTAACCCATACCCTACTAGACTCTGACTACTAATCCTACTATGATGGAGAATAATAACACAAACAGAATAGAAATACAAGCCGTTCAGAGGAGGCATGGTGTATAGTTGGACTTGCCTTTTGCATGATAAAGCGTAGGTGTTATATGTCTAGTCCATTTTTCATTGAAATAGTTCTCTATGTGTTTTTTTTCCTTTAATTTTTATTGTTGGTTGTTCAAAATTTACCTATTTCTTGACATATCATATTTCACACTTTGATTCAAGTGGGTTATGAACTCCCATTTTTACTCCGTATACAGGTTTCAGCATCACATCTGTTACACATCCACTGTTTTACGTATTGCAATAGTAGTGTCTGTTGTAGTCTGCTGTCTTTCCTATCCTCTACTATCTTCCATCCCCTCTTCTCCCATCTTCTCTCTCTACCCCATCTACTGTAATTCATTTCTCCCCCTTGGTTTTTTCCCCCGTTTTCCCTCACTTCCTCTTGTATGTAATTTTGTATAACCATGAGGGTCTCCTTCCATTTCCATGCAATTTCCCTTCTCTTTCCTTTTCTCTTCTACCTGTCACCCCTGTTTAATCTTAACCTTCTTCTCATGCTCTTCCTCCCAAATCCGTTCTTAGTTACTCTCCTTATATCAAAGAAAACTATTGGCATTTGTTTTTTTAGGGATTGGCTAGCTTCACTTAGCATAATCTGTTCTAATGCCATCTATTTCCCTGCAAATTCTATGATTTTGACATTTTTTAATGCAGAGTATTACTCCATTGTGTATAAATGCCACATTTTTTTTTTCCATTCATCTATTGAAGGGCATCTAGGTTGGTTCCACACTCTTGCTATTTTGAATTGTGCTGTTATGAACATCAATGTAGCAGTGTCCCTGCAGCATGCACATTTTAGGTCTTAGGGAATAGACCGAGAAGGGGAATAGCTGGGTCAAATGGTGGTTCCATTCCTAGCTTCCAAGAAATCTCCATACTTCTTTCCAAATTGGCTGCACCAATTTGCAGTCCCACCAGCAATGTACAGGTGTACCCTTTTCCCCACATCCTCGCCAGCACTTGTTGTTTGACTTCATAATGGCTGCCAATCATACTGGAGTGAGATGGTATCTTAGGGAGGGTTTGTTTTCCATTTTTCTGACTGCAAGAGATGGTGAGCATTTTCTCATGTACTTATTGATTGATTGTATGTCCTCATCTGAGAAGTGTCTGTTCAGGTCCTTGGACCATTTGTTGATTGGGTTATTCGTCTTCTTATTGTTTAATTTTTTGAGTTCTTTGTATACTCTGGATATTAGGGCTCTATCTGAAGTGTGAGGAGTAAAGATTTGTTCCCAGGATGTAGACTACTTATTTACCTCTCTTATTGTTTCTTTTGATGAGAAAAAACTTTTTAGTTTGAGTAAGTCCCATTTGTTGATTCTAGGTATTAACTCGTGTGCTAATGGTGTCCTATTGAGGAATTTGGAGCCCAACCCCACAGTATGTAGATCATAGCCAACTTTTTCTTGTATCAGATGCCGTGTCTCTGATTTGATATCAAGCTCCTTGATCCATTTTGAGTTAACTTTTGTGCATGGCGAGAGAAATGGATTCAGTTTCATTTTGTTGCATATGAATTTCCAGTTTTCCCAGAACCATTTGTTGAAGATGCTATCCTTCCTCCATTGCATGCTTTTAGACCCGATTGACATTGCATTTAACATATAGAGAACTTTTGGTTATATTGCCATTTTGATGATGTTAGTTCTGCCTATCCATGAACATAGTATATTTTTCCATCTTCTAAGATCTTCTTCTATTTCTCTCTTTAGGGTTCTGTAGTTTTCATTTTATAAGTCTTTCACCTCTTTTGTTAGGTTGATTCCCAAGTATTTTTTTTTTTTTGTGTGTGTGTGTGTGGATATTTTGAATGGAGTGGTTGTCCTCATTTCTATTTCAGAGGATTTGTTGCTGATATACAGGAATGCCTTTGATTTATGCATATTGATTTTATATCCTGCCACTTTGGTGAATTCATTTATTACCTCTAATAGTTTCATTGTATACCTTGCTGGGTCTGCTAAGTATAGAATCATGTCATCTGCAAATAGTGATAATTTACGTTCTTCTTTTCCTATTTTTATGCCTTTGATTTCTTTAATCTCTCTAATTGCTCTGGCCAGTGTTTCGAGAACTATGTTGAACAGAAGTAGTGAGAGAGGGCATCCCTATCTTCTTCCAGATTTTAGAGGGAATACCTTCAATTTTTCTCCATTCAGAATGATGCTAGCCTGAGACTTAGCATAGATTGCTTTTACATTATTGAGGTATGTTCCTGTTATCCCTAGTTTTTCCAGAGTTTTGAACATAAAGGGATGCTGAACATTGTCAAATGCTTTTTCTGCATCTATCGAGATGATCAAATGGTTCTTATTTTTAAGTCTATTTATGTGATGAATAACATTTATTGATTTCTGTATAATGAAGCAGCCTTGCATCCCAGGGATGAATCCTACTTGATCATGGTGCACAATTTTTTTAATATGTTTTTGTATCCAATTCGCCACAATTTTATTGAGGATTTTTGCATTTTTCCTGAAATAGCTTGAAAAGTATTGGTATTAGTTCCTCTTTAAAGGTTTTGTAAAACTCTGCTGTATACCCATCCGGTCCTGGGCTTTTCTTAGTTGGTAGTCTTTTGATGGTTTATTCTATTTCCTCAATTGTTATGGGTCTGTTTAGGTTGCCTATATCCTCCTGACTAAATCTGGGCAGATTATATGACTGAGAAATTTATCGATGCCTTCACTATGTTCTATTTTATTGAAAAATAAGAATTCAAAATAATTTCGGATTATCTTCTGTATTTCTGAACTATCTGTTGTGATACTGAGTTCTCCCTCTTCTTTTCTTTGTTAGCTTGGCTAAGGGTCTGTCATTTTGATTTATTTTTTTCAAAGAACCATCTTTTAGTTTTGTCAATTTTTTCAATTGTTTCTTTTGTTTCAATTTCATTAATTTCAGCTCTAATTTTAATTATTTCTTGCCTTCTACTTCTTTTGCTGTTGTTTTGCTCTTCTTTTTCTAGGATTCTGAGATGAAGTATGAGATCATTTATTTGTCGTTTTTTTTTTTTTTCCTTTTTTAAGGAATGAAATCTAAGCAATGAATTTTGTTCTTAGAACTGCTTTCAATGTGTCCCATAGATTCCGATATGTTATGTCTGTGTTTTCATTTATCTCTAAGAATTTTTTAATTTCCTCCTTGGTGTCTTCTATAACCCATTGATCATTCAGTAACTTATTTTTCATTCTCCAAGTGATACACGATTTTTCCTTCTTTCTTTTATCGTTGATTTTCAGTTTCATTTCATTATGATCAGATAAGATGCCTGGTATTATATCTACTCCTTTATATTGTCTAAGAGTTGCTCTGTGACATAATATATGATTTATTTTTTGAGAAGTATCCATGTGCTGCTGAGAAAAAAGTGTAGCTGCTTGATGTTGGATGGTATATTCTATATATATCATAAGTCTGGGTTATTAATTGTGTTATTGAGTTCTATAGTTTCATTATTCAACTTTTGTTTGGAAGATCAGTCCAGTAGTGAGAGAGGTGTGTTTGAGTCTCCCATGAGTATTGTATGGTGGTCTATTAGACTCTTGAACTTGAGAAGAATTTGTTTAATGAACATAGCTGCACCAATGTTTGGGGCATATATATTTATGATTGTTATGTCTTCTTGGTGTATGGTTTCCTGGAGAAGTATGTAGTGTTGCTCTTTATCCCTTTTGATTAACTTTAGCTTGAAATCTATTTTATTTGATATGAGTATGGACACTTCTGCTTGTTTCCGAAGTCCATATGGGTGATATGATTTTTCCCAACTTTTCACCTTCAGTCTATGTATATCTTTTCCTAACAAATGTGTCTCCAATAGGCAGCATACTGTTGGGTCTTGTTTTTTGATCCATTCTACTAGCCTGTGTCTCTTAATTGGTGAGTTTAAGCCATTAACATTTAGGGTTATTATTGAGATATGGGTTGTTCTTCCAGCCATATTTGTATATTTATGTTACTAAACATGGTTTTTTTCCTCCTTGATTATTTTCCCCCCTTTACTGTCCTACCTCCCACTGTTGGTTTTCATTGTTATTTTCCATTTCCTCTTCCTGTAGTGTTTTGCCAAGGATGTTTTGAAGAAATCGTTTTCTAGCTGCAAATTCTTTTAACTTTTGTTATCGTGGAAAGTTTTAATTTCATCTTCTATCCTGAAGCTTAATTTCGCTAGATACACAATTCTTGGATGGAACCCATTTACTTTCAGTGTTTGAAAAATGTTATTGCAGGATCTTCTAGCTTTCAGAGTCTGTGTTGAAAGATCAGCTGTTATCCTGATTGGTTTACCACTAAATATAATCTGCTTCCTTTATCTTGTAGCTTTTAAAATTCTCTCCTTTTTCTGTATGTTGGGCATCTTCGTTATAATATGTCTAGGTGTGGATCTCTTATAATTTTGCACATTTGGCATCCTGTAAGCTTCTAGGATTTGCGATTCTGTCTCATTCTACAAGTCTGGGAAGTTTTCTCTTTTATTTCATTGAATACATTGCTCATTCCTTTTGTTTGGACCTCTATACCTTCCTGTATCCCAATGACTCTTAAGTTTGGTCTTTTTATGTTATCCCATATTTCTTGGATGTTCTGCTCATGGTTTCTTAAAAGTCTTGCTGAGCTGTCTGTGTTCTTTTCAAGTTGAAATAATTTGTCTTCATTGTCTGATGTTCTATCTTCTAAGTGTTCTACTCTGCTGTTAGTATTCTCAATTGAGTTTTTAAGTTGGTTTATTGATTACTGCATTCCTAGGATATCTGTTTGTTTGATTTTATAATCTTTATCTCCCTGCATAGTTGATATTATGCTTCTTGGATTTTTTTATGTAATTCATTATCAAGGTGATCTTTCATTGTCTGATTTTGCTCTCTAATGTCTTCCTTGAGACTCCAGATCATCTGAAGCATGTATATCCTGAGTTCTTTATCTGACATTCCATCTGCTGCAGATATTACCTCTTCTAAAGTTGACTTTACCTGCATTGCTTATGGTCCTTTCTTTCCTTGTCTTTTCATTCTGTTCATGTTTCTTTCTGCTTGGTGAAACTGTTGTGTTATTGAATTTTTCCCCTATATATTTTTATTGCTTGTATAGTTTCAAAGTCTCTCTCGCAGGCACGGGTGGTGGCTCTGCCCCTCCTACAATTGGGACAATGTGCCTACCACACCAGCAGGCTGCTGGGCCTGTTCTGTCAGTCGGTAGCTGGTCCGCCTACCTTGAAGGTGCGAGCAGCAGCTCCGCCCCTCTGCAGGCACTGGGCCTGTTCTGCCAGTGGGTTGCAAGTCGGGCTACTTTGCAGGCGTGGGCGGCAGCTTTGACCATCTGCGGGCCACTGGGTCTGTTTTGTCTGTCCCTTGCAGGTCTGTCTACCTTGCAGGCGCGCGTGGCTGCTCTGCCCCTCCCCCAACCGGGATGATGTGTCTACCATGCTGGCGGGGGATAGGCCTGGTCTGTCGGTGGTCGCAGGTCCACCTACCTTGCAGGCGCGGAGGGCGTCTCTGCCCCTCCGCAGATTGCTGGGCTTGTCCTGCTTTGGGTCACAGGTCTGCCTACCTTGCAGGCCCGGCGGCATTGCCCCTCCCCCAACCAGGGCGATGTGTCTTCCACGGTGGCGGGCCACTGGTCCTGTTCAGCCGGTGGGTCGCAGGTCCGCCTACCTTGAAGGAGCGATTTGCAGATCTGCCCCTCCCTCTCTCAATGTGTTTTTAAAGTTGACAAATATGTGAATTCCTGTCTCCCTTTCTCTGTAGCATATTCAGCACATATATTTTTATATGCACATATAGAATCCTACCTGGTATCACACGTACATTTTTGTGAGGCTGCTGACTTGGCAGATACAAATTATGAGAAGAGATCACTCCTCCTAAACGCTGTTGGAACTGAAAATTTAAGCTATTGGTGAGCTTCCTAGTTGAACAATATTACACATAAATCCACGCTCAGTAAAATGAAGATTTTTGCATCTGTGGATGATATATATTTCATGAAGAATTTCAATTGGCATATGTATTGCTACTTTTTAATGTCTGTTGTGTGTGTGTGTGTGTGTGTATATATATATATATATATATATATATATATATATATATATATATATATACACACACACTCCATATATTTCAAAATATGAAATAGATGCGTCTTTTGTACAGTCCCAAAATTCATTCATGTTCATGTATGTGGAGTTATAATCAAATTTTCACTAGATTATTCTCAGAAATATTCATCTACCTGAAATACATATTTGCTTCTTAGGTCTGAAAACTAACTTCAGTGAATGGTGCATTCAAATCCTAATATTTCTAAATTAACTGACTCAGTTTAACATCAATGCAAGAAGATTCCTATGGGACATGATGTTTATTTTGACGTTCATTTTTACTCAACACTGGCACATTACTACTCCTTCAGTTAATGCACATCATAGGATATATATTTCATCTACAAGTTCGCAAATTTATAGGCATTTGTTTCACTTTCAGTCACTTCCTGCTTCAGAACACATGTATTTCTCCAGGTTTCTTGACTGGTCTTTTTATGAGACTTTTTTCCAAACAAATTATTTTCAATTTCCATAATCAATTTGAAGCAAAACTCACACACTCTTCATGATAAACCATAATCCTCATATTATCATTAGATGTAAAACGGGTTGGAATGAATGGTTGTATATCAATATAAGATTTCCTGTATATTTTTACATTTCAATTCAATCCATTATTTAAAGTTGGTCACCTTATCTACATATACATTGTATCACAGTAATATTCTGGACACAAAAAGCAAAAGTCACACTTATGATTGTACCAAAGCCTAAATGGAAACTGAACATGGATTACTAAAAACATCCAGGTCCAGGTTGCCTAATAGTCTCAAATATCAATCCTATTGGTGACTACGTATTTGTTTCTTCCTAAGATTATATATTCAACCTAAATGCAGTTAATAATGTCTAATCCTATCACTCACTTTATACTTTGCCTGATTTCCTAATGTCTCTATTGATGTCTGCTTTCCTAAATATTTTCCCCAGTTCACCATGTGAGTGACTCTTCACATGTGATGATATTTACTTTCACTCTCTAACCGAAACCCTATTGATAAAGAATTTTTGGTCCAAATCCTGTACTCACTCTTCTTCTGAAAGCTACTGACTATCTTCCTAATCTTACTGAGTTTCCCTGTTTGAGTGGAAGTTCTCTTTTCCATTCAATCATCCAAGGTACAAGGTCCTATGCCATTGATTATCGATTTATCTGAGACATATATGCGGAACATAATTCAAAGCTAAGTATCACAATCAACAGCTCAATGTCCTTCTGAGCTTCAAATCTTACCTAGATTTCTGTTTTCATACTTATATTTTATCTCTATGTTTTAATAAATGTCACAGGTTCCCAATACCATTATTCATCTAGCAGAATGATTCCTAACCCAAATCAAACATGTTATTAAACCCTAAACATACACTGTTCCCACAATCTCACTTAACAAAAGACCAGGGACAGTGTTGGTCTTACAATACAGGAATGTAGGGGATCTTCCATATGCTGAAAACCTAAAAGGTCCATGCAGATGTGATTCCTGGAGAAGATATAAACAGCTATGAAGGACCTTAAAGAGCAAAACTCATCTTCCATTGCAAACAACCTGGTCAGGATGAAGGGTTGTATCTTAATGAGCCTCTCTGTTCTCAATGTAGAGAAAATGGACCATACCAGGCCTGTGTGAAGAGCTGTTCCTGGGTGCCTATGGTTGATTCACCATTCTAACTTGTGAAAGTGTCACAGGAAGTAGGGGCAGCCTCTATCTCATGAGACCCTTGGAAGCAACTGTTAGGACAAAGTGATTGCCAAGGCAGTGTCCTCATTCACTACCTGAAGTAAGTGATCTCACCTCTCTTCCTTGGTGATGGAACTCTCTGCTTGTGATGCAGAAGCCAGGCAACCAGAGCCAGTCCCAGTCCCAGTACAAGTCCCAGTGAGGTCACTTGTTTGGATTTACCAAGGATAGAGTCAGTGTTTCCTGGAACCTACTGATGTGAGGATGGCCAAATGCCAGGAGAGCTTTGTAGAGGGGCCTTTCTTGAGAAAAAGGTACTTGCCCACTTCTGGCTCCTGACAACGTCACAGATTTGGCCAAGGAGACCATATCTGAGACAGGACAGTCCATTTGGGGGAACATAGTATGGCCTACCAGTCAAACGACACTCAGGATAGTCACAGAATTACTTGGGGGAAGGAGGTGTCTTTGTGGGTGTGGGAGTGAGTTTGTGGTTTTTCTCATGTTCTGAGAATAAGTAGGAAAGGCAGTTTGTTGGGTTTGGAGTGGACTGTGTCTAGTAATTCCTTTGACAATGCGAGTTTCTATGTCTGTGTAACTCTCTGTGTCCGTGGTTGTATTCATTAGAAAAGAGAATTCATCTATGGATGTGTCCTGTCTAGTAGAAAGAATTCCAGCATTTATCCTGCCTAATTTATGAATGGACTGTGACTTCCCTTATCAATGGGCAACACGTACTATCTTCCTAAGTTCCTGTTTTCTTTCTGAATCTGGCCACTCTCCAGAGTAGGCTCATGGTTTTTTGTCCAAGTTATGTACCACCTCCAACCTCTGTGACATGGCCATGTATTCTATAGCTGAAAGGACAGGGAGCATCTCAGAAAACTCAGATATCAGTGTGACAAGGAAAGTCTCAGTGGAGAAAACCTGCTTTGGGCCTTTTGCATCCCTATTCCTCTGTTGCCCTGAATGTCAGGAAGGTCTTTGCCTCAGGACACCCCTTTGTGTATCCTGAAGAAAACAGTTTTCAAATGGAAATGAATGGGCATCACCTGTGGCTGTTTGCTAAAATGCTTTGAGAGATATGTGTGTGAATCAGCCTCTTGGCCGTGTGTGAGGCTGTGTCTTAGATATTCTGTGCCTAATGGATCTTAAGAAAGATCCCATGTGTGCATCCAAAACCAAAATGAGTAAAAAATCAGTCATTTTAGATGAAGTTTATTGCCTTTCTCTGTTAGGTTCCTGACCTCCATCAAGTGAATTTGGGGATCCTTTGAATTAATCGAGTTTTTCAAAGCCCTGCAGAGGCTAGCCCATAGGTGCTTGGGTTTTCTAATGAATCCAAATCACATAAAGAATCTATACCTGACAGTCAGTAGGACTCAAATTGGAGAAGCAGAGCAGTATTAGTGGCAGGCCTATTAAATCACTCCTTGTTTACAGGAAGGGTGTCCAGGTCACACTGACTTTAGGCAAATGAGGGCAAGGGAGATTATTTCAGACTCTGTCTTGTGCTTTACCCCTCATGGAAACCTCCAGCCAGAGGTAATGATGAGTGTCTATATGTAAGAAGATGAGGGCAATGTGGGAGTGTTTTGGATTTAATAGTGGTCATTTATTTGGCTGTTGGAAGAGAAGACTGGGTCCACCTGGGCTTTAACTCGGGTTTGATTCATCTTAGAGACTGAGTTCTGGAACTGACCTCAGAGAAGTATTGACATGAATTGTGTTGGGATTTTAGGAGGCCACGCATTAGAGTTGCCCTTGGAAACTGAGATCTAGGCCCAGGGTGGCTTTCCACAAAGCACTGAGAATGTCAGCCAGCATATAACCTGATTTTATTCTGAAAGACTTGGCAGGCATATTTGAGAGTCAAAACACCCATGAACCTAACATTGTAGACCTCAATGGGCCTGGCCTCATGTGACCTTTAGGCCACTCTTTGGGAAGCCTTGCCTGTGAGAGTTCTCCAGATCTTTCATTGAAATGAGCTTCCACAACATTTAATGGTTCATGAATGAATTGAAACCCACTGTGGCTCCAAATTCATCTTTGAAAAATGGCTAGATAAATACCATGAAATTTTTAAAATTCCCATGACCAGGTGGCACTGGAGAACAGTTAGATCTCCTGATGCTCATCATAAGTGTACCAGACTGGGCCTTGATTTACTGGGTTTCATGAAAATGGCATAGAACAGAGATGCCAGTAAGTTGGAACCTTCTGAGTAGTGCGCCTTGACCAGGTGTGGGCAGGTGTGTGACAAAACATCTGTGGTGGGGCCATGTGGATCTGCCATTGGCTTCCAAATAGCATGTGATTGACTTGCAGCAGCCAGCAGACCCATTTATGTAAAGGCACTTTGTTATATAGAGAGGTTTCAGGGCAATGTTCAGAATTAGGTTGCAATGGAAAAGGGGGCATTGTAGCAAGCAATGAGTGATAGAAGCCTGGATGGTGCATTCTCCTGCAGACTCTAACCCACCACAAGTGACAGAACTCCCTGCAGCACTGTGTCCCAGTTGAACTCCTTGTTTTTTGTGAAGCAAATATCAAACTCACTGTGCAGCAGCAAGAAACACCACGAAAAGTGGAGGATGACCAAATGGCTTCACAGCGACACGGGGAGACACTAAGCCCCCAGTGGCCACAGTTTACCTACAAAGAGAGAATTCAGCACTGCTGCCTCATGTTCATTGGAAAATAAGAAAACATGTCGTCCAGGTCACATAGATGCAGACCCATCTTTGATGGTCTCACTAAAAATAAAGCTAAAACTTCTGACAACACCTTATATTTCAAGTGCCCAATCTCACATGAAGTTTCTCAAACAGTCTTTAGGCCAGAAGAGCTCCATGTTGGTGTTGTGTTTACCATATCCCTTGCTTTTGGAAACTCCTCTACCATCTCGAAGTTTGTGAACTCCTGAGCATTTTCCATTCCAGACATGTATTCACAAATTTTCTAACTCTTCTCCTCTAATTGTGTCTTACTTGGAGCGAAGGTAATGTCAAGGCATTGTTCTGGATCAGAGTGGGAAGTTTTGGGTTGCACATATTTGCACACACATTGGATACAATTTCCAATTTTCCATTCAAAATACAGAATCCCTGACACTATCCCATACCCTACTAGACTCTGACTACTAATCCTAATATGATGGAGAAAAATAACACAAACAGAATATAAATACAAGCAGTTCAAAGGAGGCATGATGTATATTTGGACTTGCCTTTTGCATGATAAAGTTTATGTGTTATTAATCTAGTCAATTTTTAATTAAATAGTTCTCCATGTGTTTTTAAAGTTCAAAATATGTGTATTACTGTCTCCCTTTCTCTGTAGCCTATTCAACATATGTATTTTTATATGCACATACCGAAAGCTACCTGGTATCACACCTACATTTTTGTGAGGTGGCTTCCTCACCAAATACAAATTGTGAGAAGAGATCACTCCTCCTAAACGCTTTTGGAACTGAATATTCAACCTATGGGTGAACTTCCTAGTTGAACAAAATTATAAGTCTATTCTTTGGTTGGCAGCTAAAATCCCTGACAAAATATGTTGATTAATTGTATTTTGGGATTCAAGTATGGTGGAAGTTTGTTGGACAACTTGATTAATGGTGATTAATGGTGGCAGCAGTTTGTACTTGATTGGCCATAGCCACTCCAGCCGTAAACGCTGCAGCAGCAGATACCACCACGGCTGTCACTATAGCCGCTGTGATTCCAAAATCTCTGCGGACTCTAAGTAGCTCAACAATAGGGAATTTATCAGGATCCGCAGTGACCGGGATTGGGACAAAAGTTGGAATTTTCATAATCACTGCTACAGTCCAGGAACCATTCCAACACTCAGATAAGAGACAGGTAGTATGAGAACAATCCAGCATCCCCGACGAGGTGGCCTCAGCCAAAAGGAATAAGAAGGGGGATTGGACACAGACCATTGCAGGAGGCAATGTGGCATTATCAACAGAGAGTTGAATGAAACAGATGTAAGTCTATTACCTTGTTCACTTTCCCTAACAGTACCAGAAATATTAGCCAGCCAACTTTTGGCTCCTAGCAACTGAGCCAGTGCAGAAATAGCGGCTGAAGCCCCCTTTTCATTGGAAATCAGCCATTGAAACCAGGACCAACCTACTCCTGTAGAGGAGCTGGCACTATTGTTAAAGTTATAAACATACCTCTTAAGAGAGGGGGAAAGGGAGAAACCTTTAGCAACTTGATGTTTCTCCCAAGAATGATCCTGACAAGGCGTAAATGTTGGGGGGAAACCAAGATTAGGGGAACAGTAAGGAAAGGCCTTGAAATGAGTGGCATTATAAATACTACTAGAAAAAGGAGGCACTGGGATTAGTACCTCGGAGATAATAGCCAAGGTAGTTATGTTAAGAGCAGAGCTGCTGTTTGCGGGGGTCTCTGAGCCTGATTGCTTCCCCGAAGCTACCTTGCTCAATACAGCACTGATAATGCTTCCTGAGACCTGATTGGACCGCAATGGGTCCTCCCAGTTAGTCAAATTTTTGGTCTTAAGGCTAATGCAATTAGCGTTTCTAAGGCTGAAACAAAAAACTCCTGTGAGATTAACTTGAGATTGATTAAAAATTCTCTCCATGTCCCCTCTAGGAGAGGCACAGGGAGCAGACATCTCACATGAGGTTGAAAAAAGAGTGGGGAGGACACTAGGATTACCATGAACCGGCATCGGCATTGGCCAGGCCCGTGCCACTGCCCACCACCGCATTGGTGTCGCCTGTGCCATCGGCACCAGCACCAGAGCCAGAGCACTTAGCAGAATGAAGATCTTCATCACAGGATTGTTGTGGTATCTCTTGTTGCTGGTCAGTTGATGTCGAGACTCTTCTTGTCAAGCATTCAGGGACCCACAACGGTTCCGTACGATCCTGGGGAAAAACACATACAGATCCTCGTGCCCATGTCAGCACGGGGTCAGGGCCGTTCCATTGGCCCGTAAGAACATCCTTCCACTTAACATAGCCAATCACAGAGGGCTGAGGGGACACATGTCTATCGGCCGCAGAGCGACCATGAATATCCAAATTCAAAAAATTAATGGTAAATAGAGCTAAGGACAGGCGTTCTTTAGGAGTGTGTTCAGCTCCTATTCCCCCTTTTTGTTTTTGTAAAGTTTCCTTTAAGGTGCGATGAGCACGCTCAACAATGCCTTGTCCTTGAGGATTATAAGGCAAACCATGAGTAAGTTGCACTCCCATAGTAGAACAAAAAGCTGTAAATTGTCTGCCAGTATAAGCAGTTCCATTATAAGTCTTAAGGGATGCAGGTGCACCCCATGCTGCCCATGCCTCTAAACAGTGAGTAATGACATTACGTGCCTTTTCTCCTGATAAAGCAGAAGCATGGATAATTCCAGAGCACGTATCAATGGAAACATGCACATACTTAAGGTTACCAAAGTCAGGTATATGTGTCATATCCATTTGCCAAGCAATCAATGGCTTTAATCCCCGTGGGTTTACTCCATAATTAGGGGGATGAAGAAATGTGACACAATGGGGACATTGCAATACTATCTGCCGAGCATCCGCTCTTGAAATGGAAAAACGCCTGCGCAGCGTTAATGCATTAACATGGAAGTTTTGGTGAAACAACTTAGCCCCCTCTAAGGAGGAAGCCAAGCATATCAATTGACCTCTAGTGGCTAAGTCCGCACAGGCATTACCTTGGGATAACGGCCCAGGAAGAGAGGTGTGAGCCCTGATATGCATTGGATAAAAAGAAGCAGTGCGGTTAGAGATAAGCTGTTGAAGCTGAGTAAAGTAAACAGACACATTGTGGGCATCACTAATAGTTCCCACGGCCTCCAGGACTTTTAGTGCTTGTACCACATAGCTGGAGTCCGAAATAAGATTAAAAGGAAAAGAACACTGTTTAAAAACTTCAATAACAATTTGTAGTTCTACCCATTGTGGATTTCCAGGAGCAAATTGATGCTGGATAGGGGGAGAGTCATTAATTATGTAGGCTCCCATTCCAGACTTGGAACCGTCAGTAAAAATGTTACCAGCCCCCGTGTTTGGGCATGGAAAGCTCTCCTCGAAACACCCCCACCGTACGGCGGCGGGTCCGGAGGATCATTTTTTTTTTTTCTTCTGAGCTCCTGTTTATTTTTGTTCCCTTCTCCCATAGTTAGACTTCCTAGCTGCCGAGACAGTCTCCCGAGCTCCTCCTCCTCATCGTCCTCCTCTTCTGACCCACTTTTGCATGGGAGTGTGCGCAGTGTACTGAGATCTGGATACAAGCGTTTCCTCCCCCGTTTCTCGCTCTGCACATTCCCTTCCTCCTGAAATATTTCACTCCGTGCCAGAGACAATCGCCTCCTCCCCTGTTTCTCGCTCCGCACACTGCCATCCTCCTGAAATACGTCACTGCCTGCAGGAGATAATTGTTTCCTCCCCTGTTTCTCGCTCCGCACACTCCCACCATCCTGAAATACCTCACTGCCTGCCATTTCTGATCTTTCTTCATGCAATTGCTCTAAAACTTCTTGTCCTTTAGTAAGTGCTTCCTGACATCTGCCATCTGCGAGGCAACTACGGATCATCTTCCAAAGGGGTATCACCCCACCATCTAATATGCCCTACTCAGAAGCAAAGTCAAGATCTGTGCCTAACTTATGCCAGCTAGGTAGAGTGAGGCTACCCGAGAACGCGAACCACGGTGCAACAATATCTGTCTTCTGTAAAAATCTCTGTAAAGTACTACGTTTCACTTCTAGGCCCTTGGAACGTAACAGGTTATCTAGGGCCAGGAGAAGCGGACTTGAAGATACGGCACCCATGACACAACAAAAGACACACAAAAAACAAAAGTGAAAGTAAGAGCGAAAGTACACAGTGCAGCTGCAATAAGATGTAATGCTCTCTCTGGCTTTACAGACGAGCTGCCGCTTTGATAGCGGGTCCCAATTACCTAGGTCTAATCTCCGCTTTGATAGCGGGTCCCAATTACCTAGGACTAATCTCCGCTTTGATAGCGGGTCCCAATTACCTAGGACTAATCTCCGCTTTGATAGCGGGTCCCAATTATCTGGGACTGATCTCCGCTTTGATAGCGGGTCCCACTTATCTAGGACTGATCTCCGCTTTGACCGCGGGTCCTACTTACCTGGGACTAACTGGTTCACCACCCCTGACTGCTGAAAGTTCTGGTTCCCGGGTTTTCAGCACCACTTGTCGCGAACCCTTGCCCGCAAGGAAGACACAACTCAGGAATCTTCTTTCAGCAGTTTATTCAGGCCTTGATTAAAGTATCTTTTTGTGACCCCCCTCTCTACTGGCGAGCGCCCAAGCACAGCCTAATAAAGTCTCCTACGTACCAATCTTAAGCCGCTGCGTGGATCTTTCTTATAGGGTGGCAAGGGATAGCGTGCCAACTCTCCACAAAAGAATTTGTTTATCACAGGCCACAGTGGAAGCCGGCGCCATCTTCTAATGGCGGCCACAATCTACAACAATGGCTTACCACAATAGGACATATATTTCATCAACAATTTCGTAATTTTATAGGCATTTGTTTCACTTTCAATCGCTTCCTGCTTCAGAACACATGTATTCCTCCAGGTTTCTTGACTGGTCTTTTCATGAGACTTCTTTCCAAACAAATTATTTTCGATTTCCATAATCAATTTGAAGCAAAACTCACACACTTTTCATGATAAACCAAAATCCTCATATTTCCATTAAATGTATAATGGGTTGGAATGAATGATTGTATATTAATATAAGATTTCTTATATATTTTCACATTTATTTCAATCTATTGTTTCAAGTTGAAACCAGTTTTATTATTTATTCACAGTATGGTCTATTCATGCATTTCCTCTGTATTCATAGACACAGGGTGCACCTTTTTGTAGCCCCAATACAAATTTATACGTCTTCAAAATATTGCTTCCAGAAATAGTGGAAGAAATACTCATGTCACCTGATCTACATATACATTTCATCACAGTAATATTCTGGACACAAAATTCAAATGTCACACTTATGATTCTACCAAATCCTAAATAAAAAGTGAACATGGATTACTAAAATCATCCATGTCCAGGGTGCCTTATGCTCTCAAATGTCAATCCTATTGGTGACTGCATATTTGTTTCTTTCTAAGATTATATGCTCAATCTCAACCCTGTTGAAAATATCTAATCCTATCACTCACTTTATACTTTGCCTGATTTCCTAATGTCTCTATTGATATCTGCATTCCTACATATTTTCCCCACTTCATCATTGTTGGAGACCCTCCACATGTGCTGTTATTGAAATTCACTCTCTAACCGAAACCCTATTGCTAAATAACTTTTGGTCCAAATCCTATACTCATTGTTCTTCTGATACTTACCGACTATCTTCCTGATCCTACTGACTATCTCTGTTTGAGGGGATGTTCTCTTCTACAATCAATCATCCAAGGTACAAGTTCCTATGCCATTGTATATCAATTTATCGGACATATCTGTGCAGAACGTAATTCAAGCTAAGTAATCCAATCAAGGACCCAATGACTTTCTGGACTTCAAATCTTACCTGGATTTCTGTTTTCATACTTATATTTCACCTATATATTCTTGTAAGTATCGCAGTTACCCAATACCATTATACATCCCGTAGAATGATTCCTAACCCAAATCGAACTGGTTATTAAGCCTAACCATACACTGTTCCCTCAATCTAACATTACAGAAGAGCTGGAGCAGAGTTGGTCTTACAATGCAGGGATGGAGGGGATCTTCCACCTACTTAGAACCTCAATGGTCCATGCAGAAATTATCCCTGGAAAACATGTAGGCAGGTATGAAGAACCTGAGAGAGCAAAGGTCATCTTCCATGGCAAACAGCCTGGTCAGGATGAAGGGTTGTGTCTGAATCAGCCTCTCTCTTCTTAATGTAGAGAAGATGGACCAAACCAAGCCTGTGTGGAGAGCTGTTCCTGGGTGGCTATGTTTGATATACCATTCTAACTTGTGAAAATGTCACAGTAATTGGGGCAGCATCCATCTCATGGGACCCTTGCAAGCAACTGTTAGAGCAAAGTGGTTGCCAAGGCAGTGACCTCATTCAGTTCCTGAAAAAAGTTACCTCCCCTCACTTCCTTTGTAATGGAACTCTCTGAACTTTGGAACCAGGAAGCTAGGCCCCCAGAGCCAGTCCCAGTCACAGTTGGCACACTTGATTGTATTTACCAAGGACAGAGTCAGTCTTTATTGGTACCAACTGATGTGAGGATGGCCAAATGCCAGGAAATCTATGAAGATGGCTGTTTCCTGAGAAAGCAGGTAGTTGTTCTGGCAAAGACACCAGATCTGAGAAAGTACAGGCGATTTCGGGGGAACATAGTATGGCCCACCAGTCAGAGGAAACTCCGGATAATCAAAGACCTACTTCTGGGAAGGAGGTGCTTTGTGGGTGTGGGTGTGAGTTTGTGGTTTTGTCACATGTTCTGAGAATAGGTAGGAATAGTGGATTGTTTGTTTTTGAGTGGATTGTTTCTAGAAGGTCGTTTGACATGGCGAGGGTTTCTAAAAGTGTATCCCACAGTGTCCGTGGTTGTTGACATTTGAAAAGAGAATGCATCAATGGAAGTGTCCTGTCTAGTAGAAAGCTTCCCAGCATTCATCCTGTGCAATTGATGAATGGACTGCAGCTTGCCTTATGAATGGACAACACCTACTATCTTCCTAAGCTCCAGTTTTCTTCCTGAATTCTGGCCACTCTCCAGAATAGTCTCATGATTTGGTGTCCAAGATATGTACCGCCTCCAAGATTTGTTACATGGCCATGTACTGGATAGCTGAAGGCAATGGGAGCATCTCAGAAAACTCAAATATCAGTGTGACCAGTAAAGTCTCAGTGGAGAAACCCTGCTTTGGGCCTTTTGCTAACCTATTGTTCTGTTGCCCTGAATGTCAGGAATTTCTTTGCCTCAGGCAACCCCTTTGTAAATCCTGAAGAAAGCAGTTTTCAAATGAAAATGAATGGGCATCACCTGTGGCTGTTTGCTTAATTGCTTAAAAAGGGATGTGTCTGAATCAGCCCCTTGGCCCTATGTGAGGCTGGGGCTTAGATTCTCGGCACCTGATGGATCTACAGAAAGATCCCATCTGTGAATCCAAAACCAAAATGGCCAAAAGAGCAGTCAATGTGGATGAAGTCTCTTGCCTTCCTCTGTAAGTCCTGACCTCTATCAAGTGAGAATAGATATCATTTGGGTCAAATGAGTTCTTCAAAGCCCTGCAGAGGCTAATGCATAGGTGCTTGGATTTTCTCATGACTCCAATTCACACAAAGGAATTTATACTCAACAATCAGTAAGAGTCAAAACGGAGAAGCAGAGCAGTATTAAGTGCAGGCCTATTTGATCACTCCTGGTTCACAGGAAGGGTGTCCAGGCCAACCTGACTTTAGGCAATTGAGGGGTAAGTGAGCTTATTTTGGACACTGTCTTGGGCTGCACCCCTCATGGAAACCTGCAGCAAGAGGTTATGATGAGTTTCTCTATGGCAGAAAATGAGGGTCATGTTGGAGTGTTTTGGTTTCAATTGTGGTCATTTGTGTGGCAGTGGAATAGGCCACTAATGAGATTCGCCCTTGTAAACTGAGATCTAGCCAACTCCTTGGGAAAAATTGCCTGTGAGAGTTCTCCAGAGCTTTTATTGAAATGAGCTTCCTCACCATTTAATGGTTCCTGAATGAATTGAAACCCACAGTGCTTCCAACTTCATCATTGAAAAGTGGCTACATAAATACCATGAAATTTTTGCCATTCCAATGACCAGGTGGCACTGGAGAACCTTTCATGTCCTTTTGCTCATCATGAGTCACCAGACAGTGCCTTGATTGTCTGGGTTTCATGAAAATGATGTAGAATAGAAATGCCAGTAACTTGTAGCCTACTGAATAGTGGGTCTAGAGCGGTGGTGTGCAGGTGTGTGATAAAACATCTCTTGTGGGGCCATGTGGATCTGCCATTGCTTCGAAAGGGCTTGAGAATGACATGGTGCATCCAGCAGAAACTTATAGCAGAAACCTCTCCATGTAAAGGCATCTTTTTATATGCAGATTTTCAGGGCAATATTCAGAATCAGGTTGCTATGGTCAAGGGGGCAATCTATGTGGGATAGAATCCTGGTTGGTGAATTCTCCTGCAGACTCTGACCCACCACACATGACAGAACTCCCTTCAGCACTTGGTCTCAGTTGAACTCGTTTTATTTAGTGAAACAAATACCAAACTCCCAGTGCAGCGGCAAGAAACTCCATGAAAAGTGGAGGATGATCAAATGGCTTCACAGTCCACACAGGAGACACATAGCCTTAAGTGGCCACAGTTTACCTACAAAGAGTGAATTTAGTACTGCCGCCTTATGTCTTTTGGAAAATAAGAAACCATGTCCTCCAGGTTACATAGATGCAGACGCAGCTTTGATGCTTTCACTAGAAATGAAGCTAAAGCTCCTGACAAAAACATATATTTCAAGGATCTTCTAGCTTTCAGAGTCTGTGTTGAAATATCAGCTGTTATCCTGATTGGTTTACCCCTAAATGTAATCTGCTTCCTTTCTCTTGTAGCTTTTAAAATTCTCTCTTTATTCTGTATGTTGGGTATCTTCATTATAATGTGTCTAGGTGTGGATCTCTTATGATTTTGCACATTCGGCGTCCTGTTGGCTTCTAGGACTTGGGAGTCTGTCTCATTCTTCAAGTCTGGGAAGTTTTCTCATATTATTTCATTGATTACATTGCTCATTCTTTTGGTTTGGACCTCTATACATTCCTGTATCCCAATGACTCAAAAGTTTGGTCTCTTTATGTTATCCCATATTTCTCGGATGTTCTGTTCATGGTTTCTTAACAGTCTTGCTGAGCTGTCTATGTTCTTTTCAAGTTGAAATACTTTGTCTTCATTGTCTGATGTTCTATCTTCTAAGTGTTCTACTCTGATGGTAGTATTCTCAATTGAGTTTTTAAGTTGGTTTATTGCTTCCTGCATTTCTAGGATTTCTGTTTGTTATTTTTTACAACTTCTATCTCCCTGTATAATTGATCTTTTGCTTCTTGGATTAGTTTGTGTAATTCATTGTCGAAGTGATCTTTCATTGTCTGATTTTGCTGTCTAATGTCTTCCTGGAGACTCCAGATCATCTGAAGCATGTATATCCTGAGTTCTTTATCTGACATTCCATCTGCTGCAGCTATTAACTCTTCTAAATTTGTGTTGACCTGCATTGCTTGTGGTCCTTTTTTCTTTGTCTTTTCATACGGCTCGCGTTTCTTTCTGCTTGGTGAAACTGTTGTGATTTTGAAATTTTCCCCCTATATATTTATATTGCTCTTGTATATTTGAAAAATCTTCCTTGCAGGGGCGGGGGGTGGCTGTGCTGCTCCTCCAATGGGGGTGATCTATCTACCACGTTGATGGGCCGCTGGGCCTGTTCTCCTGATCGGTCGCAGGTCTGCCTACCATGCAGGCGTGGGAGGCGGCTCTGCTCTGCCCCTCCTCCAATTGGTGTTACGTGTCTACCACACCCGTGGACCCCTGGGGTGTTCTGCCGATCGGTCGCAGGTCTGCCTACCTTGGAGTCGCGGGCGGCGGCTCTGCTCTGCCCCTACTCCAATTGGGGTGACGTGACTACCACGCCGGCGGGTGGGTGGGCCTGTTCTGTGGTCGGTCACAGGTCTGCCTACCTTGAGGGCATGTGCGATGGATCTGCTCTGCCCCTACTCCAAATGGGTGAAGTGTCTGCCATGGTGGCAGGCCACTGGGCCTCTTCTGCTGGTCAGGTGCAAGTTTTGTCTACCTTGAGGGCGCGGGTGGTGGCTCTGCTCTTCCGCTACTCCAATTGGGGTGTCGTGACTACCAAGCCGGTAGGTTGCTGGGCCTGTTCCGGGCACGTGCAAAGATTCTGCTCTGCCCCTACTCCTATTGGGATGACGTGACTACCATGCCGGTGGGCCACTTGGATTGTACTAGGCGCGGGAGAAGGCTCTGCTCTGCAACTACTCCAATTGAGGTGACATTACTACCACGCCTGCTGGTCACTGGGCCTGTTCTGGGCACCTGCGGCGGCTCTGCTCTTCCTCTATTCCAACTGGGGTGAAGTGATTATCATGCAGGTGTGTCGCTGGGCCTGTTCCGAGCATGGGCAGTGGCTCTGCTCTGCCCCTCTGGCTTGATGAAAAAGTGAGAGAGACTCGGGTGTTTGTGACTCACTTTCTTTACCAGGAGACTAACTGTTTCTGTCACCGCTGGTATCAATGAAGTTATCTCCTCCGCTGCTTTCTGATGACATCAGATCTCTGCCATGTTGGTATCCCATGCAAAAGGCAGCATTTCGTTCCCTTTGCTGGGTGACCAATGCAATGGGTGAGTCCTGACTTGCCCTCACAAGCCCCGTCTCAATCCTGTTGCCACTGCCTATGAAGGCTCGGTTGATATTTACCTCCACATTATTCAGCAAGACCCGGACCGGGAAGCAGTTTCCACGGGTTCTTTAGCCCTGAGCAAGATCAGTTCGGGGAGGCCAAATTTGGCCGCTCTGGGCTCAGTGTATGTTCTAATAGGAGCAGGCTCCAAGACGCAGTTTCTGCGGGTTCTTTAGCACTGAGCCTGAGTAATTTGTCTGCGAGACAAAGGTGAATGGCATCCTGAAATTACCTGTTCTATAGCTGAATGAGCTGCGATCAGTCGTAAACAGGGATGGTGACGTCAGCTCTTCAAGATGGTGGACGCTGGCTTCCTCTGTGGTCTGACCGGTATGGAGAACGGAATTGGACCGCATCCATCCCCGTCTCAATCCCAGAATTCAGCACTGAGCACAGTAATTGCATAGCTGGCAGGAGCCCATAGAATCCGCACCACTGTATATTTGCGATGCTATCTCGTCGTTTCCCAGTGCGCGCCACAGACTCTAGCTACAGGGCAATTTGCTGAATAAGCAGCATGACCCTCCGTGCGGACAAATCACTCGCATTTGAGCCCCCGTAGCTGATCCTCGTGAGATGGATATATGTCCACTAGGTTGTGGAGCACCCCAAATTTGCTGGAAATTCCTAACAAGATAGGTTTTACCCGTTCTAACTCGTCATTCTCCCGCACAGAGACGCGGTACATGGGGGTAATGCACTCCATTCGCCGCCATCATGTGATCCCCCAAAGTTATTTTCAGTACTAGGAAAAAAATATGTATTTCAGGTGGAGGAATATTTCTGAGAATAATCTTGTGAAAAGTTGATTATAAATCCACATACATGAATATGAATGAATTTAGGGAGGGTATAAAAAAATATACTAAATATTTTTAAAAATCTGGAGAGTGAATATATATATATATATACACACAGACACACACACACACACACAGACATTAAAAAGTAGCATTATGTATGTGAATTGAAATTCACCATGAAATATATATCATCCACAGATCCAAAAATATTAATTTTAATGTACATGGATTTATGTTGTTCAACTAAGAAGCTCACCCATATGTTGAATTTTCAGTTCCAATAGCATTAAGTAGGAGTGATCTCTTCTCACAATTTGTATCTGCCAAGCCAGCCACCTCACCAAATGTACGACTGATACCAGGTAGAATTCTATATGTGCTTATAAAAATACATGTGATGAATAGGCTACAGAGAAAGGGAGACAGTTATTCACATATTTGTTAACTTTTAAAACACATGGAGAACTATTTCAATTAAAATTCGCTAGATTTATAACACCTACCATTTATCATATGAAAGGCAAGTCCAATTATACACCATGCCTCCTGTGAACCTCTTGTATTTGTATTCTCTTTGGGTTATTATTCTCCATCAAATTAGGATAAGAAGTCAAAGTCTAGTAGGGTATGTGTTAGTGTCAGGGATTCAGTATTTCGAATGGAAAATTGGAAAATGTATCCAATGTGTATGCAAATATGTGCTACACAAATATCTTCCCACTCTCATTCAGAACAATGCCTTGACATTACCTTCGCCCTACATAAGACGCAATTAAAGGAGAAGATTTAGAAAATCTGTGAATACATATGTGGAATGGAAAATGCTCAGAAGTTCACAAATTTGGAAGTGGTAGAGGAGTTTCCAAAAGGGACAGGGTAATCACTCCAAAAACATGAAGTTCTGCCAGCTTAACATCTGAAGAAACTGCCTCTGAGGTTGGGCAATGAAATATATGCTGTTGTCAGAAGCATTAGCTTCATATGTAGTGAGACCATCAAATCTGGTTCTGCATCTATGTGACCTGGAGGACATGGTTTCTTATTTTCCAAAGAACATGAGGCAGCAGTGCTGAATTTTCTATTTGTAGGTACACTGTGGCCACTGGTGTCTCCCCGTGTGGACTGTAAATTCATTTGGTCATCCTCCACTTTCGTGGTGTTTCTTGCTGCTGCACTGGGAGTTCGGTATTGCTTCATTAAATACAAGGGTTCAACTGGGACACAGTGCTGAAGTGAGTTCTGTCAAGTGTGGTGGGTCGGGTTCTGCAGGAGAATGCACCAACCAGGCTTCTATCCCACATAGCTTGCCCCATTGACCATAGCAACCTGATTCTGAACATTGCCCTGAAACCTCTCCATATAACAATATGCTTTTACATATAAGGTTCTACTGACTGCAAAATGTCAGTCACAATCCATTTGGAAGCCAATGGCAGATCCACATGCCCCCACCACAGATGTTTTATCACACACCTGCCAACCACTGCTCTAGTACAACTACTCAGCATGATCCAACTTACTGGAATCTCTGTTCTACACCATTTTCATAAAACCCAGTCAATCAGGGCACTGTCCTGTATACTCATGATCAGCAACAGGACATCCAAATGTTCTCCAGTGCTACCCGGTCATGGGAATTTCAAAAATTTCATGTTATTGATCTAGCCAATTTTCAAGGATGAAGTTGGAGGCACTGTGGATTTCAATTCACTCAGAAACCATTAAATGGTGAGGAAGCTCATTTCAATGAAAACTCTGGAGAATTCTTACAGGCAAGGCTTCCAAAAGTGCCCCAAAGTCAGATTAAGCCAGGCCCATTGAGGTCTACAATGTATGGTCCATGTGTGTTTTGACTCTCAAATATGGCTGCCAAGTCTTTAAGAATAATATCATGTGATATCCTGGCTGAGATTCCCTGTCCTCTGTGGAAAGTCAACTTGGGCTTAGATGTCACTTTCCAAAGGCAACTCTCATGCATGGCCATTTAAAATTCCAACACAATTCCTGGCAATAATTCTCTGAGATCAGTAAAGAACTCAGTCTCTAAGGGGCATCACACCAGAGTGCAAGCCTAGTTTGACCCAGTGATCTCTTCCAACCGCCAGACAAATGTCCACAATTAAAACCAAAACACTCTCACATGGCCCTCATCTTCTTCCATGTAGACACTCATCATATCCTCTGGCTGGAGGTTTCCATTAGTGACGCAGCCCACGACAGTGTCCAAAATAAGCTCCCTGCCCCTCATTTGCCTAAAGTCAGGGTAGCCTGGACTCTCTTCCTGTGAACCAGGAGTGATCAAATAGGCCTGCCTTTAATATTGCTTGGCTTCTCCAACTTGAGGCCTTCTAGCTTTGGGGTTTAGATTCTTTAAGTGAATTGGAGTCATGAAAATCAAGCCCCTATGGCCTAGCCTCTGCAGGGCTTTGAAGAACACATTTGACCCAAAGAATCCATATTCTCACTTGATGGATATCAGGAACCTACCAGAGGAAGGCAAGAGAGTTCATCAAAAATATATGATCTTTTTGCCATTTTGGTTTTGGATGCACACATGGGACCTATCTTTAGATCCATCAGGTGCTGAGAATCTAAGCCACAGCCTCACACAGGGCCAACAGGCTGATTCAGACATATCCCAATCCTAAGCAATTAAGCAAAGAGCCACAGGTGATGCCCATTCATTTCCATTTGAAAACTCTTTTTTTCAGGCTTCACAAAGTGGTGGCTTGAGGCAAAAAACTTCCTGACATTCAACAGAACAATAGGTAAGCAAAAGGACCAAAGCAGGGTTTCTCCACTGAGACTTTCCTGGTCAACAGATATCTGAGATTTCTGAGATGCTAGCCATTTCCTTCAGCTATCCATTACATAGCCATGTCACAGATCTTGGAGGTGGTACAAATCTTGGACACAAAACCATGATACTATTCTGGAGAGTGGCCAGAATTGAGAGAGAAAACAGGAAATTAGGAATCTTGTAGGTGTTGCCCATCCATAAGGCAAGCCAGAGTCCACTCATGAATTGGGCAGGATTAATGCTGGGAAGCTTTCTACTAGACAGGACACATCCATTGATGCATTGTCTTTTCTAATATCTACAACAATGGACTCAGTGGGATACACACACATAGAAACACTCGCCTTGTCAAAGGATTTAATAGAAATATTCCACTCCATACCAAATAAACCGCCTTTCCTACCTATTCTCAGAACATGAGACAAAACCACAAACTCACACCCACACCCACAAAGGCACCTCCTTCCCCCTAGTAGGTCTGTGACTCCCCGGAGTGTCCTCTGACTGGTGGGCCATACTATGTTCCCCGGAAATGACCTCTTCTGTCTCAGATCATGTCTGCTTGGCCAACTCTGTGAAGTTCTCAAGAGTCAGCGGTGAGACACTACCTGCTTTCTCAGGAAAAGCCCCTCTTCAAAGGTTTCCTGGCATTTGGCCATCCTCACATCTGTAGGTACCAAGAAAGACTGACTCTG
This sequence comes from Callospermophilus lateralis, assembly GCF_048772815.1. NCBI lineage: Eukaryota > Metazoa > Chordata > Mammalia > Rodentia > Sciuridae > Callospermophilus > Callospermophilus lateralis. The sequence goes on along the minus strand of NW_027516587.1, from coordinate 5,473,743 downwards.
TCCTTGGTAATTCCAAACATGTGAGACCACTGGGACTAGAACAGGGACTGTCTCTGGGTGCCTGGCTTCCTGGATGCCAAGTTCAGAGAGTTCCCTCACCAAGGAAGTGAGGTGAGATCACTTCCTTCAGGATCTGAATGATGTCACTGCCTTGGCAACCACTTTGTCCTAACAGTTGCTTCCAAAAGTACCATGAGGTGGAGGCTGCCCCGATTTTCATGGGACACTTTCTCTAGTTAGAATGCTGTATCAACCATAAGCACCCGGGAACAGCTTCCACACAGGACTGGTTTGGTCCATGTTCTATACATTAAGAAGAGAGAGACTGATTCAGACACAACCCTTCATCCTTACCAGAATGATTGCCATGGAAGATGACTTTTGCTTTCTGAGGTACTTCATAGCTGCCTTCATCTTCACCAGGGATCATTTCTGCATGAACATTTGAGTTTCTCAGCAGGTGAAGATCCCCTGGATTCCTGTAGTTTAATACCCACACAGTTCCTGCTCTCCTGCAAAGTTAGTGTATGGTTAGGGTTAATAATATTTTCGATTTGGGTTAGGAATCATTCTGCAGGATGAATAATGGGATTGGGAACCTGCGATATTTATAAGAATATATAGGTGAAATATATGTATGAAAACGGGAATCTAAGAAAGATTTGAAGCCCAGAAGGGCATTGGGCCCTTGGTTTGGATACTTAGTGTTGAATTATGTTCTTTACAATTGTCTCAGTTAAATCGAAATACAATGGCATAGGACCTAGTACCTTGGATGATTGAATGTAGAAGAGAACATCCAGTCAAAAAGGGATAGTCGGTAGGATTAGGAAGATAGTAGGTTTAGGAAGAAGAGTGAGTATATGATTTGGAATAAAAAGCTTCTTTAGCAATAGGGTTTCGTTTAGAGAGTGAATGAAAATGTAAGCACATGTGAAGAGTCAGCCAAAATGATGAACTGGGGAAAATATGTAGGAAAGCAGGTGTCAATAGAGACATTACGAAATCAGGCAATGTATAAAGTGAGTGATAGGATTAGACATTTTCAACAGGCTTGAGTTTGAATATATAATCATAGGAAAAAACAAATATGTCGTCACAAATGGGAATGACATTTGAGAGCATTAGGCAGCCTGGACATGGATGTTATTAGTTATCATCATTCACTTTCCTTTTAGGCTTTGGTACAATCATAAGTGTGACATTTTATTTTTTTTTTGTTCAGAATATTACTGTGATAAAATGTATATGTAGATTATGTGACATGAGTATTTCTTTCACCATTTCTGGGAGCAATAATTTGAAGATGTATACATTAGTATTAGGGGCACAAAGAGGTGTAACCTGTTTCTATGAATATAGAGATAATGCATGAATAGACCATACTATGAATAAATAACATAACTGATTCCACTTTAAATAATGGATTGAATTTATATGTGAAAATATATAAGAAATCTTATATTGATATACAATCATTCATTCCAACCAGTTATATATCTAATGGTAATATTAGGATTATGGTTTATGATGAATGGTGTTTGAGTTTTGCTTTATAAGTGATGATGTTAAACAAAAATAATGTGTTTGGAAAGAAGTCTCATGAAAAGACTAGTCAAGAAACATGGAGGAATGCATGTGTTCTGAATCAGGAAGTGATTGATCGTGAAAAAAATTCCTATTAATTTTCTAATTTGTGACTGAAATATATATCCTATGATGTGCATAAACTGAAGACATAGTAACGTACAAGTGTTGAAGAAAAATGAAAGTCAAAATACACATCATGTCCCCTAGGAATCTACTTGCATTCATTTTAAACTGGCTAAGTAACTGTAGAAATATTAGGGTTTGTATGCACCATTCACTGAATTTAGTTTTCAGTACTAGGAAACAATATGTATTGCAGGTGGATGATTATTTCTGAGAATAATCTTGTGGAAAGTTGATTATAAATCCACAGATATGAATATGAATGAATTTAGGGAGTGTATAATAAGACACATATATTTCATATTTTATATTTTGAAAAATCTGGAGAGTGTATATATATATATATATATATATATATATATATATATATATATATATACACACACACACACACACACACACACGCACATGCACAGATATTAAAAAGTTGCAATACAGGAGATCCATTATGAAGGCAGGCATGGAGAAATCAAGTCTATGATCTCTTCAGCTGCACGGGCATAGGGAGTCGTAAACTGTCTAAATGCTGTTTGCTCAGAATCACTAGGCAATGTTGACCTGTTGTGAATCTGGGGCGAACAGTCTGGGCCCCTCAGAACACACACAGAGCCCGGATTGGCTGCATTCAAGCTTAGATTCGTCTGGTTTTTGTGACTCAGCACTAACATTCCCGCTGAAATAACTGGTCGGTCTTTCTGAATTGTCAGAGTTAAAAGACAACTGAGCCTTCATAGGCAGTGGCCACAGGATTGAAATGGGGCTTGGGAGATATAGTCAGGACCCACCTGTTGCATTGGTCACCCAGCAAAGGGAACGAATGGTCACCATTTTAATGGGATACGACCATGGCAGAGAACTGACATTACAGGCAGAGGAGATAACTTCATTGAAACCAACGCGACAAGTGTGTAATCCCATTGCCATCTCTCTCAAAACCATGGGGAAACCTCAAGGGCCCTTCCCAGCTCTGCCGTAATGGCCCCTCCCAGGTCTCCCAGGAGCGCGATAGCCAGACCTAGGGAATCAGGATTGGCTCGGGACTCGCGGCGTGGAATTCCCGGCTACCACTCCCACCAGTGCTGACAATTGAGGTCTCTTACACCACCTACCGGGGGCATGGCTCCCGGAGGACAAGAAAATTCGCTGGGGGTTCTCAGGCCAAAGCTCTACAAACTTAGGGTCTGAGGGAGGCAAACAGGGAGAGTGTGCCCAGGCGTTCATTAAAACAGGGCTACAGGAGCAGAGGCCTGGCGTGTAACCAGTATTGTGGTGAGCGTCAAAGGTGAGCAGGGCCTGGCTTGAGGAAGCACAAGAGAAGGACCTAAGCACTCAGGATTGGACACCCGCCCAGTCTGGGAGGAAGAGCTGCTGCACAGTGATTGGTTCCCGCTAATTGAGAGGAGAATCTTGGCCCAGTGCACACAGCTCCACCTACTGGAAGAGAAGTAAATTGAACTCTAGGACTGCATGTATTAATATTATTATTTTATTTGTATGCTTTTCTTTTTCTTTGATTTTCATTTTTGTTGTTGTTCTTTAACTTTTTTAATGTTTTTATTTTTTTTAATTTTTTATTTTATTATTATTACTATTATTTTAAATTTTAATTTTCATTTTTAAATTATCATTATTACTTAAAATTTTCTTTATTTTCTATTTTTTTCTTTTGTCTTTTCATTTCTTTTCAATTTTGTTATACCCCCTTCCTTGAATTCTACCTGCCTACTCTCATTCTCCTTAGTGACTTCTTCCCTTCCCTTCTAATATGTTTCCTACCAAGCATCAAATAAATTTATAAGAGTAAGCAGTAACTCAGTAGTCAAACAGAACAAGAAGTAACATGAGAAGCATAAAAAAGCAAGGAAGAAAAAAAGTGCAAACAATGAAGGACAGCCTAAATATTCAAGAGCATCTAGAGTCATCAGAAAAATGGTCATATAAAGAACTCAAGGAATACCTTAGACAGATGGAATGGAACCTTAAAGAGGATACGAGACAACAAAAACATTGAAAGAACGCATTGAAAATGAATTACATAAACAGATAAAATAAGAAATTAAGCATCTTTATCAGGAGATAGAGATTATTAGAAAAATCAAACAATAATTCTAGAAATGAAGGAAATGATAAACCAAATTAAAAACTCAATTGAGAGTATCACTAACAGAGTGGAGCAAGTAGAAGACAGAATGTCAGATAATGAAGACAAAATATATCATCTTGAAAAAAAACTCTAGCCAAGAAAGAAATGCTGTAAAAAATTATGAGAAAACATCCAAGAGATATGGGATAACATAAAAAAACAAACTTATGAGTCATCCGGAAAGAGGAAGGTACAGAGATTCAAACCAAGGGAATGAGTAACCTGCTGAATGAAATAATTAGAGAAAACTTTCCAGAAATAAAAATGGAAACAGATAAACAAATTGTAGATGCTTACAGGACACTGAGCACACAAAATCACAGTAGACCCATGCCAAGACACATTGTTATGAAGATATCCAATATACAAAACAAAGAGAAAATATTAAAAGCTACCAGAGAAAGGAGGCAGATTACAATCAGGGGTAAACCAAAAAGGTTAACAATGGATTTTTTTATCACAGATGCTGGAAGTGAGAAGATCCTGGAACAACGTACTTCAAACACTGAAAGACAATGGATGCCAACCAAGAATTATGTATCCAGCAAAATTAAGCTTAATGTAAGACAACGAAATAAAAATATTTCATGATAAACAAAAGCTAAAAGAATTTGCAGCCAGAAAACCAGCATTGGAAAGCATCTGGAGCAAAACACTACACAAGGAAGAAATGAAAATCAACAACGAAAACCATCAGTGGGAAGTGCCTCAGTAATGACAGAGGGCGGGGAAAAGCTAATCATGGAGAAACAATCTAATTTAAAAAAAAAGATATAGGCAAACATGGGTGGCAGTACAAACCATATATCAATAGTAACTCTAAACGTTAATGGCTTAAACTCTCCAATAAAGTGACATAGGCTTGTAACTTGAATTAAAAAAAAAAAAACAAATCCAACAATATGTTGCCTCCAGGGGACACATCTGAATGGAAAAGACATACACAAGCTGATGGTGAAAGATTGGGAAAATTTATACCATGCACACAGACCTTGTAAGCAAGCAGGGGTGGACATCCTCCTATCGAATAAAATCGACCTCAAGACTAATTTAATCAAAAGGGATAAGGAAGGACATTATATACTGTTAACAGAAACCATTCACCGACAAGACATAACAATTATCAATATTCACGCAGCAAATAATGGTGCTGCGACGTTCATAAAACAAATTCTCCTCAAGTTCAAGAATCAAATAGACCACAATACAATAATTATGGGTGACTTCAACTCACCTCTCTCACCATTGGACAGATCCTCCAAACAAAAGTTGAATAAAGGAACTATAGAACTCAATATCACAATCAATACCCTAGACTTAACTGACATATATACAATATATCAACCATCATCAAGTGGATATACTTTTTTCTCAGCAGCACATGGATCCTTCTCAAAAATAGACCATATGTTATGCCATAGGGCAACCCTCAGTAAATATAAAGGGGAGGAGATAATACCATGAATTTTTTGTGATCATAATGGAATGAAACTGGAAACCAATGATAAAAGAAAAAAGAAAAAATCATACATCACCTGCAAAATGAACAATATGTTACTGAATGATCAATGGGTTACAGAAGACATAAAGGAGGAAATAAAAAAATTCTTCAAGATAAATGAAAATACAGACACAACATATCAGATTCTATGGGACACAATGAAAGAAGTTTTAAGAGGTAAATTCATTGCCTGGAGGTCATTCCTCAAAAAAAGAAAAAAAAAAAACAACAAATAAATGAGCTCACACTTTATCTCAAAGCCCTAGAAAAGGAAGAGCAAAACAACAGCAAATGTAGCAGAAGGCAAGAAATAATTAAAATCAGAGCGAAATTGAAACAAAAGAAACTATTGAAAAAATTAACAAAACTAAAAATGGTTCTTCGAAAAGATAAATAAGATCGACAGACCCTTAGCCGTGCTAACGAAGAGAAGAAGAGAGAGAACTCAAATTACTAACATACGGGATGAAAAAGGCAATATCACAACAGATGCAACATAAATACAGAAGAAAATTAGAAATTATTTGGAAAACTGTATTCCACTAAAATAGAAAGTAGTGAAGACATCGATAAATTTCTTAAGTCATATGATTTGCCCAGACTGAGTCATAAGGGAACACACAATTTAAACAGACCAATATCAATGGATGAAGTAGAAGAAGCAATCAAAAGACTACCAACCAAGAAAAGCCCAGGACCGGATGGGTATACAGCAGAGTTTTACAAAACCTTTAAAGAAGAATTAATACCAATACTTTTCAAGTTATTCAGGAAATAGAAAAACTGGGAGCTCTGCCAAATTCATTCTATGAGGCCAACATCACCCTGATTCTGAAACCAGACAAAGACACCTCAAAGAAAGAAAACTACAGACCAATATCTCTGATGAACCTAGATGCAAGAATCCTCATTAAAATTCTGGTGAATTGGATAGAAAGGCACATCAATAAAATTGTGCACCATGATCAACTAGGATTCATCCTTGGGATGCAAGGCTGGTTCAATATACGGAAATCAATAAATGTTATTCACAACATCATTGGACTTAAAGATAAGAACCATATGATCATCTCGATAGATGCAGAAAAACCATTCAACAAAGTAGAGCATTCGTTTATGTTCAAAACATTTTAAAAACTAGGGATAACAGGAACTTACCTCGACATTGTAAAAGCTATCTATGTTAAGCCTCAGGCTAGCATCATTCTGAATGGAGAAAAGTTGAAGGCATTCCCTTTAAAATCTGGAACAAGACAGGGATGTCCTCTATCACCACTTCAATTCAATATATTTCTCGAAAAAACTGGCCAGAGCAATTAGAGAGATGAAAGACATTAAAGGCATAAAAATAGGAAAAGAAGAACTTAAATTATCACTATTTGCAGATGACATGATTCTATACATAGAAGACCCAAAAGGGTCTACAGAAAAAACTACTAGAACTAATAAATGAATGCAGCAATGTGGCAGGATACAAAATCAACATGCATAAATCAAAGGCATTTCTGTATATTAGCGACAAAACTTCTGAAACAAAAATGAGTCCAAACACTGCATTCCCAATTTCCTCAAAATAATTAAATACTTGGGAATCAACCTAAAAAAAGAGGTGAAAGATTTATATAATGCAAACTACAGAACCCTAAAAAGAGAAATAGAATAAGATCTTAGAAGATGGAAAAATATACCCCGTTCATGGATAGCCAGAACTAACATCATCAATATGGCGATATTACCAAAAGTTCTCTATAGGTTTAATGCAATGCCAATCAAAATCCCAAAGGAATTTTTTGTAGAAATAGATAAAGCAATCATAAAATTCAAATGGAAAAATAAAAGACCCAGAATAGCAAAAGCAATTCTAAGCAGGAAGTGTGAATCAGGCAGTATAGCAATACCAGATTTCAAACTATATTACAGAGCAATCATAATAAAAACAGCATGGTACTTGTACGAAAACAGGTGGGTGGACCAATGGTACAGAATGGAGGACACAGAGACTAATCCAAAAAGCTACAACTATCTTATATTTGATAAAGGAGCTAATGGCCTGCAATGGAGGAAGGATAGCATCTTCATCAAATGGTGTTTGGTAAACTGAAAATCCATATGCAACAAAATGAAACTGAATCCCCTCCTCTCGCCATGCACAAAAGTTAACTCAAAGTGGATCAAGGAGCTAGATTCAAATCAGAGTCTCTGCGTCTGATAGAAGAAAAAGTTGGCTCCGATCTACATATTGTGTGGTCAGGCTCCGAATTCCTTAATAGGACACCCATAAAACAAGAGTTAATAACAAGAATCAAGAAATGGGACTTACTTAAACTGAATTTTTTTTTTCTCAGAAAGAGAAACAATAAGAGAGGTAAATATGGAGCCTACATCATGGGAACAAATTTTTAGTCCTCACCCTTCACATGGAGCCCTAATATCTAGAGTATACAAAGTATACAAATAACTCAGAAAATTATACAATAAGATAACCAATAACCCAATGGGCCAAGGACCTGAACAGAAACTTCTCGGAGGAGGACATAGAATCAATTAACAAGTACATGAAAAAATGCTCTCCATTTCTAGCAGTAAGAGAAATGCAAATAAAAACCACCCTAAAATACCATCTCAATCCAGTGAGATTGGCAGCCATTATGAAGTCAAACAACAACAAGTGCTGGCGAGGATGTGGGGAAAAGGGTACTCTTGTACATTGCTGGTGGGATTGAAACTGGTGCAGCCAATTTGGAAAGCAGTATGGAGACTCCTGTGAAAGCTTGGAATGGAAGCACCATTTGACCCAGCTATTGCCCTTCTTGGACTATTCCCTGAAGACCTTAAAAGAGCGTACTACAGGGATACTGCCACATCAATTTTCATAGCAGCACAATTCACAATTGCTACACTGTGGAACCAACCCAGATGCCCTTCAATAGATGAATGAATAAAAAAATGTGACTTTTATATACTATGGAGGATTACGCAGCACTAAAATATGATAAAATAATGGAATTTGCAGGGAAATGCATGGCACTAGAGCAGATTATGCTTAGTGAATCTAGCCAATCCCTAAAAAACAAATACCAAATGTCTTCTTTGATATAATGAGAGCAACTAAGAACAGAGCAGGGAGGAAGAGCATGAAGAAAAGATTAACATTAAGCAGAAACATGAGGTGGGAGGGAAAGGGAGAGAAGAGGGAAATTGCATGGTAATGGAGAGAGACACTTATTGTTACACAAAATTACATATAAGAGGTTGTGGGAAAATAAACAAGGAGAGAAATGAATTACAGTAGGTATGGTAGATAGAAAAGATGGGAAGAGAAGGGAGGGGGTATAGTAGAGTATAGGAAAGGTAGCAGAATACAACAGTAACTAATAGGGCATTATGTAAAAATATGGATGTGTAACTGATGTGATTCTGCAATCTGTATTTGGAGTAAAAATGGGAGTTCATACCCCACTTGAATCTAATGTATGAAATATGATATGTCAAGAGCTTTGTAATGTTTTGAGCAACCAATAAAAAAAGTAGCGATATATATGCCAATAGAATTTCATCATGAAATATATATAATCCACAGATTGAAAAATATTAATTTTACTGAACATGAAATTATGTATAATGTTATTCAACTAGGATACTCACCCATAGGTTGAATTTTCAGTTCCAACAGCGTTTAGGAGGAGTGATCTCTTCTCTCAATTTGCATCTGCCAATTCAGCCACCTCACAAGTGTATACGAGTGATATCAGGTAGGATTCTATATGTGCATATAAAAATACATGTGCTGAATAGGCTACAGAGAAAGGGAGACAGGGATTCATATATTTGTTAATTTTAAAAACACATGTAGAACTATTTCAACAAAAAATTGACTAGATTTATAACTCCTACAAAATATAATGCAAAAGGCAATTCCAACTATACACCATGACTCCTTTGAACTGCTTGTGTTTCTTTTCTTTTTGGGTAATTTTTCACCATCATATTAGGATCATTAGTCAGAGTCTAGTAGGGTATGGGTTAGTGTCAGGGATTCAGTATTTCAAATGGAAAATTGAAAAATGAATCCAATGTGTATGTAAATATGTGCTACACAAAAATCTTCTCACTCATATCCAGAACAATGCCTTGACATTACCTTCACCCAAGTAAGACACAATTATAGTAGAAAAGTGTGAAAATCTATGAATACATATATGGAATGGAATATCCTCGGCAGTTCACAACCTTGGAGGTGGTAGAGGCGTTTCCAAAAGTAAAGGACAGGGTAAACACTCCACAAACAAAGAGCTCTGCTGGCCTAAGACTTCTTGGAATACTGCCTCTGAGGTTGGGCACTTGAAATATATGTTGTTGTCATGAGCTTTGGCTTCCTTTGTAGTGAGATCATAAAAGCTGGGTCTGCTTCTATGTGACCTGGAAGACATGATTTCTTATTTTCCAATGAACATGAGGCAGCAGTGCTCAATTTTCTCTTTGTAGGTAAACTATGTCCACTGGAGGCTAAGTGTCTCCCGGTGGGGACTGTGAAGACATTTGATCATCCTCCACTTTTCGTGGTGTTTCTTGCTGCTACACTGGGAATTTGGTACTTGTTTCACACAATATAAGAAGTTCATCTGGGATACAGTGCTGGAGCGTGTTCTGTCACGTGGGGTGGGTTAGCGTCTGCAGGAGAATGTACCAACCAGTCTTCTATCCCACATAGCTTGTCCCAATAACCATAGCAACCTGATTATGAACATTGCCCTGAAACCTCTCCACATAACAAGATGCCTTTACCTACAAGGGAATGGGGGCTGCGCCATATCAGTCACAAGCCATTTGTAAGCCGATAGCCGATCCACATGGCCCCACCTTGATGTTTCATCACATACCTGCCCACCACTACTGAAGGCCCACTACTCACCAGGCTCCAAATTCCTGGCATCTCGTATTCTACACCATTTTCATGAAACCCAGTCAAACAAGGCACTGTCTGGTATACACATGATCAGCAACAGGACATCCAAAGTTTCTGCAGTGCCACCTGGTCATGGGAATTTCAAAACTTTTATGGTATTTATCTAGCAATTTTTCAAGGATGAAGTTACAGGCACTGTGGGTTTCAATTCATTCAGGAACCGTTAAGTGTTGAGAAAGCTCATTTCAATGAATGCTCTGGAGAACTTCAAAGTCAAGGCTTCTCAAAGAGTTGCAACAGTTCACATGAAGCCAGGCCAATTGACGTCTACAATGTGAGGTCCATGTGTGTTTTGAATCTCAACTATGGCTACCAAGTCTTTCAGAATAAAATCATGTGATATCCTGGCTGAGATACCCAGGCCTCTGTGGAAACCCACCCTGGGCCAAGATCTCAGTTTCCAAGAGTGAGTCTCATGCGTGGCCTCCTAAAATCCCAACACAATTCATGGCAATACTTCTCTGAGGTCAGTTCCAGAACTCAGTCTCTAAGGGTAAATCATACCAGATTTCAAGCCCAGGTGGACCCAGTCATCCCTTCCAACTGCCACAAAAATGACCAAAATTAAAATGAAATCACTCCCACAGGGCCATAATCTTTTTCCTTGTAGACACTCATCATAACCTCTAGCTGGAGGTTTCAATGAGCACAAGGTAGTGTCCAAAATAAGCTCACTAGCCCCTCATTTGCCTAAAAACATGGTGGCCTGAACACTATTCCTGTGAACCAGGAGTGATCAAATATTCCTGCTGTTAAAGTGTTCCGCTTCTCCAATTTGAGGCCTACTGGCTGAAGCCTATAAATTCTTGATGTGATTTGGAGTCATGAGAAAACCCAAGCACATGTGGGCTAGCCTCTGCAGGGATTTCAAAGACTTATTTGACCCTAAGGATCCCTATTCTCACTTGATGGAGGTCAGGAACCTAAAACAAGAAGGCAAAAATATTCATCCACAATGATTTCTCTTTTGGTCATTTTGGTTTTGGAACCATATGGGATCTTTCTTTAGATCCATCAGGTGCTGAGAATCTAAGCCACAACCTCATTCAAGGACAAGAGGCTGATTCAGACACATTCCATTCCAAAGCAATTAAGCAAAGAGCCACAGGTGATGTCCATTCATTTCCATATGAAAACAGTCTTCTTAATGCTACACAACTGGGTGGCCTGAGGCAAAGACTTTCCTGATATTCAGGATAATAGAAACAGAAGTAAGCAAATGGCCCAAAGAAGGGTTTCTCCACTGAGACATTACTGGTCACACTGATATCTGAGTTTTCTGAGATGCTCCCATTCCCTTAAGCTATCCAGTACATGGCCATGTCACAGAGCCCTGTGGTGTTACATATCTGGGACTCAAAACCATGAGCCTATTCTGGAGAGTGGCTGGAAAACACGAAGAAAACAGGAACTTAAGAAGATAGTAGATGTTGCCCATCCCCAAGGCAAGCTGCAGTCCATTCATCAATTGGGCAGTAAGAATGTGGGGAAGCTTTCAACTAGAGACAACGCTTCCATTGATGCATTCTCTTTTCTAATGTCTACAACAACGGATACACTGGGATACACAGACATAGAAACACTCACCATGTCAAAGGACTTACTAGAAATAGTCCACTCCAAACCAAATAAACCACCTTTCCTAGCTATTCTCAGAACATCAGAAAAAACCAAAAACTCACACCTACAACAGCAAAGGCGATTCTTTCACCCAAGTAGGTCTGTGATTATCCGAAGTGTCTTCTGACTGGTGGGCCATATTATGTTCCCCCAAAAATGGCCTGTCCTATTTCAGACCTGGTCTCCTTGGCCAATTCTGTGAAGTTGTCAGGAGCCAGTGGTTCGCCACTACCTACTTTCTCAGGAAAGGCCCCTCTTCCGAGCTCTGCTGGAATTTGGCCATCCTCACATCAGTAGGTACCAAGAAAGACTGACTATGTCTTTGGGAAAAACAAATAAGTTAGCCCACTGGGACTCGGAGTGAGACTGACTCTGGGTGCCTGGCTTCCGGGATCCCAAGTTCAGAGAATTCCATCACCAAGGAAGTGAAGTGAGGTCACTTCTTTCAGGAACTGAATATGGTCACTGCCTTGGTAACCACTTTGTCCTAACAGTTGCTTCCAAGGTTCCTATGAGATGGAGGCTGCCCGAACATCCTGTGACACATTCAGAAGTTAGAATGGTATATCAACCATAGGCACCCAGGAACAGCTCTCCACACAGGCCTGCATAGGTCCATCTTCTCTACTTTAAGAAGGCAGAGGCTGATTCAGACACATCAATTCTTCCTGACCAGGTTGTTTGCCATGGAAGATGACTATTGCTCTCTCAGGTCCTACATAGCTGCCTACATATTCTCCAAGGATCATTTCTTCATATATCTTTTAGGTTCTCAGCAGGTGGAAGATAATCTACATTCCTATATTGTAAGACCCACTCTGTCCCTGCTCTTCTGTAAGTTGTATTGAAGGAAGAGTGTATGGTTAGGGTTAATAATAGGTTCGATTTGGGTTACGAATCATTCTGCAGGATGAATAATGGCATTGGCAACCTGTGGTATTTACAAGAGTATATATGTGAAATATAACTATGAAAGCAGAAATCTAGGTAAGATTTGAAGCCCAGAAGGGCATTGGGGACTTGAGTGGGATACTTAGCCTTGAGTTATGTGCTGCACAGATGTCTCAAATAAATCAATATACACTGGCATCGGACCTTGTACTTTGGATGATTGAATGTTGAAGAGAACATCCAGTCAAAAAGCGATAATCGGTAGGATTAGGAAGGTAGTCGGTAGGTTTAGAAAGAAGAGTGAGTATAGGATTTGGACCAAAATTTCTTTAGCAATAGGGTTTTGGGTAGAGAGTGTAGGTAAATGTCAGTACATGTGAAGAGTCAGTCACAATGATGAACTGGGGAAAACATGTAGGAAAGCAGATATCAATAGAGACATTAGGAAATCAAGCAAAGTATAAAGTGTGTGATAGGCTTAGACATTTTCAACAGGTTTGAGGTTGAATATATAATATTAGGAAGAAACAAATATGTAGTCACCAATAGGATTGATATTTGAGAGCATTAGGCAACCTGGACATGGATGTTTTTAGTAATCCATGCTCACTTTCTATTTAGGCTTTGGTACAATTGTAAGTGTGACCTTTGCTTTTGGTGTCCAGAATATTTCTGTGATAAAATGTGTATGTAGATCAGGTGACATGAGTATTTCTTCCACCATTTCTTGGAGCAATATTTTGAAGACTTATAAATTAGTATGGTCGTACAAAGAGGTGTACCCTATTTCTATGAATATACACATAATGCATGAATAGACCATACTGTGAATAAATAATATAACTGGATCCACTGTAAATAATGGATTGAATAGATATATGAAAATATATAAGAAATGTTATATTGATATACAATCATTCATTCCAACCAGTTATATATCTAATGATCATCTTAGGGTTATGGTTTATCATGAAGGGTTTGTGAGTTTTGTTTCAAAATTGATTATGGAAATAAAAAATAATATATTTGGAAAAAAAGTCTCATGAATAGACCAGTAAAGAAACATAGAGGAATACATGTGTTCTGGAGCAGGAAGTGATTGAAAGTGAAACAAATGCCTATAAATTTGCCAACTAGTGAATCAAATATATATTCTATGATGTACATAAACTGAAGAAATAGTAATGTACCAGTGTGGAATAAAAATTAACGTCAAAATACACATCATGTTCCATAGTAACCTACATGCATTGATGTTAAACTGGGTTAGTTAATGTAGACATATTAGGATTTGTATGCACCTTTCACTGAAGTTAGTTTTCAGTACTAGGAAACAAATATGTATTTCGGGTGGATGAATATTTCTAAGAATAATCTTGTGAAAAGTTGATTATTAATCCACCTACATGAACATGAATGAATTTAGGGATTGTATATAAGACACATATATTTCATATTTTTAAAAATCTGGAGAGTATAAATATATATATATATATATATATATATATATATATATATATATACACACACACACACACACACACACACACACACACACACACACACAAACATAGACATTAATAAGTAGCAATATATATGCCAATCGAAATTCATCATGAAATATATATCATAAAGATGCAAAAACATTCATTTTACTGAACATGGGTTTATGTATTATCTTGTTCTACTGGGAAGCTCACCCATAGGTTGAATTTTCAGTTCCAACAGGGTTTAGGAGGAGTGATCACTTCTCACACTTTGTATCTGCTATGTCATATAATTCACAAGAATGTACGTGTGATACCATGCAGGATTCTATTTGTGCATATAAAAATACATGTGCTGAATAGGCTCCAGAGAATGGGAGACAGTAGTTCACATATTTGTTACCTTTGAAAACACATCGAGAACTATTTCAATTAAAAATTGACTAGATTTATAACACGTACCCTTTATCATGCAAAAGGCAAGTCGAACTCTGAACTGCATGTACTTATATACTGTTTGGGTTATTTTTCTCCATCTTATTAGAATTAGTAGTCAGAGTCTAGTAGAATATGTGTTAGTGTCAGGGATTCAGAATTTCGAATGGAAAATAGGAAAATTAATCCAATGTGTATGCAAATATGTGCTACAACAAATCTTCCCACTCTCATCCAGAACCATGCCTTGACATTACCTTCACCCCAAGTAAGACACAATTAGAGAAGAAGAGTTACAAAATCTGTGATTACATTTCTGGAATGGAAAATGCTCAAGAGTGCACAAACTTCGAGGTGGTATAAGACTTTCCAAAAATAAGGACAAAGTACACAATCCACAAACATGGAGCTCTGCTTGCCTAGAACTTTTTGAGAAACTGCCACTGAGGTTGGGCACTGAAATATAGGTTGTTGTCACGAGTTAAGCTTCCTTTGTAGTGAGAACCTCAAAGCTGGGTCTGCATCTATGTGACCAGGAGGACAAAGTTTCTTATTTTACAATGAACACGAGGCAGCAGTGCTGAATTCTCTCTTTGTAGGTAAACTGTGGCCACTGGGCGCTTAGTGTCTCCCCGTGTGGACTGTGAAGAAATATGGTCATCCTCCATTTCGTGGTGTTTCTTTCTGCTGCACTGGGAGTTTGGTATTTGCTTCACGAAATACAAGGAGTTCAACTAGGACAAAGTGCAAGAGGGAGTTCTGTCACGTGTGGTGGGTCAGGGTCTGCAGGATGATACAAGAACCAGGCTTCTATCCCACATAGCTTGACCCCTTGACCATAGCAACCTGATTCTGAACAATGTCCTGAAATATCTCCATATAACAAGTTGCCTTTACACGGAAGGTTCTGCTGGCTGCGCCATATCAGTCACAAGCCATTTGGAAGCCAATGGCAGATCCAAATGGCCCCACACAGATGTTTTATCACATACCTGCCCAACACTGCTCTAGGCCCACTACTCAACAGAGTCCAACTTACTGACATCTCTGTTCTACACCATTTACATGAAACCCAGTAAAACAAGACACTGTCTGGAACATTCATGATCAGCAACATGTCATCCAAAGGTTCTCCAGTGCCACCTGGTGATGGGAATTTCAAAAATTTCATGGTATTTATCTAGCCATTTTTCAAGGATGAAGTTGGAGGCACTGTGAGTTTCAATTCATTCAGAAACCATTAGATGGTTAGGAAGCTCATTTCAATGAAAGCTCTGGAGAACACTCACAGGTAAGGCTTCCCAAAGAGTGGTGAAAAGATCACATGATGTTTAGCTCATTTAGCTCTAAAATGTGAGGTCCATATGAGTTTTGACTCTCAATGATGGGTGCCAAGTCTTTCAGAATAAAATCATGTGGTATCCTGGCTGAGAGGCCCAGTGCTCTGTGGAAAGCCACCCTGGGCATAGAACTCAGTTTCCAAGGGCAACAGTCATGCCTGGCTTTCTGAAACCTCAACACTATTCATGGCAATACTTCTGTGAGTTCAGTTGCAGAACTCAGTCTCTAAGGGAATCACACCAGAGTTCAAGCACATGTGGACCAAGTCATCTCTTCTAACCGTCACCCAAATGACCACAATTTAAATTAAAAGACTCCAACACACATAATAACCTCTGGCTAGAGTTTTCCATGAGGGGGACAGCTCAAGTCCGTGTCCCAAATAAGCTCTCTTGCACCTAAATTGCCTAATTCAGGGTGGCATGGACACCCTTCTTGTGAACCAGGAGAGATCAAATAGGCCTCCCATTAATACTGCTCCACTTCTTCAATTTGAGGTCAACTGACTGTGGGGTTTGGATTCTTTATGTGAATTGGAGTCTTGAGAAAACCCAAGCAACCATGGGCTAGCCTCTGCAGAGCTCTGAAGATCTCATTTTACCCAAAGGATCCCTATTCTGACTTGATGGAGTTCAGGAAAGTTACAGAGGAAGGCGAGAGACTTCATCCACAAGGACTGCTCTTTGGCCATTTTGGTTTTGGATGTACACATGGGATCTTTCTTTATATCCATCAGAAGGTGAAAAACTAAGCCACAGCCTCACACAGGGCAAATAGGCTGATTCAGACACATCCTCTGCAAAACAATTAAGCAAGGAACCACAGGTAATACCCATTCATTTCCATTTGAAAACTGTTTTCTTCAGGCTTCACAAAGTGGTGGCCTGCGGAAAAGACCTTCCTGACATTCAGGGCAACAGAAGAAAAGGTAAGCAAAAGGCCCCAAGCATGGTTTCTCCACTGAGACTTTACTGATCACACTGATATCTGAGTTTTCTGAGATGCTCGCCATTCCCTTTAGCTATCTAGTACATGGTCATTTCACAGAGCTTCGTGGTTGTACATATCTTAAACACAAAACCATGAGCCTATTCTGGAGAGTGGCCAGAATTCAGGAAGAAAACAGGATCTTAGGAAGATAGTAGGTGTTGCCCATCAATAAGGCAAGCTGCAGTCCATTAATTAATTGGGAAGGATGAATGCTGGGAAGCTTTCTACCTGACAGGACATATTCATTGATGCATTCTCTCTTCTAATGTCTACAACCACGGGCGAAGTGGGATACACTGACATAGAAACACTCGCGTTGTCAAACGACTTACTAGAAACCGTTCA
Source organism: Callospermophilus lateralis (assembly GCF_048772815.1). Taxonomy (NCBI): domain Eukaryota; kingdom Metazoa; phylum Chordata; class Mammalia; order Rodentia; family Sciuridae; genus Callospermophilus; species Callospermophilus lateralis. The sequence goes on along the minus strand of NW_027516587.1, from coordinate 5,456,311 downwards.
CTCCAAACAAAACAAACCTTCTTTCATACCTATTCTCAGAACATGAGACAAAAACCACAAACTCACACCCACATCACAAAGGCACCTCCTTCCCCCATGTAGGTCTGTGACTATCCGGAGAGTCCTCTGACTGGTGGGCCATACTATGTTCCCAGAAATGGCCTGTTCTGTCTCAAATCTGGTCTTCTTGGCCAACTCTGTGAAGTTTTCAGGATCAAGTGGTGAGTCAATGCCTACTTTCTCAGGAAAGCCCCCTCTCCATAGCTTTTCTTGCATTTGGCCATCCTCACATCAGTAGGTCCCAAGAAAGACTGAGTCTGTCCTTGGTAAATCAAAATAAGTTTGACAACTGGGACTGGGACCGGGACTGGCTCTGGGTGCCAGGCTTCCTGGATTCCAAGTTCAGAGAGTTCTATCACCATAGAAGTTAGGTGAGGTCACTTCCTTTAGGAACTGAATTTGGTCACTGCCTTGGCAACAACTTTGTCCTAACAGTTGCTTCTAAGGTTCCCATGAGAAGGAGGCTGCCCCTACTTTCTGTGACACTTTCACAAGTTAGAATGGTATGTCAACCATTGGCATGCAGGAGAAGCTCTCAACACATCCCTGCTTTGGTCCATCTTCTCTACATTAAGAAGAGAGTGGCTGATTCAGACACATCCCTTCATCATGAGCAGGTTGTTTGCCATGGAAGACTTTTGCTCTCTCAGGTCCTTCATAGTTGACTACATCTTCTCCAGGGATCATTTCTTCATGGACCTTTGAGGTTCTCAGCAGGTGGAAGATCCTCTATATTGCTGTATTTTAAGACCAACTCTGTCCCCGCTCTTCTGTAAAATTAGATTGAGAGAACAGTGTATGGTTAGGGTTAATAACAGGTTCAATTTGGGTGAGAAAAGAAACTACATGGCTGAGCAAACAGGGTCCTACAGTTAACAATAATATGAGAATTATTAATGGACCAGCCTGGGTGGATAAAAGCGTAGTTAACCAGGTGGACTATGTGAACCAAGACTCAAACCTCCCTTTGGGGGCCTCTGTCTTTCTTTGACCCTCTTCAAGTCGTTTTCTTAATTTACTCATAGATTCTTTTACAACTCCAGTATTGTCGGCATAAAAACATCATTCTTTCCTCAATGCAAGCAAAAAGGCACCCTTCTCTCATGAAGAGGAGGGCCAACACTCGCCTGCTCTGTAAACAACTTCAGAGAGAGAGAGGTTAAAATTCCTGTAAAGCTGTGATGCGGTTTTTAATGTCTTTAAGGTTTGGTCTATTTCTGCTTCTAATTGTGTCTTTGGTGTGTCTCATGGACTAGGGCATTTGTTCCTGTGCCCACCGCTTTAGCAACTATTATTCCTAATAGGATGGCTAAAGTGAGGGATACAGGTTCCTGGTGGAACCGGGTTGTATGCCCCCCTATTTGATCTTTAAATGAACCTGCATCCTGATAGAGCACTCTCGAAAACATCTGCATCATTACATAATTAATCACATCTATTGACCAATTTATGAAAACATAAATAATGTTAAAGTGTATAGAATCATACTGTTGTAGGGATGGACAAGGAAAGGCACCTAAGATAGCACCAAAGACAGGAAAGCAGTTTTATTTGGTCGCATCCATATTTAGAGGTCATTGCTTCTGTTGTAATCAATTAATCCACTGAACCAAAAGTTTTGGTAGTTTTAGTATTTGTACCCAACATGTAAGGGAAGGGGCTCAGAAGTTCACAGTCTGCAGAAATTTACACAAATCAGTTTTTGTTTCTGTTTTTTTCCTCTGTTCTGTGCACGTTAACTTTTCAAGGACACCTTGGAACGGGAGAGCTTTTTTGTCTCTTTTTTTTCCTCCTTGCCAGCTGTCACCATGGAGCCCAGTTGGTAACTTTTTTATCTTAGAAATGTAGCCATCTCTGTGAAGCCCCAGCTCAAGGCCAGAGTCCTTGTTCACATATTTTGTGAAAAACTGGTAAGGCGATGTCTAGCTTAGGGGTGGTGATTTTTCCAGCCAGTGGCCAAGTAGAACAGGGCAACACGAAGAGTGGAAGTTTATCTCCATTGAACTTTTTCAGAGGGACTCTTTTGCTGAAAGACCTAAAGTAAGCCTTGGTGAAGACTTCTGGAGAAGGTCATTTAAGACATTTCTGTGGACCTGGTACAGAGGGGGATGACAGGGAAGGCGATGCTGAGAGCAGCTCTGTGGATCTGAGAATGAGGAAGGAGAGATGCCAAAGAATAATGGGAAAGCGGTTTGGGATTTTCATAGAACAAAAACTTGAGCAGTAGAACAGGTAGAGCAGAGGGGAAGACGGGAGTGAGTATTCCAAAAAGCCTGTGAGGGACTTTAAATTCTTAGAACCTGTTTTCAGTGATGACAAATCAACTTTAAAGGTCATTTTCATTACATCTTAGATAGGGGTCTGAGGGCTCTTCTCAGCTGGTTTGAGCTTTGGCTAAGCTTGCTAGAGGACTTGGTGGGACCTAGTGCAGACACTGACAGGAAAAGAGAGGAGTGAGTGGGTGGAGGGGTACCTCGGTACCTGCTTCCTCAGCAAGGGGGCAATGTTCTGAGATCCAGCGGAGGTTTGGGTTTTTGATCTAGTAATTGGAGGGGAGAAATCAGGTTGCTGAGGTGGGAGTGAAAGCAGAGAGTCTAGAGCAGAAGGCTGAGTGTGAGGAACTATTGGGGAAGCATAGTACAGGATGTGAGCGCAGGAGGAAAAAGGATTCCACATAGGGGAATTTCCCCCTTTTGAGCACTTGCCAAAGTTAAAAATGTCATGCAGAATTTGAAGATCTAGAGAACCCTCTGGGCGCCATAGTTTTTGGTTGTCTAATTGGTAATATGGCCAATGCTGTGTACTGAATTTGATGAGGAGTTTGGGTTCCACCAGGCAGCCCCTGTATGCTCACATCCCCATGACTTACACAAGAAGTCGGCTTTTCCCCCACAAAGCCATGGCTGTTTGTCGCTTTGATAGTCTGCCGGGCATACATAGTAATATAGGCTAGCCAACCTGCATCTGGCTCGCGTGTCCCTGCATCCATAATGTTTGTTTCAATTATCTATGGTATGGAAGGGATTTAATGAAATTTTAGTGAGATCCTCTTCATCAGGTATATCTCAAAAGGAAAGACCTCCACCGAGCTGAAAAATGTCTGGGTGGAGAGATAGCCACCACATCCCTAAGGGGGCCGTTAAGGTCTCTTTAATGGTTCTATTTATTTTTTCTACCTGTCCTGAGTTCTGGGATATATAAGCATAATGTAACCTCCAATTAATCCACAGGGTCCTGGTTAACACCTGACTTACCTGGGCCATGAACACCAGTCCATTATCAGTCCATTAGGCAGATCGTATCTTGGAAAAATATCTTTCAGGATCTTCTTGAAAACCATTTGCGCCGTTTTTTTTTTTTTTTTTTTTTTTTTTTTGTGTGTGTGTGTGTGTGTGTAAGGCTTCAATCCATCCTGAAAATGTATCTACAAAGACTAGGAGATATTTAAGTCCATACCTTGCTGGCTTAATTTCAGTAATGTCCACTTCCCAGAATTGTCCTGGTCTGGTTCCTCATAGGTGCTTTCCTCTAGGAAACTTGGAAGGGTAAGCCTTACCCAGTTGATGGACCCGACAGGCTTTTGTTACCCGTTCAGTTATTTCCTTTCACTGTGAGTTGGTTAGTGGAAAACTCTGTTCTTAATCCTACAGTAATGCCTGCAGTTTCTTTGAACCAAGGTGAGTGAGTTGATGTGCATTTTTAACGTAGTGTAGGGCTTGCTGTAATTGCAGGCTGAGCTCAGTGAAGTTGAGGTGTTCAGTGTCAGTGTCCTTAGATGTTATCAAAAACTTCCTGGTACTCAGGGTTCCTTTGGAATTGGGCATCTTCCTTTAACAGCTGTATAAAGGAGCAGCTAAGGATGCAAACCCAGGTATCCATAACCTGCAAAAGCCAGCAGTCCCAAGAAATTCTCTGAGTTGTCTGCTGTAAGATGGGGGTGGTATCTACACAATGGTTTGTTTTCTGGGCTCAGTGAGCCATCGTTTACTGCCCCTAAGGGAATAGCCCAGGAAGATTACTTCATGCTAGCAAATTTGGGCCTTTTTGGCCGAAACTCTATACCCGAGTTGAGCAAGCTCATATAATAGTGCTTGGGTCCCAGACTCACAGTTTTCCTTGGTGTTGGCTGCCAGTAGCAGGTCATCCACGTATTGAAGCTGGGTAACTTCAGGGTGCGTAGTTCTGAAGTTGTTGAGATCTCTGTGGAGGGCTTCATCAAAGAGAGTGGGGGAGTTTTTGAACCCCTGTGGGAGTCTAGTCCAAGTTAGTTGACCAGACGTTTTGGTTTCTGGGTCTACCCACCCGAAAGCAAACAGCAACTGACTATCTTTATGCAGAGGCAAGCAAAAGAAAGCATCTTTTAAGTTCAGAACAGTATATAATTTCCGCTCAGGGTTCAGAGTGCTAAGCAGATTGTACGGATTAGGTACCGTGGGGTGAATATCCTGCACTCTTTTGTTGATCTCTCTTAGCTCTTTAATGGGGCGATAGTCCCCGGTTCCTGGCTTTTTTTTTTTTTTTTTTTCTAGTAGCAGGGGAGTGTTCCAGGCCGATTGACAGGGCCTTAGGACTCCTAAGGCCAGATATTTCTGAATATGGGGCCTTATCCCACCTTTAGTTTTTTTGCTTAGAGGATATTATTTGACATTGATTGGGGAGACTGAGGTTTTTAACTCCACTGTTATTGGAGGTTGTTTCACGGCCAGACCTAACACCGCAGTTTTTGCCCAGGCATCTGGGTAATCTGTTATCCATTTTTGGGGTAGCTTGCCTGTTTGATCAGTCTTGGGGGGTGTGAAGAGTGGACGTTCATCTTCTACTAATATAGTTAAAGCGGTGACTATAGGAGTTTTACTGAAGGATTTACAAATTTCATTTGGGGGCCTTCAGGGTTAAAAGTTATTTTGGCCCAGAGCTTGGTGAGCAGATCTCTGCCCATCAGTGGGTGCAGGCATTCTGGTCTTACTAGGAAGGAGTGATGGATTTTTTCTTTCCCCAGGTCCATGGTCCTCTTAGTTGTCTAAGCCCGATATTTACTGTCATCAGCCCTTTGAACTAGAGACCTTTTATTTGATAGAGGGCCCAATGGGGCCTTAAGGGCTGAGTATACTGCTCCTGTATTCACTTCAAAGTTTACTGGAGTCCCCTCCACTTCAAAAGTTACCCTGAGCTAGGGGATGGGATCTGAGCCCTGACTTTCTTAGTCATCCTCCAGAGTCAGAATGGCCAGCTGGCGTGGCTGTCTCTTTATAGGGAACTCTATGGCCCAGTATCCTTTTTCTTTAGAGTAGGCACACTGATCTGAGGCCAGGGGTGGCCTCTGGCATGGGCCCTGCCTGTCACCCTGTGTCTTAATTTCTGGCCTCTTTCTTGTTGTGATCAGGACCTTAGTCAATGCCTTAGTCTGTCTTTTGCTTCTCTCATCCTCCATTTGCTCCCTTTCTTTCTCCCTGTTTCTCTCTTATAGTATACTTTCTTGGCTTCTTTGACTAAATCTCTCTTTTAAATTTTTTTTTAATATCCATGGCAGCTTGCTCAATTAAGGCCATCATGACAGATGCCTTTTAATCCGCTGCCTGAGGATCGAAAGAAGTATATCTCTTGTATGCCTCCATGATTCTCTCTAGAAACATAAAGGGAGATTCATCAGGCCTTTGAATAATTTCTCTTACCATGGCCAAATTAGTTGGTCACCCAGCGGTCCCTTGGAGACCCGCTGTTAGAGCCTGGCAATAATTGAACAGATGCTCCCTATCTTCCAACGTGTTGGGGTCCCTGTTGAATAGGTTTAAGGAGAAGCCAGCTTTCATTATGTTGGGAAGTTGTGTTGGTCGCCCATCAGGTCTGAGGATATTTTTTCTACATTCCAGGAGATTTTTCTCTCATTGCTCTGTCATGAAGAGAGTCGCTAGGTGGTGTTGGCAGTCACCCCAAGTAGGCAGGTGTGAAAACGTCGGTGAGTTCTCTGAGTTCTTTTAGCCAGGCCAGCTTCCTCCAGGGAAGGAGGGGCTGTCTGTGCTGCGGGACAGTCATCTTGATGGCACTGGGCCAGCCTAGCTTCCTCGAATGGTGGAGAGGCTGAGTCAGCAGAAGGGGAATCACTTAGAGGGTGTTGGGGGTTGGGAGACGAGGGCAGATGATAAGGAGGGGGAGGAGAGTCCAGTAGAGTCTTGAGACTCAAGGAGAACAGAGGGTGGAGGAGGAGGAGCAGAGAGTTTGAGAGATAGAATTGTGGGGGAAGGAGTAGGAGCAGGTGCAGGGACAAGGAAAGGCTTGACCCATGGAGGAGCAGATTTGTAGAGGTACTGACAAGTTAAGATATATGGCTGTTGATCTGGATGTCTATGTGGCCCCTGCTGAAAGACAATATCTCGGACTTTTCAAATAAGTGCGAAGTACAAAGATCCTTCTAGGAGCCATCCGACTGCAATGGTGGGTCATTCTGTGACACAGAATCTGCCAGGTCTGGCGTTTTACTGAAAAAGAAAGATTCTGAGCCCTTAAGCAGAATTTGGTCCAGTGATCAAGGGTCAGGGACAGAGGCATTGAAATGATCTGTCCCATAATAAAATATACACAGACAGTGAAAGCAACGACACACAACACAGACAAGACAAGACAATAAAGACAGGCAATGGACGTCCAATACTGAGACCAGGACTGACTAGTCGGCAAAACCTGAAGGGCTGGCAATACCGAATCAGAAACAAAATATCACTGAGTCGAGGAGACTATTGTTCCTCGATTTCCCGAGTGTATCTCCCAGGGACATGGTCTGTGGCTCTGTGGCATGTGTGTCAGCCACCATGGGAGAGAGCTCACGCTCTTTACCAATAGCCATTTTGCAATACCCTAACCTGAAGCCTGAAACCAGAAAGATGGGTCTTATTTACCCCCAGAGGAGCCCGTTGGGGGTATTTTGTCTGCAGCTGCCGGATCTCGCTAGGGCCACCAGATGTAAAGGTTGGGCGAGCATCTGTGGCAGAGACCACCAAGAGACAGTCTCATGCAACAGCAAAGGGTTTATTGGGAGTCCGGCATGAAGGGCTCAGAGATCACTTGAACAGAGCAGAGAGCCCTGAGAACAGCTTAAGAAATGCTTATATATTTTCCTTGGAGAGGGCAGGGAGAGAAATTTATTGATGGGTAATGGCAAGTGGGCAGTTTGCGTGCAACTGGTTGACGGAGTACATTCTGCAGTTTGGCAGTTGGGGACAGCACATTCTGGGAACAAGAATAGTAAACAGTTCTCAAGATTACAACGGTGTTTTGTTAAGCATACAGAAAAACAGGAAGTGACAAGTATCTATTTTATTAACCTTTCAATATAAGTATGAAAACAAAGATCTAGGTAAGATTTGAAGTCCAGAAGTTCATTTGGCCCTTGATTGGTATACTTAGCATTGAATTACGTTCTGTAGAGATGTCGCAGAAATATGGATATACAATGTCATAGGACCTTGTACCTTCTCGGAGGTCAGTTCCAAAACACAGTCTCTAAGCAGAATCACACCAAAGTGCAAGCCAAGTTGGACCCAGTTATCTCTTCCAACTTCCACACAAATGACCGCAGTTAAAACCAAAACACTCTCACATGACACTCATCTTCTTCCATATAGACACTCATCATAACTTCTGGCAGGAGGATTCCATGAGAGGCGCAGCACAAGACAGTGTCCCAAATAAGCTCCCTTTCCCCTCATTTACCAAAAGTCAGGGTGGCCTGGACACCCTTCCTGTGATCCAGGAGTGATCAAATATGCCTGCCGTTAACACAGCTCTGTTCTCCAATTTGAGGCCTACTGACTGTCGGTTTAGATTCTTTATTTGAATTGGATTCATAAGAAAACCCAAGAACCTATGGGCTAGCATCTGCAGGGCTTTGAATAACTCATTTGACCCATTGGATCCCTATTCTCACTTGAGGGAGGTAAAGAACCTTACGGAGGAATGCGAGAGACTTCATCCACAATGACTGATTTTTGGTCATTTTGATTTGGATCCACACATGGGATCTTTCTTATGATCCATCAGGTGCTAAGAATCTAAGCTCTAGGCTCACACAGGGCCAAGGGGCTGATTCAGACACATCCCTTTCCAAAGCAATTAAGCAAACAGCCACAGGTGATGCCCACTCATTTCCGTTTGAAAACTGTTTTCTTCTGGAATCTCGAAGGCGTGGCCTGAGGCAAAGACCTTCCTGACATTCAGGGCAACAGAACAATAGGTAATCAAAAGGCCAATTGCAGGGTTTCTCCACTGAGACTATCCTGGTCACACTGGTATCTGAGTTTTCTGAGATTCTTGCCAATTCCTTCAGCTATCCAGTACATGTCCATGTCACAGTGCTTGGAGGTGCTACATATCGTGGACACAAAAGCATGAGTCTATTCTGGAGAGTGGCCAGAATTCAGGAAGAAAACAGGAACTTAGGAAGATAGCCGGTGTTGCCCATTGATAAGGCAAGCCCTAGAGCATTCATTAGTTGGGCAGGATGAATGCTGGGAAGCTTTCTAATAGACAGGAAACATCCATTGATGCATTCTCTTTTCTAACGACTACAACCACGGACACAGTGGGTTACACAGACATAGAAACACTCGCCTTGTCCAACAACTTACTAGAAACAGTTCACTCCAAACCAAACAAACCGACTTTCCTACCTATTCTCTGAACATGAGACAAAAGCACAAGCACACATCCACATCCACAAAGGCACCTCCTTCCCCCAAGTAGGTCTCTCACTCTCCGGAGTGTCCTCTGACTGCTGGGCCATACTGTGTTCCCCCGATATGGCCTGTCCTGTCTCAGATCTGGTCTCCTTGTCCAACTCTGTGAAGTGGTCAGGAGCCAGCTGTGAGCCACTACCTGCTTTTTCAAAAAAGGCCCCTCTTCAGAGTTTTCCTGGCATTTGGCCATCCTCACATCAGTAGGTACCAAGAAAGAATGACTCTGTCCTTGCTAAATCGAAGCAAGTGAGACCACTGGGACTGGGACGGGGATTGGCTCTCTGTGCCTGGCTTCCTGGATCCCAAGTTCAGAGAGTTCCATTACCAAGGAAGTGAGGTGAGGTCGCATCCTTCAGGAACTGAATGAGGTCACTGCCTTGGCAACCACTTTGTCCAAACAGTTGCTTCCAAGCGTACCATGAGAAGGAGGCTGACCCTACTTTCTGTGGCACTTTCACAAATTAGAATGGTATATAAACCATAGGCACCAAGGAACAGCTCTCCACTCAGGCCTGGTTTGGTCCATCTTCTCTATATTAGGAAGAGAGCCTTTAGTCCCGGGAGCATTGCAGTGAACCTCCGCACTAAAACTATTAGCAAGCACCTGATGGAGGAGGCCTCCATAGGTAAGTGGCGCCTTTATAACATCTGATATCCGGTTAAGGGAGATCTCTTCTGATGACAGAGATGTGGCCTGGGGAGACTCACATATACTCCTGTCCAGGACAGTAACAAGAATCATTCTGTCCTCTGTTCTGTTCTGTAGGAAATTCCTCTGGAAGTGTAGAGAGGTGCCCACGGGCACGCACGCGCTCGTACCCTGGAGCTTTAGCAAGATCTTGCACTGTACCACTGTTTTTCTGTTTAGGCGCCGGGTTTCTGTTTTTCTTTGTGTGTGTGTGTGTGTTTTGTTCTGCGTTCTATTTTTTTTGTTTGTTTGTTTGCTTTTGTTCATTTTGTTGTATGATTTCAGTGGTAAAAACTTAAGGATATTGGACGTGAAAATGGGTAATAAAGAGAGTAAGCCTGACACCCGTTTGAACTGTGTTTTAAGGAACTGCGATGAACTTTACCCCCCTTTGTTAAGCAGGATGATAGAAGCCCCTAGCTGGCTGCCTGGAGCACACCCATTGCAGAGGGCAATGCCTGCTGGGGACCTAAGAACTGAGTATCTCCCAGGTTAACAAGTGAAACTCCTTTAAAACCCCTTGTCCCTCCAGATCAAGAGAGTCACAAAATTTGGCAGAGTCCCCTGTGTTTCTCCTTTGTTAGCAAAGCAATTAACCTCCCCTTTTCTTTTTCTCAGAACCCATTCCTCATTATTTAATTGGTGTAAATTGGCTTCTAGGTCAGGAACCGAACTTTAAGTTACAAATTTGGTATCCGCCCTCCGCCCCAGAACTTTTTGAGAGCTGTCTACTGAAATGTTAGGAGATGTAGCTTGCTTGGGGTGGAACTGAACCAGAGGAGCTAATCCTGTAAGTAAAAGGAGGGACTGAGGGACCCCCAGCAGCTGCCAAAGCCCTGTTGATTCAGGGAATACCCTCCTTCCTTCCGTGCACTGTAAGAATTACGCCACCTCTGTCTTGTTAAAAAAGAGAAAAAGAAAAAGGGGACACTAAATTCATTAAAGTCACCATATAGACACTTTATTTTACATTTCAGGTTGCCCCTCTGTTAAAACATCTGGTCCCCCCCATGGTGCCACTGGTGTAGTAGATTTTTATGGTGCCACTGGTGTAGTAGATTTTTCTCTTATCTGCTCTGGTTTAAAGGATTCTGTCTGGCAACCATAGTCTCTACCTCCTTTCTGTCTGTCTTGTGTCTTTGTTTCTGGTCCTTTAAGACATGTGCAATAATGTGTTGATATTATAAAATTTTTCTTGGGAATGATCTTAGCTGAATGTGTGTCTAAATGATGATGTTTTATCATAACAAACTGGTATCTGAATGGGTTTTTGAAGCATTGCACAATCTTGCAGTTAAAAGTCGGGTTTAGGTAATTGTTTAGTTTAAGATTTCAGGTAATTCATGCCAGAGAACTCAAATACTTAGGATGGAAAACTGAAGAACTCTACTTCCAATTGGCAAGTAACTTCCGAATCATTCAGTCTTTTTTTTTTTTTTAACCAATTTTGATTTCGGTAGCCAGGGAAAATGTCACTGTGTGTACCAGTGCATTAATTTGGACAAGGATAGTAAACCATAGTATGGTATCTGTTGACAAAATAAGATGTAAAGACATAAAATTTTGTGAATTGTATCTTAAACTTGTATCATAATTTTCAACACCCGAACCTGAAAATTATGGTTAAAATGCCTTAGGCCTGAGGTGTCTGCTCAGAATAGTAGTTTTTTCCTGCTCCTTCCAGACCTCAGGCATGACTTATGTTGAAATGCAAATGAAAGAAGCCTGCAAGCTTAGTAGGAGACTGATTTGATGCCTAACGGAAAAAAAAAGTAAATTGTATGGTATTTACTAATTACTGGCCAGTCGTTTTTTCTAGGACTCTTATTTTTTTCCTTAGATTCTGTATTTTCTTTTTGAGCTCATGATTCTGAGCATGCAGACCTAGGTTAATGTTTTTCTGATCAGTTCTATCTTTGACCAACTGTGGACTTTTTGAAACATTGCAATAAAAATTTAACCTGCGAAAAACTACAAGGCCTTTACTATTATTATGTGTGTACAATTTTGTTATGTGTTGTCTGTCTATATATACATATGTTCGTATATCATATATATGATACACAAATTAACATATATAAGGAGCGCTCATAAAAAAAGCGCTCATAAAAACAAATTTTAAAAAGTGGATCCAAAGATCTTTAGTTCACGTGGTTTAAATGTTAAAATTTAAATTGGATAAACAGATAAAAATAAATGTTTTTAAATTTAAGCTTACAAATTTTTCTAGGTGTTCAAAAATCTAATAAAATATTAATATCTACAAAACGTCTAATGTGCCTTGGTTCTAGGACATTTTCTTCAACATAAAAATGGTTTACACTGTTCAATACATTTCTCTAATATTTTGATAAATAAGTAAAGTAAATTTGATATGGGATTACTCATTCGTGAGTACTTTTGTTAGATATCTGATTCATTTACTAAGGTCTGTATGAGTTTTTACTAAACTCTATATAAGATTTTAAAAATCAGTCATGTGTTAATGAGACAAAAATTTTTTGAAACATAAGTTTACCCATAACATTGTGTTTATTAAGTTTTATTTTTTCTAGAGCAAGGAACCATAAAAATTAAACAACTTATTAAATCAGAACTGTTATTTTAGAGCACTGTACTGCCATTTCTTTAAAAGGTAAACTTGGTTAATGTAGAAACATCAATGTAATTGTGATGCTCTTAATGTTTTCATATCTTACAGGTATGCAAGTCTGTAAGGTAGAAACTTTGAAAGAGCATTATATCAAGCTGGTGTTCTGAAGTTGTATGGTAAAAAAAATATATTGGAGATTTATTTACCTGTTATCAATAAGATATGTAAAGTTTCATGTTACTTTTTACATTGTGGAACAATTTAAATGTATTTTTAAGTTAATGAGAGCCTAATCTATGTAAAAGTTGAAAACTTTCAGGCTTTCTTTAATTCATGTTTTAAATGTGATATCATATGGTGTTAGCTAATGTTCATGAGACCGCAATTTATGTAAACTTTGTCAAATGATATTTAAAAATAAAGATCAGCTTTAGAACTAAAATACTTAAGATTTATAAAGAGCCCTGCCTTACCTGAGATAAGGCTGTGTGTCCCATCTTACTATATGTGAGAATGACTACGAAACCAGTAGGTCAGATAATATTTCTTTAAAGTTATGTTAAAAACCTAAAAAAATGTCAAGATTCCTAGGATCTAAAAGAGGGGATATAAAGTAATACTCAGCCAAAAAATTTAGGGTAGCTATTACACGAACTAAGTATTTTTACTTTTGTTAATTTTATTTTGAAATTTTCTTATAAGTGATCTAAAGATTCCCTGTTAGTTGCTTTAAGAACACAACATGGGTTTATTCAAGATAATAAGTCATCACCTACAATACAGACAGAATAATACAGATCCCAATTAATTAAAAGATAATTATAAAGTTATAGACATTAAAGTCCAGTACTCTTAATATAAGGCTGTTAAAATTTATTTGCTGGATGTTTAAGATTAGGATTTAAAATTAAAGTTAAATGAAAAGGGCCAAGAAAACCAATATTTTGGCTCTTACCCTCTGAGTCAATCTGAATCCAGGGAACAGGGGACTTCTCTAAAGAGCTTTTCAACTCTGAGCCACATAACCTCCTGATCAGGGAGATTAATGAGACCACTGGAGAACAGAAAGCCAATCAGTGCATTTGCTACGAGAGTCATCAGAGAAAGGAGATATCCCTGATGCTTCTGAGGGAAGCCAAATGGTCAAGCAAGACCTGGACCCACCTAGCGCAAATGGCACTAGCAGAATTGAAAATCTGCTCTCGTTTTTCCAGAATTGACTCCCATAAAGCTCAGCTGACTGTTAACAATAGATAGAAACAAAAGTCCGTTTGACTGCTTCATATTAAACACTTTGGAAAGACAGTAAAGACCAAAATACAGCCATTCCTGGGCATTTTAAATAATAATAATATAATAAAATAATAATAATAATATTTTAAGGTATGCACTTTATTTTAGCCTCCCAAAATAAGTAAGACTGGAGGCTACAAAGAAGGATTCTCAGACAGGAATGCCTGATACTTATAAAAAGAGACTATCAAGAAGAGCTGCCACAGGCAGAAATTTCTAATTTAAGGCCTGCAGATATTCCTAACCTACACAGGTAGGCTTGGTGTTTGCTAGTACGATTATCCAGCCCTGAGTAACAGAATTAAAGGTTTCTCTATTAGACATAGAGGTCATACAAAAAAAAAAGGATTTTACAAGATCAGATGACATTAAATTGTTAAACTGTATCTTACGGGGAGGGACAACTGTAACACTAAAAGTTAAATATTAATTTGATAGTCCTGATAACTGGGGATATTAAAGACTGGTGAGGGAACTTCCATACAGTGACATGTTCCAGCTGCTGCAACATTTATTCAGTACTCATGGTTTTTGTTTCTCTCATAGAAGAACCCATCCCCAGATGACTTTACAACCTGTTCTTCCCCAACCAGACTTCAATCCGAACTGACTTCTAAAAGGCAACTCATGTCCCCCAACTGACTTATAAAAGGCAACTCATGTCCCTCACACCCACTCACTTCACCCTGTCTCAGGTCAGAAGAAGAAATAATGATTGACGCCACTCTTCTTACAACAATGAAGAGAAAGATAAATAGACTATCAATATAAGTAATTAATTAAGTCAGGTAAAATCAGGGAGATCGGTTTTGGGTGAGTTCTAAAAATTTGGAGAATCTTACCTGAGGGATTAAAATTTCCTCAGTGCTCTTCCCCTAATCTATTAAAGATTTGAAAGGGACACAGAGAAAAGGGGGAAATGTCAGAACCAACCTGATCTTTTATTAAAATTGGGAGCCATCTTGCCACAAAGCCATGAAAAGATAATTTTGGCTTTACCATAAATTACTGCAAGTTCTGAACCTGCTTGAAATGCCTGCCCGTGCCTTGAACTCACGCATGCCCAGCTCTCTGACCAGATAGCAGCCCTCTCTGAAACTTTAGTGACACATCATAAATATTTGCCTTCTCTGGCCAGACAACATCCCTCTCTGAGGCTCTAATGGTCCTCTGAATTCTGATGTAGGGACAGCAAAAAAAATCTAAACTACCATTAGTGTGATGCTTGTCAGAGTTCTGTTATCTGTAACACCCCTTTTGTGTAACTTTCTGGGCTATAAAGCTGGGCTGTAGGAAAGCTGGGGTTGCTGTCTTGTTCTGGCTGTTTTGGGAGGGGAGGCAGCATGAAAGGTGGAAATAATAAGATTAATTTAATTTGATTTTAATTAGAGTCAGTGGTCTTTTCTTGTGTCCTGGTCTAACAGTTAACACTCCAAAAACATGGAGCTCTGCCGGCCTAAAGACTTCTTGAGGAACTTCCTCTGAGGTTGGGCACTTGAAACATATGTTGTTGTAAGGAGCTTTAGCTTCCTTTCTAGTGAGAGCATCAAAGCTGGGTTTGAATCTATGTGACCTGGAGGACATGGTTTCTTGTATTCTAATGAACATAAGGCAGCAGTGCTGAATTTTCTCTTTTTAGGTAAACTGTGGCCACTGGGTGCTAAGTGTCTTCCCGTGTGGACTGTGAAGCCATTTGTTCATCCTCCACTTTTCGTGGTGTTTCTTGCTGCTGCACTGGAGGTTGGTATTTGCTGCATGAAATACAATGAGTTCAACTGGGACCCAGTTTTGGAAGGAGTTCAGTCACTTGTGGTGTGTCAGGGTCTGCAGGAGAATGCAACAACCAGGTTATATCTCACAGAGCTTGCCCCCTTGTCCATAGAAATCTGACTCTGAACTTTGCCCTGGAACCTCTCCATGTAAGAAGATGCCTTTACATAGAAGGGTCTGCTGGATGCACAATGTCAGTCACAAGCCATTTGGAAGGCAATGGCAAATCCTCATGGCCACACCACAGATACATTATCACACACCTGCCCACCACTGCAATAGGCCCACTACTCAGCAGGCTCCAACTTACTGGCATCTTTGTTCCACACCATTTTCATGAAACCCGGTCAATCTTGGCATTCTCTGGTACACTCATGATCAGCAACAAGACATCCAAAGGTTCTCCAGTGCCACCTGATTATTGGAATTTCAAAAATTTCATTGTATTTATCTAGCTTTTTTTCATGGATGAAGTTGGAGACACTGTGGGTTTCAGTTCATTCAGGAACCATTAAATGGTGAGGAAGCTCATTTCAATGAAAGCTCTGGAGAACTCTCACAGGCAAGTCTTCCCATAGAGTCTTCAAAAGGTCACATGAAGCCAGGCCCATTGAGGTCTTCAATGTGACGTCCATGGGTGTTCTGACTCTCAACTATGGCTGCCAAATCTTTCAGAATAAAATCATATGATATCCTAGCTGAGATTCCAAGGCTCTGTGGAAAGCCACTCTGTCCTTGATCTCAGTTTCCAAGGGCGAATCCCATGCGTGGCCTCCTAAAATCTGAACACAGTTCATGGCAATATTTCTCTGAGATCAGTTCCAGAACTCAGACTCTAAGGGGAATCACACCAGAGTTCAAGCCCAGGTAGACGCAGTCATCACTTCCAACCACCACACAAATGACCACAATTAAAACCAAAGCACTCCCACAAGGCCCTCATCTTCTTCCATATAGACACTCATCATAACCTGTGGCTTGAGGTTTCCATGAGGGGATCAGTCCAAGAAGGATCCTTAGATCCAAACCTCCCCCGGGACCTTTTTAACTACTGGCAGCGTCTGAAAAAGTGGAGGAAGATTCCCTGCATTGAAGGTTTTAGCCTTCCCACACAGCACCTTGTCTCTGCTCCTCCTGCCCTCCCGCTCAGGTCCTCCTTGCTTGCAATCCCCTCTCTTCCCCTACTTCTACTTCTGACTTCACAGATTCTTCCTCATTCGACCCAGCAGATGAACCCCCACCTTATCCCCAGCCCCATCTGCCCCTTCTCTTCTGCTATACCCTCCTCATCCTCTGCCTGATTCCATGGATCCTCAGCCTTCCATTTTATCCCCCTCCCCTCCGTCCTCTTCTGCCTGCTCTACCTCCTCCTCTTCCAAAGAGACACTCCCTTCCCCTTCCTCTCTTTCCTGTCCGCCGCCTGCCTCTTTCAGTCCTCCTGTTACCAGGTCTAAAGGACTCCTTCCCACCCCTAAGACAATCGCACCCCTTCGTGAGGTAGCTGGTCCCGAGGGTGTCATCAGAGTCCACGTGCTCTTCTCCAGGTCAGACATTACTCAGCTAGAGAGGAAGTTAGGCTCAATCACCACTAAACCCACCACTTACATACGGGAGTTTCAATGGGTCCTGCAAGCATATAGCCTCACTCTTCATGACATATACATGCTCTTGGCCAATACACATCTCCCCGAGGAAAGGCAATGGGTCTGGGAGCTAGCCCAAGCCCATGCTGATGAAAATCATAGGACCAATCCTAACCACCCCACGGGCCCTCATGCTGTCCCAGAGCAGGATCCCCTATGGGATTACAACACCCCTGAAGGCTTACAGACTCATGACCTTTTTACATCCTGCCTCTTGGCGGGCCTGAAAAAGGCCACCTGCAAGGCTGTTAACTTTAAAAAGGTGCAGGAGGTCATTCAAAGGAAGGAGGAAACACCTTCAGAATTCCTGGATAGACTAACCAAGGCCCTTCAACAGTGCACATAACTCGACCCAGAAACCCCTGATGGCCGTCATGTCTTAATGACATATGTTCTGGCCCAAAAATACTCTGACATTAAAGCCAAGCTTAAAAAGCTTGAACAGGGCCCTGCTACTCCTCAGACCAAAATCCTCGCTGTCGCTTTAAAGGTTTTTCATGGTAGAGAGGATGAAAGTGATTGCCGTAGGCAGAGAGCTGAAAATGCCAAATTCCAAATGTTGGCCCAGGTCATTCAGAGAAGGCCATCACCAAGCCGTCCCAATGTGACACCCCCTGGAGCTTTCTTCAAATGTGGTAAGGATTGTCCATCGCCGAGAACACCGTAAAACCCCTGCCCAACATGCCATCAAAGGAGACACTGGGGGGCAGACTGCCCAACAACCCGGAAGGGAGGTTGGTCAGCCACCCGGCAACCCCAGCCTCTCCTGGGCTTGGCAGAGGAGGATTGATGGAGCCCTGGGCCTTCCCTCCAGACTATTACCATCAAGAATCAAGAGCCTAGGGTCACCTTCCTGGTGGATGGACGCTTCATTACCTTCCTCTTGGATATTGGTGCCACTTTTTCAGTCTTGAGGGAGTATTGGGGTCCTACCACACCCTCAAAAACTCCTATTGTCGTGGTAGGAGGTAAACGTATTTTCCCTCAAAATCCCTTTTGTCCTTCACTCACTCCTTTCTCGTTATGAGCCATTGCCCCATTCCGCTTCTGGAAAGGGACATACTCTCACTATTAAAAGTCACCATTCACATATCACCCCACACCTCTCCTACCTCTCATTTCCTCATGATGTTCCTAGGGGCAGATACACCTCCTTCATGCACTCTCCCACGACTATCTAAACCAGTTAACCCTGAGTTTTGGGACACAACTACACCCTTTATGGCTAAATGCAGTCCTATTCATATTGTCTTATGGGACCCTTCAAGATATATTAGTCAACCATGATATCCACTCACAACCACAGCCTTCCTCGGATTAGAAGCCATCATCCAGGATTAATTATGAAAGGGGTATCTTAGGCCTACACACTCTCCTTTCAACACCCCCATTCTGGCAGTAAAGAAACCTAACGTGTCCTACAGGCTGGTTCTAGACCTTCCCCTTGTCAACTCCTCTGTGGTCCCCATCCACCCGCTAGTGTCCAACCCTTACACCCTTTTCTCTCAGATCCCTGCCACTATTACCCACTTCTTGGTCCTAAATTTAAAACATGCGTTCTTTTCTATTCCCTTGTTCTCAGAATCTCAGTATATCTTTGCTTTTACTTGCACTGACTCTCACACCCGCCATTCTCATCAGCTTACCTGGACTGTCCTCCCACAGGGATTCAGGGATAGCCCCCATCTCTTTGGCCAAGTTCTTGCCCAGGACCTCACATCCTTTCACCCGACCTGTCCTGACTCTACTCTCCTTCAATATGTCAATAACCTTCTTCTATGTAGTCCCTCTGGGAACACTCTCAATCCCACACTGCTCAGCTTCTTAATTTCCTAGCAGACAAGGGAAATAGGGAGTCTCCCCACAAGGCCCAGGTTTCCCAGTCTTCTGTCACCTATCTTGGTTTTTGCCTTACACCCAGAAAAAAGGAAATAACACTGGATAGGAGGCAACTCCTCTCTTATCTTCCAGTGCCCCATACAAAAGCCAAAATACTATCATTCCTAGGACTAGCAGGTTATTTTAGGGCCTGGATCCCAAATTATTCTCTTCTTTACAAATCCTGTATGACCTAGCAAAGGGACCCCCTAGTGAATCTCTTGCCTCCTCCCCAAACTACAACTTGCGCAGGCTTCAGCAACTTGTCTTAAAGGCACCTGCCCTTCACCTTCCTGATCTTTCAAGACCATTTCATGTATATGTCCCTGAAAATGGGAGGCAAGAACTTGGGGTCTTAGGTCAAAACTATGGGCCTACATTTGCACCTGTGGCATATTTGTCAAAGCAACTTGACCCTACCATCCGTGAGTGGGCCCCTTGCTTAAGAGCTCTGGCTGCTGGACACATTTTACACAAAGAAGCCTCTAAGCTTACTTTTGGGGCCCGTTTAACTATCCACTCCCCACATCACTTGAAGGATCTTTTAGCTTATAAGGGCTTTCAAACCCTTCCTCCATCCAGATTTCTGTCGCTCCTCACTTCCTTTCTGGAAAACCCTAATATTACTTTCCTTCCCTGCTCTGCACAGAACCCTGCCTCATTGCTCCCAATGACTCCCACGTCTAACACACCAACTCATAATTGGTTGGAAACCTTAGATGATTTCCTCCCCTGTCATTCTTCCATTTCTGAGTGACTACTAGCCAAGCCTGACCTTATCTGGTTTACTGATGGCAGTTCCTTTAGGCAGAACGGCACTCATTACTTTGGATACGCTGTAGTATCAGCCACTGAAATTATAGAGGCCAAAGCTCTGCCTTCAGGAAATACCAACCAGCAGTCTGAACTTATAGTAGCCACTCGTGCCAGCCTTCTAGCACAAGGCAAATCCGTCACCCTTTATACTGATTCAAAATATGTCTTCCATATCTTATCCCATCCTGCAATATAAAAGGAGCGAGGCCTACTTACCACCAAAGGTAATGTGATCACTAATTCGGCTCTTATAACAAATCTGATAGAGGCCTCCCACTTACCCACCCAGGTGGGAGTTATCCATTGTAGGTCTAATCAGAAGGACTTCTCTCTTATCACTGAGGGCAATGCCAAAGCTGACCAGGTGGCACAAATGGCTGCTACCACTTCCAATGATGGACCCCCTGGGGGACATATAATGGCCACTTTAGACAGCTCATCTGAAGCCCCTACTTCTTCCAGTAAGAACAAGGATCTCTTCAAGTTCCTTCATAATCTATTCCTTTCCAATTCTCAGTCTTTGACCCTCTTTTTGCAGAGCTTCTTCTCGCTCACCCTCTCTGACAAAGCCATGCTACAGAATATAGCCTCTAATTGTCAGATCTGTCAGTGGACCAACACTTATACTCCTTTAAGGCCCAAACCTTTCCCTTCCCACCAAGCCCGGGGACACATTCCCACTGCTGACTGGCAGGTAGACTTCACCAACATGCTCACAGTATGGCGCACTAAATACCTCCTTGTCTTTGTGGACACTTTCTCTGGTTGAATTGAGGCATTTCCCACTTCCAATAAAACGGCTTCCACTGTAGCTTTAATCTTACTGACAGACATCATCCCCAGGTTTGGTATGCCCACTTCTCTACAATATGACAATGGCCCTGAGTTTATTTCTAGGATCACACAAAAGGTCTCTCAAGCCCTCTCCTTCAAGTGGCATTCCCACTGTCCATATTACCCCCAAGCTTCAGGGAAAGTGGAAAGGGTAAATCGTACTCTAAAGGAAGTCCTTACCAAATTGACAATGGAATTAAACTTAGACTGGGTCAAACTCCTTCCCTTGGATTTGCTTCGAATCAGAGCTCTCCCTAAAAACCATCTTTACTGTCTCCCTTTGAGATAATGTATGGAAGACCTCTTATACCCCCTGAGTTGGTCATTTCACAAGGATCTCTCACCCGAGATTTGTCTTTGCCTCTTTTATATCATCTCTGCTCGGAAATCTGGAAATATCAGGACTGGCTTCATCCGGACCCAGTGTCCTCTCCAAACACTCCTCCCATAACACCTGGGAGTCTAGTCTATTATAATACCCCAGAGGAGAAAGGGACTCTTGCCCCAAAATGGAAATGCCCCTATCCTGTCATTCTCTGTACCCCCACTGCCGCCAAACTCTCCTTACCAGACAACCGTCTCACTCCCTGGATTCACATTTCTAGGTTGAAGCCATATCACCAGGAGGTCCCACCTGCTGACGACAGGACCACCCAGAGGAACTCCAAGAATCACCTCCTGAACCTCCCCTTAACTCCTGCTCTCCACACTCATCTCACCCATTTAAGTTGCAGCTCACACGGTGTTCCATGCAGCCCAATTCCTCTTAAAAAAGTCACAATGAGCTCTCCCAACACCCTAATTTTCTGTAACTGCTTGTTTTTTTGTGCTCTGCTTATTTTCTGTACTCTATCGGGACTGGTCTTTACCCACCTCTCCTACCATGTATTTATTCACTCTTCAGGAACGGTACTCAGAACATGGCATGCAGAAGGTCCGTGCAGTGGATGCAACTACTTGCTTCATCCACAATTGCACCTCTATTTCCCTAAAATTGTCACCTTCAAGGACCTTCGTCCCTGGTAGCTGGAACTGGCCTTTCATTTGCTTCCTTTTTGATCAAACAAAAGACTATTGTCATTGGTGGCCTGAGATATATAATGGGTGCCCCTATTGGTCATGCAGGTTCCATGATGAACATGGTAGCTATTCTTACCACTCACTTGGTTACCCAAAAGGGTGGACATCTAGTTACCTAAAGTGGCATAAAGGCTCTTCATCTGATAACAATGGATGGTATACTTTAGATATACCTGACCCCAAGGCCAAACGTTGGGGCTATGTTGAGTTTGCTGTCTATGCTCGGACAACCTCAGCCAGACCCACAATGTGGATGACTGTTGGCAGCACCCTGATTATGCCACCTAAGGCAACCATCCAGGTAGTCGAACACATTAAGGAGTCAGAATCAAAACTTCGAGATCTTATCCATAGCTCATCCAAAAAGGATTCAGACCCTTCAACCCCCTCAGGTCCCCCTGACACATGGCTCAATTTGTTACACCAAACTCTTCAATTATTAAAATCCACCCCTCTTTCTGTGCCTCCTTCTCAGTGCTTTCTCTGTGCTTCAATTAGTCGTCCACTTCTAGCAGCGGTCCCATTAGCAGCAGGAAATATTTCAGCAAAAACCTACAATTTCTCTAAGAAAGAACAACCCCTACATGTGACACGTATCCCACTGTGGGAAAGTTATTCCACCAATGCTTTATTTGCTTTCATCTGTTTCCACCTGCCAATAATGAATCCTTTACCAATTTGTTCCTTGAGCTTAAGCACCCAATCGAGCCCTGCGTTTATGCAACCTGGAAATTTCCTCTGGTGTAATGGGTCTTTAAGTACCTCAACGATCAATGTCTCTGGCACCTGTTTCTTGGTTACTGTAGTTCCTCAGCTGTCTTTGTATACTCCCACCGAATTCCGACTGTTGGCCCTACCTTCCCGAACCCGTAGGGCAGTCTTTCTGCCGGTTCTTGTAGGCCTCACTTTAACAACCTCAGTGGCGGGTCTCGGACTCTCTGGTGGAGCTATAGGTCATGTTCTATGGGCATCCAATGACCTGCAACAAAAACTGCAGGAAGCACTCGATACCACTGCTGAGTCTCTGGGCTCCTTGCAGGGCCAGGTTACTTCATTGGCACACGTGGCTTTACAGAACCAAAGGGCAATTGATCTTCTCACTGCAGAAAAAGGGGGTACATGCCTATTCCTCAGAGAGGAATGTTGCTATTATGTTAATGAATCTGGGCTGATAGAAAAAAATGTTGTTAAATTGCAGGAATTATCGACCAAATTGCTCAAACCTAGCTCCTCCAATCCCATAACAGGGTTCTTCCAATCCTATCTTGCCATGTACTTACTACCTATCTTGGGGCCCCTTATTGGGATGCTCCCTTTTTGTGCTCTCTTGCCATGCATAATGAAGTTCCTTCAAACCCAACTGCAAAAAATTTTTAATCAAAATTTCAACCAGCTTTTGCTTAGGCACTACCAGCCTCTGATGACCGATGAACCCCTAACATCTCCAAGAGAACAGTTCACTCAGTGATGAAGCTCACTACCAGGCACGATGGAATGCAACATACATCAGACAGCGGGAGGCAACGAGCTTGGAGAACCTCCTAATCTGCCATCCTGGATTCATGAGTCTTTATGACATTCTAAGCTTCCTCATGGCCCTTGGCCTCTTCTATGTCAGTCCCCCAACATGGAACTTCTGCCAAAAATTGACCTTTGCTTTAATTTTTATCTTCATTCTGTTTTTATTCGCTCTGATCTTCTTCAGGTGCTGGTGACGCCATGTCCAGGCAACGCTTCCAGTATTTCCTTGAGTCTCTGTTACAGGACCAGTGGCTGATACCAACAATCTCCTCCATCCAGGACTGGTTTCATGCCATCGACAACTTGTGGCATCAGGAAACTTTCATAGACTTTACCCCTACTGAAGTAGCTATCTATACCACTGGGTTTTATTTCTGGCTGCCATGATATCCCAAGACCTGCCCCCCGAGCATTCGTTCACTTCCCTTTCTAGGCCCCACAGCACCCCTACAAAGCAGGAATCAGCCAGAAATGACAAACAACACCCCAATTTCTAAAAAAACAAAAAGGGAGGAATGTTAGGAAAAGTATAAATGGCAGCCATACCCCAGAGAAAAACCCCAACATGGCGCCTAAGGACTTCTTTTTCCTACCTTCTTCTTTTCTGCAGTGGCGTGAAAAGTCCCCGCCCTTGTTAACAATGCAGCCAGCGCCAATTTCAAATCTCGCTGGTGGGGAACCTTAGCCCCAATGAGAACTAATTCCTGGGCTCCGGAGCTGATATCTGAAAAAACTTATTCTCAGAACATGAGACCAAACCACAAACCCACAACCACACCCACAAAGGCACCTCCTTCCCCCAAGTAGGTCTGTGACTATTCGGAGTGTTCTCTGACTGCTGGGCCATACTATGTTCCTCCAAAATGGCCTGTCTTCTCTCAGATCTGGTCTCCTTGGCCAACTCTGTGAAGTTGACAGGAACCAGGGTGAGCCACTACCTTCTTTCTCAGGAAAGACCCCTCTTCAGAGCTCTTCTGGCATTTGGACATCGTCAAATCAGTAGGTACCAAGAAAGACTGACCCTGTCCTTGGTAAATCCAAACAAGTGAGACAACTGGGACTGGGACTGGGACTGGCTCTGGGTGCCTGGCTTCCTGGATCCCAAGTTCAGAGAGTTCCAACACCAAGGAAGTGAGGTGAGGTCACTTCATTCAGGAACTGAATGAGGTCACTGCCTTGGCAACCACTTTGTTTTAACAGTTGCTTCTTATGGTCCCTTTAGATGGAGGCTGCCCCTACTTCCTGTGACCCTTTCATAAGTTAGAATGAGATATAATCCATAGGCTCTCAGGAACAGCTCTCCATAAGGCCTGGTTTGGTCCATCTTCTCTACATTAAGAAGACAGAGGCTGATTCAGACACCAAACTTCATCCTACCAGGTTGTTTTCTATGGAAGATGACTTTTGCTCTCTCAGGTCCTTCATAGCTGCCTACATCTTCTCCAGGGATCATTTCTGCACATACCTTTGAGGTTCTCATCAGGTGGAAGATCCCATACATTCCTGAATTGTAAGAGCAACACTGTCACTGCTTTTCTGTAAAGTTAGATTGAGGGAAGAGTGTATGGTTAGTGTTATTAACATTTTCAATTTTGGTTAGGAACCATTCTGCTCGATGAACAATGGTATTGGGAACCTGCGATATTTATAAGAATATAGAGGTGAAATATATGAACGAAAAGAGAAATCTAAGTAAGAATTGAAGACCAGAAGGTCATTGGGTCCTTGATTGGGATACTTAGCATTGAATTACGTTCTGCACAGATGTCTCAGATAAATCGATATACAATGGCATAGGACCTTGTACCTTGGATGATTGAATGTAGAAGAGAACATCCAGTCAAAAAGGGATAGTCGGTAGGATTAGGAAGACCGTAGGTAGGTTTAGGAAGAAGAGTGAATATAGGATTTGGACCAAAGTTTTTTAGCAATAGGGTTTCGGTTAGAGAGTGAATGTTAGTGATAGCACATGTGAAGATTCAGTCACAATGATGAACTGGGGAAAATATGTAGGAAAGCAGATATCAATAGACACATTACAAAATCATTCAAAGTGTAAAGTGAGTGACAGCTTTAGACATATTCAACAGGGTTGAGTTTGAATGTATAATCTTTGGAAGAAACAAATATGTAGTCACCAATAGGATTTTCATTTGAGATCATTAGGCAACCTGGACATGGATATTTTTAGTAATCCATGTTCACTTTCCATTTAGGTATGGTACAATCATAAGTGTGAACTTTGCTTTTTGCTGTTCAGAATATTACTGTGATAAAGTGTATATGTAGATCAGGTTACATGTATTTGTTCCACCATTTCTGGGAGCAATATTTTGAAGACGTATAAATTAGTATTGGGAGTACAAAGAGGTGTACCCTGTGTCTATGAATATAGAGATAATACATGAATAGACCATACTGTGAATAAATAATATAACTGGTTCCACTTTAAATAATGGATTGAATTGATATCTGTAACTAAGTAAGAAATCTTATATTGATATACAATCATTCTTTCCAACCACTTATACATTTAATGGTAATATTAGGGTTATGGTTTATCATGACGGGTGTTTTGCTTCAAATATGATAATGGAAATCGAAAATAATGTGTTTGTAAAGAAGTCTCATGAAAAGAGCAGTCAAGAAACATGGAGGAATACATGGGTACTGAAGCAGGAAGTGATTTGAAGTTAAACAAATGAGTATAAATTTGCTAAATTGTGGATGAAATATGTATCCTATGATGTGCATAAACTGAAGAAATAGTAATGTTCCAGTGTTGAATAAAAATGAACGTCAAAATGCACATCATGTCCCATAGGAATCTACTTGCATTGATGTTAAACTCGGGTCAGTTACTGTAGAAATATTATGATTTGGCTTTTTTTTTTTTTTGGTGTTATAATACAATTTATTTTAGTGCTAGCATGCCACAGAATGTAGAGGAAGGAAAAATGGATTTTTAGTTATAGCACTAATGATCTAACATTTAATGACTATTTTGGGGAGTCTAGAAATTACATAAGGCTATGTAACATATTGTTTTTTATTTAACATTCAACAAAGCTTGGAATTTTGGTAATATTTCTACTTTTTTATTTTTTGTTTTTCAGTTGTTGATGGACCTTCATTTTGTTTATTTTTATGTGGTGCTGAGAATAGAACCCAGTGCCTCACACATGCTAGACAATCATGTTACCACTGAGCCATAAACCCAGCCCCTCCACTTTTTTCTTAACATCGAATATGCCTCTCCCTCTTCTTTACTCACTTTCTTCCTCATTTTCCCCCTTCTCTCTCTTCCTTTTTCTTTTTCCATCCATATCAATTTTTCTCTCATGTCATTACAAACAGTATCTTGCTATGAAATTTAAATTTAAGACTGTTTTTTATAGTCATTCTTTTTTCTTGAGAAAACGTTAAAATTATAATCACCTGATAGATACATCACTATACATTTATTATATATATATGTATCTATATTCATGCATATGCATTACATATATTATATATGTATATATACATTTATATTTAAAAGTACTTTGATTAGCCTGTTAGATATAATATAGACCATATCTTTCTTAATTCTCAAGTCTTCCAGAATTAACATCTTACAGTGAAAATCAATTAAACATATTTAAGTAAACAGGTTTCTTTCTTATTTATCTATACTGATAATTTAAGGTTTTATATCACATTAAGCGATAATATGGCATAATATATCTTATGAATTAGAGAAAAATTTTTTAAAAAACCTATTATTTAAGGACCATATGCACTGACATTTTAAATGGCTTTCTCGTGATTTCAATTTCAATCAATTGTGTATTAGTGCCAAATATTTATTTTAGTACTTTTCATACTCATAATTGATATAAAGTCAATTGTTTAATTCTTCTTGTAAGTAGTTACTTATTACAGCAGGGACATTATTAATAATTCTAAATCTTTATAAGAAAAATTGTGCAAAGATATTTTCATGCAAAATTAAGAATAATTGCATGCTCTGAATGTTTGATTGTTAATACATATAACAAAAACCTTTTGATGAGTCTCTTCCCCAGTAAAACATAAAATGCAAAGATATAGTTGGGTATGTATGTCCAAATAAAGATAAGGAGAAATACACATTATTAGCTAGAAACAATTAAATAAAAGAAGAAAAGAAAAATCCAACACATTGTACGAACTTGTCAGATGAGGTAGTATTCTGGAAGAATAGCCTAAGGCTAGACCTGGTCCATGACAAAATATTAACTAAAAAAATGAAATATGAAAAATATAGGAAATGCTATGAATTTTTCATGAAGGTAGGTGAATTATCCTTTAATCTCAATTTATGTGCATTTTCAAAAGCCAAATTTCTGGTAATATAAATTTGTGATAGTTACAACTACACAAAACAAAGTTTCTGCTAAGAAAAATGAATGCATCTCAACACTTTTTTAGCTGATTTCTTCCCACTGAATTTTAAACCTTTATTTATTTATTTATTTTTATTGGTTGTTCAAAACATTACAAAGTTCATGATATATCATCTTTGATACATTTTTCTCAATTGGATTATGAACTCCCATTTTTTTCCCCAAATAAGAATTGCAGAAATACATTGGTTACACATTCACATTTTTACATAATGGCATATTAGTGACTGTTGTATTCTTCTACATTTCCTATCCCCTACTATCCCCCCTCCCCTCCCCTCCCATCTTCCCTCTCTACCTCATGTGCTGTTGTTTAATTCTCTCCATTATTTCCCTCCCATTTCCCCTCACAACCTATTATGTGTAATTTTGTGTATCATTGAGGGTTTCCTACCATTTCCATATGCTTTCTGTTCTCTCTCCCTTTCTCTCCCCTCACTCATTTTGTATAATGTTAATCTTTTCCTCATGCTCTTCCTCCCTTTCTGTTCTTAGTTGCTCTCTTTATATCAAAGAAGACATTTGGCATTTGTTTTTTAAGGATTGGCTAGCTTCGCTTAGCATATTCTGCTCTAATGCCATACATTTCCCTGCAAATTCTATGATTTTGTAATTTTTTAGTGCTGCGTAATACTCCATTGTGTGTAGATTCCACATTTTTTTATCCATTCATCTATTGAAGGGCATCTAAGTTGGTTCCACAGTCTAGCTATTGTGAATTGTGCCGCTATGATCATTGATGTGGCAGTATCCCAATAGTACGCTGTTTTAAGATGCTCAGAGAATAGTCCAAGAAGGGTGATATCTTTGTCAAATGGTGGATCCATTCCCAGCTTTCCCAGGAATCTCCATACTGTTTTCCAAATTGGCTGCACCAATTTACAGTCCCACCAGCAGTGTACAAGTGTCCCCTTTTCCCCACATCCTCGCCAACACTTACTGTTGTTTGACTTCCTAATGGCTGCCGATCTTACTGGAGTGAGATGGTATCCTAGGGTGGTTTTGATTTGCATTTCTCTGACTGCTAGAGATTGTGAGCATTTTTTCATGTACTTGTTGATTGATTGTATGTCCTCCTCTGTGAAGTGTCTGTTCAGGTCCTTGGCTCATTTGTTGATTGGGTTATTTGTTATCTTATTTTTTAATTTTTTGAGTTCTTTGTATATTTTGGATATTAGGGCTTTATCTGAAGTGTGAGGGGTAAAAATTTGTTCCCAGGATGTAGGTTCTCTATTTACCTCTCTTATTGTTTTTCTTGCTGAGAAAAAAAAAACTTTTTAGTTTAAGTAAGTCCCATTAATTTATTCTTGTTATTAACTCTTGGGCTATGGGTGTCCTATTAAGGAATTTGGAGCCGGACCCCACAGTATGTAGATCGTAGCCAACTTTTTCTTCTATCAGATGCAGTGTCTCTGATTTGATATCTAGCTCCTTGATCCACTTTGAGTTAACTTCCTTGCTTGGCGAGAGAAAGGGATTCAGTGTCATTTTGTTGCATATCGATTTCCAATTTTTCTAGCACCATTTGTTGAAGGTGCTATCCTTCCTATATTGCAGGTTTTTAGCCCCTTTTATCAAATATAAGAAAGTTGTAATTTTGTGGATTGGTTTCTGTGTCCTCTATTCTGTTCCATTGGTCCACCTGCCTGTTTTGGTACCAGTACCATGCTGTTTTTGTTACTATTGCTTTGTAGTACAGTTTGAACACTGGTATCGCTATACCTCCAGATTCAAACTTCCTGCTTAGAATTGCTGTTGCTATTATGGGTCTTTTGTTTTTCCATATGAATTTCATGATTGCTTTATCATTTCTACAAGAAATGTCGTTGGGATTTTGATTGGCATCAATTTAAACCTGTAGAGAATTTGGGTAATATCGCCATTTTGATGATGTTATTTCTGCCTATCTATGAATTGGGTATATTTTTCATATTCTAAGATCTCTTCTATCTCTTTAGGGTTCTGTAGTTTTCATTTATAAATCTTTCACCTCTTTTGTTAGGTTGTTTCCCAACTATTTAATTGTTTTTCCAATTATCTTATTTTCTTTGAGGATATTTTGAATGGAGTGGTTTTCCTCATTTCCATTTCAGAAGTTTTGCTGCTGATATACAGCAATGCCTTTGATTTATGCGAGTTGATTGTATATCCTGCCACTTTGCTGAATTCATTTATTAACTCTAGCAGTTCCTCTGTAGACCCTTTTGGGTCTGTTAAATATATTATCATGTCATCCGCAAATAGCGATAATTTAAGTTCTACTTTTCCTAGTTTTATGCCTTTAATTTCTTTTGTCTGTCTAATTGCTATGCCTAGTATTTCAAGAACTAAATTAAATAGAAGTGGTGATAGAGGGCATCCCTCTTGTTCCAGATTTTAGAGGGAATGCCTTCAGCTTTTCTCAATTTAGGATGATGCCAGCCTGAGGTTTATCATATATAGCTTTTGCAATCTTGAGGTAAGTTCCTGTTATCCCTAGTTTTTCTAGTGTTTTCAACATAAAGGGATGTTGAACTTTGTCGAATGTTTTTTCTGAATCTATCGAGATGATCATATGGTTGTTGTCTTTAAGTCTATTGATGTGGTGAATAGCATTTATTGATTTCCATATAATGAACCAGCCTTGAATCCCAGGGATGAATCCTACATGATCATGGTGCATAATTTTTTTGATATGCTTTTGTATTCGATTCACCAAGATTTTATTGAGAATTTTTGCATCCAAGTTTATTAGAGATATTGGTCTGTAGCTTTCTTTCTTTGAAGTGTCTTTGTCTGGTTTTGAGATCAGGGTGATATTGGCCTCATAGAATGAATTTGGAAGAGTTTCTTCTTTTTCTATTTTTTGAAATAGCTTGAAAAGTATTGGTATTAATTCCTTTTTGAAGGTTATGTAGATCTCTGCTCTATACCCATCCGGTCCATGGCTTTTTTTTGTTGGTAGTATTTTGATGGCTTCTTCAATTTCTTCCTTTGTTATTGTTCTGTTTAAATTGTGTCTGTCTTCCTGACTCAATCTGGGCAGATCGCATGACTTAAGAAGTTTATTGATATCTTCACTATCATCTATTTTATTGGAACATAGGTTTTCCATATACTTTCTAATTATCTTCTTATTTCTGTAGTGTCTGTTGTGATATTGCCTTTTTCATCCCGTATGTTAGTAATTTGAGTTCTCTCTTTTCTTCTCTTCCTTAGCATGGCTAAGGGTCTATAAATCTTATTTATTTTTTCAAAGAACCAACTTTATTTTTATCAATATTTTCAATGTTTTTTTTTTTGTTTCAATTTCCTTGATTTCTGCTCTAATTTTAATTATTTCTTGTCTTCTACTACATTTGCTGTTGTTTTGCTCTTCCATTTCTAGGTTTTTGAGGTGTAGTGTGAGTTCATTTATTTGCTGTTTTTTCCTTTTTTTTTTTTTTGAGGAAAGAACTCCAAGAAATGAATTTCCCTCTTAAAACTGCTTTCATTTTGTCCCATAGATTCCAGTGTGTTGTGTCTGTATTGTCATTTGTCTCTATGAATTTTTTTTATCTCCTCCTTTATGTCTTCTGTATACGTTTTATCATTCAGTAGCATGTTGTTCATTTTCCATGTGATGTAGGATTTTTCCTTCCTTCTTTTATCATTGATTTACAGATTCATTCCATTATGATCAGATATGGTGCATGGTATTATCTCCACGACTTTATATTTACTAATAATTGCCCTATGGCATAATATATGGTCTACCTTTGAGTAGGATCCATGTGCTACTGAGAAGAACGTGTATCCACTTTTTGATGGTTGATATATTCTATATATGTCGGTGAAGTCTAGGTTACTGATTTTGCTGTTGAATTCTATAGTTTCTTTATTCAGTTTTTGTCTAGAGGATCTGTCTAATGGCTAGAGCGGTGTGTTGAAGTCACCCATAATTATTGTGTTGTAGTTTATTTGACTCTTGAACTTGAGGCGAGTTTGTTTTATGAGTGTTGCAGCTCAATTGTTTGGTGCATACAAATTGATAATGGTTATGCATTGTTGGTGCAAGGTTCCTTTTAACAGTATATAGTGTCCTTCTTTATCCCTTTTGATTAACGTAGGGTTGAAGTTGATTTTATTCGATATGAGTATGGCCACTCCTGCTTGCTTCCGAGGGTCATGTGAGTGGTATGATTTTTCCCAAACTTTTAATTTCAGCCTCTGTATGTCTTTACCTATCATATGAGTCTCCTGAAGGCAGCATATTGTTGGATTTTTTCTTTTTTGATCAAGGTTACTAGCTTATGTCTCTTGATTGGTGAGTTTAGGCCATTAACATTTAAGGTTACAATTGAAATATGATTTGTACTTCCAGTCATGTTTATTTATTTATTTATTTATTTATTTATTTATTTTGGTTAGTTTTTACTTTTTGGTTATTTTCCTCTCCCTTTACTGAGATACCTCCCGCTGCTAGTTTCAGGCATTACTTTTCAAATCCTCTTCTTGTAGTATTTTGCTCAAAATGCTTTGCACTGCTGGTGTTCTGGCTGTGAATTCTTTTAGCTTTTGTTTATCGTGAAAGACTTAAATTTCATTGTCAAATCTGAAGCTTAATTTTGCTGGATACAGTATTCTTGGTTGGAATCCATTATTTTTGAGCGTTTGAAATACTTTTTTCCAGGATCTTCTTGCTTTCAAAGTTTGTTATAAAAAATCAGTAGTTAACTTTATTGGTTTACCCCTGAATGTAATCTGCCTACTTTCTCTCGTAGCTTTTAATATTCTCTCTTTGTTCTGTATGTCCTTGTTCTGGCTATCTTCATAATTATTTGTCTTGGAGTTGGTCTATTATGGTTTTGAATGCTTGGGGTCCTGTAGGCTTCCAGGATTTGGCAATTCATTCCATCTTTCATCTCTGGGAAATTTTCCAGAAATATTTCATTTAATATGTTGTCCATTCCTTTGGTTTGAATCTCTATGCCTTCTTCTATCCAGATGACACTCACATTTGTTTTTTTTATGACATCCCATATCTCTTGAATAGATTGCTCATGGGATTTAAGCATCTTTTCTGTGTTTACTCTATTCTTTTCAAGTTGATAAACTTTGTCTTCATTATCTGATGTTCTAACTTCTAATTGATCTAGTCTATTTGTAATATTCTTCGTTTGAGTTTTTAATTTGGTTTATAGTTTTCTGCATTTCTAGGATTACTGATTGATATTTCTTTTTAAGATCTCTATCTCCTGGTAAAGCTCGTTCTTTGCCATTTGAATTTGTTTGTTTATTTGATTTTCAAAATATACTTTTATTGCTTGGACTTGCTGCCTCATGTCTTCTCTAATATTCCTTTCCATCTGAGTTAGGTATGCCTTGAGTTTTTTCCCTATCCCTATTTCTGATGCTTCTCGGTCTTCCTGTAGAATTTTTTTCCCTTGTTTTTTCATGATGTTCACATTACTTTTCAGCTCTATTGATTGCTGTGTTTCTGCTCTCTTCAATAGATTTTTTTTGGTTTTGTATATCTCTGTTGTCTCTCTTTTGTGTTTGTAGACTATGCCTGCAAAAGTGGATTCCGCTTGGAAGGAATTCCGACAGCTGAGCTCCAGTGATGTCACCTGTCTGCTATGGCGGGCCCCAGGCTCCTTGCCGGGGTGTTTGAATGGGGGGGTGGGACTGGACTGTCTCTGGTTGGTTTCACCTCCCGGTCGCTGGCGGGCAGGCGGTCTCCAGCCATCCAGTCGTGCAATCAGTGAATGGGCTGTCACCGGCGGACGGGTGATCTCTAGCTGCCCAATTGCGCAGGCAGCCAGCGGGTGATTGGTTGCTGGTGGGCAGGCGTTCTCCAGCCGCCTAGTCAAGCGGGTCTGTCCTCTAGTCCCCTGGTTTCCTCTGCGAGTCCTGATTTCCCCTGCTACACCAGATTTCCCCTGAGTGATGCCTCTTGGAAGATCAAACTGTACTCTTTGCCTGCCGTTCCTTGGGTGTGGAGGGTGTCTATTGGGAACCCTGGCACTCTATTGTTTTGAATTTTTCAGCTTGCCCCACCCATTGCGCTGGCTAGACAAGTTTCGTTTTCACCGGTGATGGGAGGGGAAGTTGAAGGTCAGGTACCACTAGTTTTCCCCCCGTCTTTGTGAAGGCTTTCTCTGGTAATCCCTCCCCCGGAAAGCCTAAGAGAGAATTTTTGCAAATTACCTGCTGTATGGGAGATAAGCTGAGTAAAACACACCTGTTTTGTTGTTGCAATCTGTCGGAGAGTGGCGGTGGATATTTCAGCTCTCCAAGATGGTGGCCGTTGGTTTCCTCGATGGAGTTTCGGTTGTGGGGGATAGAACTGTAGCGCTTTCTTCCCCATCTGAAATCCCGAGCTCAGCCCCGGGCTCAGTGGCGGGTGAGCCAGTCGGATTCCACAGAATTTGCAGCAACGTTTCGCCCTGCATGCTGGTCGCTTCTCGGTGGAGGCCCGCCGTCTGTAGCCATGGCACGGGCCGCACGGATCAGTCACCCCAGATCTTTGGTCGCATAGTTGGCTCTTGTTTGAGACTCAATTACCGGACCTTGGTGGTGGAAATCATTCTTCTAGGTTCCAGGCACACCCATTTTTCTGTAAGATCCTAACAAGATACTTTTTCGTCATTCTAACTCCTTATTCACATATGAAGTGGCGCAGTACAAAGGGTGTGATGCACTCTATTCATGGCCATCTTGCAATGTCAAAATATTAGGATTTCTATGCACCATTTACTGAAGATAGTTTTCAGTACTAGTAAACCAAAATGTATTTCGGGTGGATGAATATTTCTGAGAATAATCTTTTGAAAAGTAGATTATAAATCCACATACATGAATATGAATGAAATTTGGGAGTGCATAATAAGACACATATATTTCATATTTTGAAAAATCTGGAGGATATATATACACAGACACACACAGAGAGACATTAAAAAGTAGCATTATATATGACAATTGAAATTCATCATGAAATACATATCATCCACAGATTCAAAAATATTCATTTTACTGAACATGGATTTATGTATAATGCTATTCAAATAGGAGGATCACCCATAGGTTGAATTCTCAGTTCCAACAGCTTTTAGAAGGAGTGATATCTTCTCAGTTCCAACAGCTTTTAGAAGGAGTGATATCTTCTCACAATTTCTATATGCCAAGTCAGCCACCTCACCAAAAATATACGTGTGATACCAGGTATGATTCTATATGTGCATATAAAATTACATGTGCTAAACAGGCTACAGAGAAAGGGAGACAGGAATTCACATATTTGTTAACTTTAAAAAAACATGGAGAATTCTTTCAACCAAATAATTGACTAGATTCATAACTCCTACCCTATATAATGCAAAAGGCAAGTCCAACTATACACGATGCCTCCTCTGAACTGCTTGTATTTCAATTCTGTTTGGGTTATTATTCTCCATCATATTATGATTAGTAGTCAGAGTTTAGTAGCGTAGGGGTTAGTGTGAGGGATTCACTATTTTGACTGGAAAATTGTAAAATGAATCCAATGCGTATGCAAATATGTGCTACAAAAAATTGTTCCCACTGTCATCCAGAACAATGGCTTGACATTACCTACTCCCCAAGTAAGACAAAATTAGAGGAGAAGAATTAGAAAATCTGTGAATACATATCTGGAATGGAATATGCTAAGGAGTTTCCAAAAGTAAGGGACAGGGTAAACACTCCACACACTGGAGCTCTTCTGGCCTAAAGACTTCTTGTGGAACTGCCTCTGAGGTTGGGCACTTGAAACATATGTTGTTGTCAAGTGCTTTAGCTTCGTTTCTAGTGAGACCAATAAAGGTGGGTCTGCATCTATGTGATCTGGAGGACATTGTTTCTTATTTTCCACTGAACATGAGCAGCAGTGTTGAATTTGCTATTTGTAGCTAAACTGTGGCCACTGGTTCTAAGTGTCTCCCCGTGTAGACTGTGAAGCCATTTTGTGATCCTAAAATTTTCATGGTGTTTCTTGCGGCTTCACTGGGAGTTTGGTATTTGCTTCACAAAATACAAAGAGGTCAACTGGGACACAGTGCTGGAGGGAGTTCTGTCACTTGTGGTGGGTCAGTTTCTCTAGGACAATGCACGAACCATGCTTCTATCCCACATAGCTTGCCCCATTGACCATAGCAACTTGATTCTGAAACTTGCCCTGAGACTTCTCAATATTACAAGATGCCTTTACATAGAAGGGACTGCTTGCTGCACCATTTCAGTCACAAGACACTTGGAAGCTAATGGCAGATCCACATGGCCCCACCACAAATGTTTTATCACACACCTGCCCACTACTGCTCTAGGCCCAGTACTCAGCAGCCTCCAATTTATTGGCATCTCTGTTCTACACCATTTTCATGAAACCCAGTCAATCAAGGCACTCTCTGGTATACTCATGATCAGCAACAGGACATCCAAAGGTTCTCCAGTGCCACCTGGTAATGGGAATTTCAAAAATTTCTTGGTATTTATCTAGCCATTTTTGAAAGATGAAGTTGGATGCACTGTGCGTTTCAAATCAATCCAGAACCAATAAATTTTGAGGAAGCTCATGTCAATAAAAGACAATGGAGAATTCTCACAGGCAAGGCTTCCCAAAGAGTGGCTAAATGGTCACGTGAATCCAGGCCCATTGATGTCTACAATGTAAGGTCCATGTGTGTTTTGACTCTCAACTATGGCTGCCAAGTCTTTCAGAATAAAATCATGTGATATCTTGGCTGTGATTCCCAGTGCTTTGTGGAAATACAACCTGGGCATACATCTCAGTTTCCAAGGGCGACTCTCATGCGTAGTCTCTTAACATCCCAACACAATTCATGGCAATACTTCTCTGAGGTCAGTTCCAGAACTCAGTCTCTTAGGGGAATCACACCAGAGATCATGTCAAGGTGGACCCAGTCATCTCTTCCAACCACCACACAAATGACCACAATTAAAACCAACACACTCCCACATGGTCCTCATGATATTTCATATAAACACTCTTCATAACCTCTGGTTGGATGTTTCGATGAGGGGCGCAGACCAAGACAGTCTCCAAAATAATCTCCCTTGCCCCTAATTTGCCTAAAATCAGGGTGGCTTGGACACCCTTCCTGTGAACCTGGTGTGATCACATAGGCCTGCTGTTAATACTTCTGTGCTTCTCCAATTTGAGGACTACTGTGGGGTTTAGATTCTTTGTCTGAATTGGAGACATGAGGAAACCCAAGCACCTATGGGCTAGCCTCTGCAGGGCTTTGAAGAAATTATTTGACCCAAAGCATTCCTATTCTAACTTGATGTAGGTCTGGAACCTCACAAAGGAAGGGGAGAGACTTCATACAGAATGACTGCTCTTTTGGCTATTTTGGTTTTGGATGCACACATGGAATCTTTCTTTAGATCCATCAGGTGCTGAGAATCTAAGCCTAAGCCTCACACAGGGCCAAAAGACTGATTCAGACACATCCTTTCCAAAGGAATTAAGCAAAAAGCTTCAGGTGATGCCCATTCATTTCCATGTGAAAACAGTTTTTTTCAGGCATCAAAAAAAGGTGGCCTGATGCAAAGACCTTTCAGACATTGAGGGCAGCAGAACAATTGATAATTAAAAGGCCGAAAGGTTTTCTCCACTGA
The DNA here is from genome assembly GCF_048772815.1 of Callospermophilus lateralis. NCBI lineage: Eukaryota > Metazoa > Chordata > Mammalia > Rodentia > Sciuridae > Callospermophilus > Callospermophilus lateralis. Next base: position 5,419,355 of record NW_027516587.1, on the reverse strand, counting down.
GACTATCCTGATCACACTGGTATCAGAGTTTTCTGAGATGCTCGCCATTCCCTTCAGCTATCCAGTACATGACGATGTCACAGGGCTTGGAAGTGGTACATATATTGGACACAAAACCATGAGCCTATTCTGGAGAGTGGCCAGAATTCAGGAAGAAAGCAGAAACTTTGAAAGATAGCAAGTGTTGCCCATTGATAAGGCAAGCTGAAATCCATTCATAAATTGGGCAGGATGAATGCTGGGAAGCTTTCAACTAGACAGGACATATCAATTGATGCATTCTCTTTTCTAATGTCTACAACCATGGACACCGTGGGATACACAGACATAGAAACACTCGCCTTGTCAAACGACTTACTCGAAACAGTCTACACCAAACCAAACATACCGACTTTCCTACCTATTCTGAGAACATGAGACAAATCCACAAACTCACACCCACGCCCACAAAGGCACCTCCTTCCCCAAAGTAGGTCTGTGACTATCCAGAGTTTCTCTGATTGTGGGCCATATTTTCTTCCCCCAAAATGGCCTGTCCTGTCTCAGATCTGGTCTCTTTGGTCAACATTGTGAAGTACTGAGGAGCCAGCGGTGATCCAATACCTGCTTTCTCAGTAAAGGCGACTTTTCAGAGCTTTCTGGCATTTGGCCATCCTCACATCAGTATGTACCAAGAAAGACTAAATCTGTCCTTGGTAAATCCAAGAAATTGAGACCCCTGGGAGTGGGACTGGGAGTGGATTTTGGTGACTGGCTTCCTGGATCCCAAGTTCAGAGAGATCTGTCACTAAGGATGTTAGGTGAGGTCACTTCCTTCAGGAATTGAATAAGGTCACTGCCTTGGCAACCACGTTGTCCTAACAGTTGTTTCAAAGGGTTCCATGAAATTGAGGCTGCCCCTACTTCCTGTGACACTTTCACAACTTAGAATGGTATATCAACCATAGGCACCCGAGAACAGCTCTCAACACAGGCCTGGTTTGGTCCTTCTTCTCTAAATTAAGAAGACAGAGGCTGATTCAGACACATTCCTTCATCCTGACCAGGTTTTTTACAATGGAAGATGACTTTTGCTCTCTCAGTTCCTACATAACTGCCTACAACTTCTGCAGGGATCATTTTTGCATGGACCTTTGAGTTTCTCAGTAGTTGGAATGAATCCTACATTTTTGTATTGTAAGACCATCTCTGTCCCTGCTCTTCTGTAAAGTTAGATTGAGGCAACAGTGAATGGTTAGGGTTAATAACAGGTTTGATTTGGGTTAGGAATCATTCAGCTGGATGAAAAATGGTATTGATAACCTGCGATAATTACAAGAATATATAGGTAAAATATAAGTATGAAAACAGAAATCTAGGTAAGATTTAAAACCCAGAAGTGTATTAGGACCTTGATTGTGATACTTAGCTTTGATATATTTTCTGCACAGATGTCTCAGGTACATCGATATACAATTGCATTGGACCTTGTGCCTTGGATGATTGATTGTCAAAGATAACATCCAGTCAAAAAGTGATAGTCGGTAAGATTAAGAAGATAGTTGGTAGTTTAGAAAGGATAGTGAGTATAGAATTTGCACCAAAAGTTCTTTAGCTATAGCTTTTCGGGTATAGAGTAAATGTAAATGTCAGCACATGTGAAGAATCAGTCACAAAGATGAACTGGGAAAAGTATGTAGGAAAATAGATATCAATAGAGACATTAGGAAATCTGGCAAATTATAGTCGTTAGTGAAAAGTTAGTAAAATAGGTAGTTGTCTCTTCATGTTTTTCTGTATACTTAACTTCCCTCCCTGCCCTCCCTAAGGAAAGTATATAAGCCCTGTTTAAGCTGTTCTCAGGACTCTCTGCTATGTTTAAGTGAGCTCTGAGCCCCAGCATGCTGGACCCCCAATAAACCCTTTGCTTTTGCATGAGACAGTCTCTTGGAGGTCTCTTCGCCTGAAACTCGTCCGACCTTTACATATGGAGGTTCCACCGAGTTCTGGGAGCAGCGGACGAGAGACCACAACAGGCTCCTCTCGGGATTCGTAAAGCGCCTCTTTCTGGTGTCAGGTTTCAGGTTAGGTCTTGGCAAAATGGCTGTCAATAAAGAGCGTGAGCTCTCTCTCACGGTGGCTGACAGATGTGTCACAGAGCCACAGGCAACCACCCTGAGGGACACCCCAGAGGACTCTGAAAATCGAGGAACAATAGTCTCCTTAACTCAGTGATATTTTGTTTCAGATTCGGTATTGCCAGCCCATCAGGTATTGCCGGCTACTCAGTCCTCGTCTCAGTGTTGGACGTCCATTGCCTGTCTTTATTGTCTTGTCTTATCTGTGTCATGTGTCGTTGCTTTTACTGTTTGTGCATTTTTCATTATGGGAAAGAGCACTTCAATGCCTCTGTCCCTGACCCTTGATCACTGGACCAAATTCCGCTTAAGGGCTCAGAATCTTTCTTTTTCAGTAAACCGCTGGACCTGGCAGACTCTCTGTGCCTCAGAATGGCCCACCTTTGGATTCGGATGGCCCTTAGAAGAATTTTTCTACTTCTCAGTAATTTAAAAAGTCAGAGATATTGTCTTTCAGGAAGGGCCACATAGCCATCCAGATCCAAAGCCATATATCTTAACCCGGCATTACCTCTGCAAATCTCCTCCATGGGTGAAGCCTTTCTTTGCCCCTGCCCCTGCTCCTAATCTTTCCCCCACGATCTCTCAAACCCTCTGCTCCTCCTCCTCCTCCACCCTCTTTTCTGCCTAAGTCACAAGATTTAACTCTACTGGACTCTCATCCCTCTCCTTATCCCTTGCCCTGGTCTCCCAACCCCCAACACCCTCTAAGTGATTCCCCTGCTGCTGACTCAGCCTCTCCGCCATTGGAGGAAGCTAAGCCAGCCCAGCACCCTCCAGAAAACTCCCCCGTGGCACACACAGCCCCTCCTCCCCTGGAGGAACCTGGCCCGGCTAAAGGAACTCACCGGCAATGAATGATTGAAAACCCTGGAACTCCCGTGATGCTCCCCCTCCGTCCCTATCTGCCAATGATTGATGATGGTCATGGGGAAAAAATGCAAGCCTACCAGTATTGGCCTTTCTCCTCTTCAGACCTATATAACTGGAAAAATAACAATCCCCCTTTTACCGAGGACCCCACTCGTCTCTCAGGTGTGGTTGATTCATAGATGTTTTCACACCAGCCTACTTGGAATAACTGCCAACAACACCTAGGGACTCTCTTCATGACAGAGGAACAAAAGAGAATCCTCCTGGAAGCTAGAAAATAATATCCTCAGACCAGGTGGGTGACTGACACAACTTCCCAACATATTCAACCCGGCTTTCCCTAGAATCGACGAAACAGGGACCCCAATACCTTTGAAGGTAGGGAGCATCTGTTCACTTATCTCCGGGCTCTAATAGCGGGTATCTTAGTGGCTGCTAGGCGACCAACTAATTTGGCCAAGGTAATAGAGTTTATTCAAGGGCCTGACGTATCTTCCTCTATGTTTCTAGGGAGAATTATGGAGGCATATAGGAGATATACTCCTTTTGATACTCAGGCAGAGGCTGAAAAGGCATCTGTCATGATGGCCTTTATTGGGCAAGCTGCCCTGGATATTTAAAGAAATTTAAAACACTTAGATGGATTACAAGATATGACTATGAGAGATTTAGTCAGCGAAGCCATATACTATATATACTCGTATACTATACGAGAGAAACTGAAGAAGATAAGGAAGCAAAGGGAGGATAAAAGAAACAAAAGACAGACTAAGGAATTGACTAAGGTCCTGGTCACAACAACAAATAGGCCAGAAATAAGAAACATGGAGACAGGAAGGGATACCTGGGCCCAAACTAGAGGCCACCCCTGGCCTCAGATCAATGTGCCTACTGTAAAGAAAAAGGACACTGGGCCAAAGAGAGCCCTAGAAAGAGACAGCCACGCCAGCCAGCCATTCTGACTCTGGAGGATGACTAAGAAAGTTGGGGATCAGATCCCCTCCCCGAGATCAGGTTAACTTTTGAAGTGGAGGGCACCCCAGTAAACATTGAAGTGGATACAGGGGCAATATACTCAGCCATTAAGGCCCCATTTTGCCCTCTATCAAATAAAAGGTCTCTAATTCAAGGGGCTAATTGCAGTAAATATCGGGCTTGGACAACGAAGAGGACCTGGGACCAGGGGAAAGGAAAAATCCATCACTTCTTCCTAGTAATTCCAGAATGCCCGGCCCCATTGATGGGCAGAGTTCTGCTCAGCAAGCTCCAGGCCAAAATAACTTTTAACCCTGAAGGCCCCCAAGTGGAATTTCTAAATCCTTCAGTAAAAACTCCTATATTCACAGCTCTAACTATGTCAGTAGATAATGTACACCAAATCACTCACCTTAGTTCAAAGAAACTACATTCATTCATGAAGGATCAAGAACAGAGTTTTCCACTAACTGACTCACAGTTAAAGGAAATAACTGAATGGTTAACAAAAGCCTGTCAGGTCCATCAATTGGTTAATTCTTATCCTTCCAAGCTTCCTGCAGGAAAGCACCTATGAGGAACCAGACAAGGACAATTCTGGGAAGTGTACTTTACTGAAATAAAGCCAGCAAGTTATGGACTTAAATATCTTCTAGTCTTTGTAGATACATTTTCAAATGGATTGAAGCCTTTCCCACCAAAAAAAAAAGAAAAGGAAAAAAAGAAAAAAGAAGAAACAGTGCAAATTGTGGTGAAGAAGATCCTGGGAGATATTTTTCCAAGATACGGCCTGCCTAAAGTAATAGGGTGTGATAATGGACCCGCGTTCATAACCCACATAAGTCAGGGGTTAGCCAGGACCTTGGGGATTTATTGAAAGTTACATTGTGCTTATAGACCCCCGAGTTCAGGACAGGCAGAATGAATGAATAGAACCATTAAAGAGACCATAACGAAATTAAGCTTAGTGACCGGCATAAAATATTGGACTATGCTACTGCCTTATGAACTGTTTCATGCAAGAAATACTCCCTCTGTTTCTTTGTGTAACCTCACCCCCTATGAAATTTTCTATGGTGCCCCTCCTCCAGTAAGGGACCTAACTCCAACTCTAAGACCTAACGATCCCTTTCACACCCCCTTGCTTGACAGACTTAAAGCTCTTGAAAGAACTCAGGATACCTGTGAAAACAGATGGCCACTGCCTAACAACCTGGGGACGAGAGGACTCCAAATCAACATCAAGTAAGATACTTCTTCTATGTAAGACGACATCAGGTGTCATCCCTGGAACCCCGCTTGAAAGGACCATACCAGTTGCTACTTATAACACCTACAGCGGTAAAGGTAGACAGAATCATTTCCTGGATCCATACCTCTCATCTCAAGCCTGCGGCCTGTTGAGACTCTGGCTGGAAACTGGAAAAGACTGGTAACCCTTTCAAATTGTGTATTCCTCATATTATTGCTAACTATAAACTCTGTTTGCTCAACCATGTAATTTCTTTTCTCCAATCTCAAATTGGACAAGTTAAACTTATGTTAATACCCCACTAGCAGACATAAAATGTGACACCCCCCAATGATCACTTTTATGACTAAAAGTAGCCAGAAGAAGAAGTGGGGAATGAAAGGTTAATAAAATAGGCACTTGTCACTTCCTGTTTTTCTGTACGCTTAACAAAACACTGTTGAAATCTTGAGAAATGTTTGCTAATCTTGTTCCCAGAATGTGCTGTCCCCAATGGCCAAACTACAGAATGCACTCCCTCACCCGGTTGCGCGCAAACTGCCCACTCGCCCTGATCCATTAATAAAATTCCCTCCCTGCCCTCTTCAAGGAAAGTATATAAGCTCTGCTTAAGCTGTTCTCAGCGCTCTCTGCTCTATTCAAGTGAGGTATGAGCACCAGCACGCTGGACCCCCAATAAACCCTTTTCTGTTGCATGAGATAGATTCTGGGTGGTCTCTTCCTCCGACGCTCACCTGACATTTACTTGGATGATTGAATGTAGAAAAGAACATCCATTCAAAACGGGATAGTCAGTAAGATTAGGAATATAGTTGGTTGGTTTAGGAAGAAGAGTGAATATTGGATTTGGAAAAAAAGTCCTTTAGCAATAGGGTTTCATATAGAGAGTGAATGTAAATGTCAGCACATGTGAAGAGTCAGTCACAATGATGAACTGGAGAAAACATGTAGGAAAGCAGATATCAATAGAGACATTATGAAATCAGGAAAAGCATAAAGTTAGTGATAGGATTACACATTCAACAGGGTTGACTTTAATTATATAATCTTAGGAAAAAAGAAATATGTAGTCATCAATAGGATTGACATTTGAGAGCATTAGGCAAGTGGACATGGATGATTTTAGTAATGCAGGTTCACTTTCCATTTAGGTTTTGGTACAATCATAAGTGTGACCTTTGCATTTTGTGTTCAGAATATTACTGTGATACAATGTATATGTAGATCAGGTGGCATGAGTATTTCTCGTAACCATTTCTGGGAGCAATATTTTGAAGACGTATAAATTAGTATTGGGGGTACAAAAAGTTGTACCCTGTGTCTATGAATATAGAGGTTTCCTGGCCTAAAGACATTTTGAGAAACTGCCTCTGAGGCTGGGCACTTGAAATATATGTTGTTGTCAGTAGCTTTAGCTTCCTTTGTAGTGAGACCATCAAAGCTAGATATGCATCTATGTGACCTGAAGGACATGTGTTCTTATTTTCCAATGAACATGGTGCAGCAGTGATGAATTCTCTTTTTGTAGGTAAACAATGGCCATTGGGGCTAAGCCTCTCCCCGTGTGGACTGTGAAGCCCTTTGGTCATACTCCACTTTTAATGGTCTTTCTTGCTGCTACAATGGGAGTTTGGTATTGGCTTCACAAAATACAAGGAGTTCAAATGGGTCGCAGTGCTGCACGGCATTCTGTCACATGTGGTTGGTCAGTGTCTGCTGGAGAACGCACCAACCAGGCTTCTATCCCACATAGCTTGCGCCCTTGTCCATAGCAACCTGATTCTGAACATTGCCCAGAAACGTCTCCATATACCAAGATGCCTTTTTATATAATTGTCTGCTGGCTGCACCATGTCAGTCACAGGACATTTGGAAGCCAATGGCAGATCTCCATGGCCACAGCACAGATGTATTATCACACACTTGCTAACCACTACTCTAGGCTCACTACTCAGAAGGCTCCAAATTACTGGCATCTCTGTTCTACAGCATTTTCATGAAACCCAGTCAATCAAGGCACTGTCTGGTATACTCCTGATCAGCAATAGGACATGGAAATGTTTTCCAGTGCCACCTGGTCAAGGGAATGTCCAAAATTTCATGGTATTTATCTCGCCATTTTTCAAGGATGAATTTGGAGCCACTGTGAGTTTCCCATTCATCCAGGAACCATAAAATTTTGAGGAAGCTCATTTGAATGAAACCTCTGGAGAACTCTCACAGGCAAGGCTTCCCAAAGAGGGGGCAAAAGGGCACATGAAGCCAGGCCCATTGAGGTCTTCAATGTGAGATCCATGTGTGTTTTGTCTCTTAATTATGGCTGCCAACTCTTTAAAAATAAAATCATGTAATATCCTGGATGAGATTCCCATGGCAATGTGGGAAGCCATCCTGGGCCTAGAACTCAGTTTCCTAGGGCGACTCTCATACGTGGCCTCCTAAAATCCCAACATGACTTCATGGCAATACTTCTCTGAGTTCGGTTCCAGAACTCAGTCTTATGGGGAATCACACCAGTGTTCAAGCCCAGGTGGACCCAGTCGTCTCTTCCAACCACCAACAAATGACCACAATTAAAACCAAAACCCTCTAAAATGGCCTTCAGCTTCTTCCATATAGACACTCAACATAAATTATATAACTGGTTCCAACTTTAAATAATGGATTGAATTGTTATCTGAAAATATACAGAAAATCTTATATTGATATACAATCATTCATTCCAACCAGTTATACATCTAATGGTAATTTTAGGGTTATGGTTTATCATGAAGAGTGTGGGAGTTTTGCTTCAAATTTTTATGGAAATCGAAAATAATGTGTTTGGAAAGAAGTCTCATGAGAAGAACAGTCAAGAAACCTGGAGGAATACATGTGTTCTGAAGCAGGAAATGATTGAAAGTGAAACAAATGCCTATTAATTTGTGAACCTGTGGATGAAATATATATCCTATGGTGTGCATAAACTGAAGAAATAGTAATGTACCAGTGTTAAATAAAATGAACTTCAAAATACACATCATGTCCCATAGGAATCTATTTGCATTGATGTTAAACTGGGTCAGCTACTGTAGAAATATTAGGATTTTATGCACCATTCACTGAAGTTACTTTTCAGTACTAGAAAACAAATATGTATTTCAGGTGGATGTATATTTCTGAGAATAATCTTGTGAAAAGTTGATTATGAATCCACATACATGAACATGAATGAATTTAGGTAGTGTATATAGGACACATATATTTTATATTTTGAAAAATTTGGAGAGTATATATATATATATATATATATATATATATATATATATACACACACACAAAACACAAACACAAACAATAAAACGTAGCAATATATATGCCAATCGAAATTCTTCATGAAATATATATCATCCACTGATGCAAAAATATTTATTTTACTTAACATGGATTTATGTATAATGTTTTTCTACTAGGAGGCTCCCCCATACGTTGAATTTTTAGTTCCAACAGCGTTTAGGAGAAGTGATCTCTTCTCACAATTTGAATCTGCTAAGTCAGCCACCTCACAAGAATATACGTGTGATACCATGTAGGATTCTATATGTGCATATAAAATACATGTGGTGAATAGGCTACAGAGAAAGGGAGCCAGGTATTCACATATTTTTTAACTTTAAAAACACATGGAGAATTATTTCAATTAAAAATTAGCTAGATTTATAACACCTACCCTATATCATGCAAAAGGCAACTCCAACTATACACCATGCCTCCTCTGAACTGCTTGTATTTCTATTCTATTTGGGTTATTTTCCTCCATCATATTAGTATTAGTAGTCATAGTCAATAGGATATGGGTTAGTGCCAGGGGTCCCGGCCTGCAGGACATATCAACGTGGGCATTAAACATAGTTGGGGAGGAATGAAGGGACAAGAGACAGGAGAGATGACAGCCAGACAGGAGTTCTGATCAAGCTGCAAACTTTTATTGTTCTCACAGGGTGTTTATATGCTGCCGATGGGAAAACTCTCTTATCGACAGTTGCTGGATGTCTTCACAGGGTTAGATAACCTCAGGATATTTCAGGAAGACAGATGGCGACAGGATGTCTCAGGGAGATAGATGGTTGTGGGATATCTCCCAGGCAGGATGTCTCCCAGGGGGCTGTTTCTTGTAAGTGTCAGGCTATTCTTTGAAGGAGAACTTCCTTCTAGGCCCTGACATCTCCCCCTTTCTTATATAAAATATTTGACCTACCTTACCGGCCATGTTTTTAGGGGGGGTTAGAAGCTCTGTTTGTCTAGGAGGCCTTAGAATATCTCCTGATCCGAGCAAGCATCTTTACTAGCAGATTTCGTGGTGGCCTTGGCATGTTTTTGGAGGAGATGGCCTTGAAGGGGAAGCATGCCAACCGCCATGCACCAGAGCGTGTCACTCAGAGGTCTTGTGTTTGGGGATCCGTGGATCCATCCTTTTGCAGTCCTTCCTGCACCCTCCGATATTATGGCCTAACGTCCTCACTCCATGGGTGCGTCTTCCCCCAAGCCGAAGGGCCCATGGAGACGAACCCTTATGGCAAGGGCAGAAGATGGTTTGTCAGAGCTTTTACTTATAGTTTTATGTAAGAAAGAGAGATCTGTGGGGATGTAAACTTAAGAAATAAGCCTGTGAGAAGGGTAGAACATCCTTTTAAAAGTTGACAGCGTGGTCTTCCATCTCCAAATGATGATAGTGGATCTGTATGGGCTTAGAGGCCATAATATTAATGTGTTCTTTAATAAATTGTACCACACTGTTTATAATGCAGGGTCCTATGGTCACCATTAAACGTAAACCCAACAAAGGGCCTAATAGGGGAAGAAGATAGGGTAGAAATCCATTAAGCTTAGTCCAGAGGGGATTTTCAAATAGTTCTCTTCATCTCTTTTCTAGATCTTCTTGAAGCTGCTTAAATTTAGTGCATACTGTGACTGATTTATTGGCATAAAAGCAGCATCGTTCCCCTAAGGCCAATCAAATATCTCCCTGGTTAGCAGTCAGCAAATCTAAGCCTCGTCTGTTTTGAAGGCACACTTTTGCCAGGAAGTCTATTTGGTCCTACAAATCTTTAATGGTTTCTGATAGAGTTTGTACATCATTTTAAGTTGTTGAGACATGCGATGGTAAGGGTGTATAGCCGTGCCAAAGCCAGTGTACCTGTGCCCACAGCAGCTGTTATTCCAAGGCTGGCAATAAGTCGTAAGGCCTGTATCACCCGCCTCTGTCTTTTGACTAAGGTGTCTAGGCTAGAGGTTCGTCTCCTGGGACAATAGTTATATCAGGGAGTAATAAGGCAAGAACACAGTCACTGGTCCAATTCGCTGGAAGCCTGGGGAAGGCCACATTTCCTCCACACATAACAACTGTGCCATTGGGGGGACAAAGAGATGGGATGGGTGAGGAATAATTTTGTACTGTTGAGCAATTTCCAAAGGAAGTAATTCCAAAATCCATATCATAGGTATTATTCTGCATCGCACCTAAAAGACATAATGTAAAAGTGCCTATAGGCTATTTTTTAAAGGGAAATCCGGGTTGGCATGTATTATCATTGTCCATAGTAGAATTAATTGGAACTGCCATAGGAATGCTTGCCCCTGTTGTCATGCAGAGCCAGCAATTACCAGCAAGGGTGGGGTTGGAATTACTAAGGAAGGAGAAGGTAGTTTGCAAAATATCTAATGTATTGGTATATAAACCTGGGAACTGGGATTTCGGCTACATTAAGGGATGATATGTGAGCTCAGGGATTTGGGGTTTCAAAAGTTTGATTATCTGAGGATGCTTGACAGAATAAGTGTGTCCTCTACCATCAGAGACCCCTGTAGGGGCCTTAATGGGCCAGTCGGAAGGTTTTCTGACAGTGCCTTGGCACCCAGCTGACTGTAGCTTGGTGTATTTGCCTTCTCCTCCCCGGTCAAAGAGAACGGGGGTATAATGAATAGTGGTCCCCCCTGCTTCATGAGTTTTAATTAGGGAGGCTTCAAAAAATCATTTTCCCTGCTTGTTAACACAAATTGAGGCCGACACATAACAAGAGACATGCATCGCCTGGGTATGCGTACGGGTTGCAGAACAATTTTGGAGAGCTTTACTTGTACTAGGGGGAATAATCTTTGGCTTGTTAACACATACCCATTTAGGCTGATGAACTCCTGTGAGTTTATGGTCAACCTCGGCACGGAGGTAAGCCACCTTAGTCATGCAGTCAGCAGTCTGCGTCCAACTAGTGGAAGCCTGAGTCCAAGATCCTCCCTTGCATTCACGGGGGCAGGGGGGCAAAAAGGTACTCCATGATGTTGGAAGGTGGAGGGCCAAGGCCTCCGTGCACAAACCTGTTCAGCATAAGTTCCTTAAGCAGGATCCTCACACAGATTGTTGGATGGATTCGAAAAAGAGGAAAACTTGTACTCATGGGGAGGGCCTCCGTCCCCGGTTTGAGGTAAGTCATTAACCTGTTTAACCAGGTATTCTGGTAACCATCTTGGGTCTGCTAGCTCTTGGTCCAAAACACAAGCTGAGCCTCGTTCCCAGATGAGGACAGGATCTGGGCGTTTCCATTTATTTGTAAGGGGATTTCGCCACATAACAGGTGGGTGATCAGAATTGGAAAAGGGATGCCAGTGTCTGTCTGCAGCCGAAAGGCCTTCACTGTCTAGGGTAAGAAAAAAAAAGGGCAAATAATGCATGGTTAAGGCAATGCCTGTGAGTGGTAAATACAAGGGCGGAAGCCTTAAGGCGGGATAGCCAAGTCTTTAAGGTAAGGTGGAACGTTCCACAATGCCTCGGCCCTGAGGTTTGTATTGAATTCCAGTAGTATGACAAAATTGCAAGGTAGCACAAAACTGTTTAAAATTGGCACTGGTATATGGAGGACAATTATCTGTTTTAATATGTATTGGTTTACCCATTATGAAAAAGGCTGAAACAAGATGAGAAAGGACATCTTTGGTAGCCTCTCCAGAATGTGGTGATGCAAAAATAAAGCTGCTGAAGGTATCGATAGAAACATGTATATATTTGGTTTATCCAAATTCAGGAAAATGAGTAACATCCATTTGCCAAACCTGATTTGGCAGTAATCCTCAGGGGTTAACTCCCAAGTGTTGAATCGGGAGAGAGAGAGCACAAGCAGGGCATTCTTTTACTATTTCTCGTGCCTGTTGCCTGGTAATTTTACAAAGTAATCAAAGGCTCTGGGAATTTAGTTGGTGAAGATTGTTTATCTCCATGGCCTTTTGAATGGAGCCACCAAAAATTGGAAAGATGGTAGGAGTTGCTGCATCAGCTTAAGCATTACCTGTGTTAGAGGACCGGAAAGATCAGAGTGTGCCCTGATGTGTCCTAAGAAAAATGGGTGTTGTTTGGCCTGAATTAGCTGCTGAAGCTGGTGAAACAGAAAGGCTGCATTGGAAGAAGCTTTAATGGCGGGTGAAATCTCCAGCAGGGGCACAGAATGAGCAATGTAGGCACTGTCTGTATGAATATTAACAGGATTATCACAAAATGTTATAAAAACTTGTGTTATGGCAAACAATTCCACAAACTGTGCTTAATGATAGACAGTATCAAAGGTGGTAGGCTGGTTATTTACAACAAAGACCGCACAGCCATTACTGGAACCCTCTGTAAAGACAGTAAGGGCTTGAGGACTGGGAGCATTTTGAGTAATTTTGGGAAAAATGAATGGATGTATCTGGACAAAATGTAAAAGGGTGTCATTGGGGACATGGTTATCAATTGTTCCCAAATGGCCTGATTGGGCAATACCCCATTCATCCCCTCTCTGTAGTAAAAATTGGGTTTGGTGATTAGTATATGGAATTAAAATATTATCAGGGTCTTTGCCAAAATGTTGTCGAGAAAGCAAATGACCTTTAATAATAATAGAAGCTACCTGAGCAAGATAAACGGTAATAAACTTGGAGGATGTGGTGGATAAATGGACCCAAAGCAAGGGGAAGCCTTTATTTTTAAAATATGGATATCCTGTCAAAATTTTTCTGAGGGTATATGAGGAGCGTGTAAAAGAACCAGAACCAGAGGAAGGTTATAAGAAATTTGTGTAACAAACTGTTTGGCAATGGCTTCTGTGACTTGGTTTAATGCCTGTCATGCCTCGGGAGTAAGTTTTTGAGGGGAAGAGGGGTAGGAATCACCTCTCAAAATATCATTAAGGGGCAAAAGTACACAAGTGGGTAATTTTAAATATGTTCTTAGCCATTGAATATCTCCCAGTAATTTTTGAGAATCATTAAGGGTGTGAAGATGGTCCACACGTAGTTGTATTTTAGGAATTTGGATCTGATTATCTTGAAGTTTAAGGCCCAAATAGGAATAAGGGTCCTGTGTTTAAACCTTATCAGGAGCTATCTGTAGTCTCAAGGTAGTGAGTGTTTTCTAAAGGTCCAAGTAACAACTATTAAGGTCATGGTAATTAGGTGCAGCAATTAAAGAATCATCCATATTATGTAAAACATAAAATTGTGGTCATCACTCTCTCACAGGGTCTACTGCTTGAACAGCTTATTTTTAGCAAAGACTAGAGCTGTTGGTCATACCTTGGGGAAGAACCTTCCATTGAAATCTCTGCATAGGGCCGTGGAAATTAATGCAAGGGAGACTAAAGGCAAAATAGGGTCTATCCTCGGGATGTAAAGGAATGGTAAAAAAGCAAACTTTTAAGTCAATAACCATTTTACAATAGTTTTTGGGAATAGCCACTGGTGTGGAAATTCCAGGCAGTAGTGCTCCGATCAGGCACATAACTTTATTAATGGCACACAAATATTGTAAAAGACGCCACTTGCCTGATTTTTTCTTGATAACAATAGGAGTATTCCATGGTGAGGTTGAGGGCTCTACATGGCCGGCTGCCAGCTGTTCCTGCACTAACATGGAGGCAGCCTCCAATTTTTCTGGGGGGTAAAGGGCCACTGATCCACTCACACAAGAGTCTGAGTCTCCAAAATAATTTTATCTGCATGGGGTACAGGAGGGTCAGGAACCGACACTAAAAATCAGAATACCCAAGTCCATATGTATTTGGTTTTTTTATGGGTTTTATAGTCCCCACCAGTCCTTGTCTCAGTCTCACAAGGCCTGTACCAGGGACAAAATTCATACAAAGCATTTGATGAGTCACCATGGAATTGGGACTGGCAAGAATAACTTCCATTTGACTCAAAATATCTCGGCCCCATAGGTTAACGGGGAGGTCAGGAACAATGAAAAGAGTGACAGTCACCTTATTACCCTCTTTATCAGTCCAGCTAAAAGCCCTAGAACTGACATGGAAATTTTTTGACTCTTAACCCTTTTAGGTCATTCAAGGATGGGGTGATGGGCCAACCTGATGGCCAGTATTTGTGAGAAATAATTGTGGCATCAGCTCCAGTATCTAGAATTCCTTGGAATTCCTTTCCTTCAATAAGTAAGGTAAGGGTGGGTCTATTGTGAGAAATGGGCTGAACCCAATATACATCAGAGGAGCTGAGGGAGGCTGTCCCCCGTTGTAGGTTTGGGCAGTGGAAGTGCCTCCTGAATCCAAGGGAAGGAATGTTAATTGTGCAAGTCTTGTTCCTGCTGGGATGGCCGGAACTCCATTAATAGCTGTTGCCAGTATTTTTATTTCTCCAGTGAAATCATTATCATTAATGCCAGGGAAGACCTGAACACCATTTAACGTAGCAGAGGCTCTTCCAAGAATAAGGGCACTCGTATGAGATGAAGGGGGACCCATAATTCTAGGGGGTATTATCTGGTGCCCTTGCATTGAGTCTAATATTGTATCGGTGGTAGCACAGAGGTCCAATCCTGCGCTGCCTGGCTTGGCTAGTTGGAGGGAGGCAATTGTGGGGAAGAATTTTGTGGTAGGTTTGGAGTTTGGGAGGGAACAAACCTTATTGCCCCTGGTTTTGTCCTGGGGGAGGTCGTGGCCAGGGGCTGGCCCCGCAGGAAGTTTCCTGAGAAGCAGGAAGAAATAGACTGTCTGAGGCCATTTGTCTTAGATCTACACTTACTGGCCCAGTGATGACATTTACCACATCTAGAACAAAGGGTACCTGGGGGCGATTTAGCCCCAGTTTGAGGAGACGATATTCCTAGGCTTTGTTTGCCTTTCGGACACTTGCGTGCAAAATGGCCAGGTTGTTTACAAGTAAAGCAAGTACATGAGCCAGGATTGTGAAAGGCCTTGGTAAAGGGGGCACGTAGGGCGAGACCCATGGCATGGGCTGCACCCACCCCTGCACAGAGTCTAATAAAGTCAGAAAGTTTCCCTTTTTCCTTATGTGGTCGAAGAACATCCTGACATGCCGGGTTGGCGTTTTCAACGGCAAGATGTTTTACAAAAGTTCTTTCGCTTTCGCTTTGTCCAAGCAAGCAATCTGCAGCTAGGTTAAGCCGGGGAACAATGTTTTTATAAGGGTCGTTGGGTCCTTGTCAAATTTTTGCCAAAGAAGTGGTAGCTGAGCCCGTTTGAGGGAGGCATCTCCAAGCATGTAAGCCAGCCATCTGAATCTGCGCCAAAAGTCCAGCAGGGAAACGTGCCTATTTAGTTTTAGTGTCAAATGGCTCATAGCCCACTAGCTTAACATAAGTTCAGGATTTATAGGAGGCCTTAGTTAATTTTTTTTTTGAGCAGTTTCCTGACAGTGCTCCTTGAAATCTGCATTCCATAACAGGAAATCTCCGGCACTGAGGGTAGCTCGGTCTAAAAATTTCCAATCATTGGGAGTAAGCCATTGTGTGCTGTGGCTTTCTAATAAAGTCAACGTGTAGGGCACAGTGGGGCCATTGTAAGCACAAGTCTTTTTATGTTTTTCAAGAAAACGCAGGCTTAATTTTTTGTAGACACTCTGGGTTCCTTCCTGCCTAGGGGTGAACTCTTCATCCTCTGAGTCCTGATCTCCTTGATCCATTTCCCCCGCTTCCTCCTCTTGATCCTCCTCTAAGTCTTTGACCTCAGCCTTTGCAGGCATATCTATCTGACTGCGGGTGACTGGGAAGGCGAGAACAGGCTGATGGAGTGGCTTAGCCTTTGTATTAGACCACCGTGGGCCAGCTTTCATTGACTCCATGCCTAAGGCTAATGAACAGAGCTCAGAGTCAAGGGATCTTAATTCTTTTAAAAGTTTGATCTGTTCCCGTCTATGTTGGAGAGACTCTCACAAGGGAGCCAGGCTAGGCAAGGGAAGTGGGGAAAAAAATATCTGGGTGGCATTTTGCTCCTGAAGGGCTGGAGCACAAAAGGCAGGAGGGATATAGGAGGTAGGTAGATGTGTAAGTCCTATAGGCTGTGGTAGGGTCCTGAGAGGTGGCGCATCTTCTGAATGGTAGCTTGCTGCTTCCTTCTCCAAGGTAGCCTCCGTCCCAGGGGTCAATGTGTCTCTGGGATTTAAAACTCGATAAAGGCGTCTGGTAACCATTAGAGCCTTATTCATTAGGGTGGTATTTTCAGGGGGACCAGGAAGGTTCCCAGGGTCCTGGGGAGACTGAGAAGGGTCAATGTCTATACTAACTGATGGGCATGCCTTGGGGAGACGAGAGGTGTTTTGCATAGTCTCTTCTCCAATCCTGACAAGTTGTAAGGTACCATTGTCAAAGGGTGAACTTTTAAGAATTTTATTAATTAAGTTCCAGTAAGAAAATGTGGGAACTGGCACTTTTTCTGGGCCATAGGTTTAATAATAATGTTTTAAACAGTCTCTTACTCTAAGCCATCTTTTACCATCAATGGTCACTTCAAGGTGAAACCATGGACACAATTCTCCTATGTATTAGAAAAAAAATTTAAGTCCTTTTTCTTAACACACACCCCCATGTCTTGAAGGACTCCTTGAGGCCTGACAAAAACAAATCATGTGGCGAAACTGCTTGTCCCATGGTGGGTCACTCACCGTGCGTCATCCCCACTCTCCTCCTGGATCTGTCTCTTGGTGGTGTCTGCTGAGGCAATCCCAAGCTCCACTTGATGAAGTCTTCCAGGAGGACGGGGTTCCCAATGAGTCAAAGGCTCGAGCCCCAGTCAGTGGGTGCCAGTAGTCCCTGCTGGAAAGACACATCAACAGGGGAAGCGAACCTAGATGCGGAGGAATGAAGGGACAAGAGACACGAGAGATGACAGCATGACAGGAGTTCTGATCAAGCTGCAAACTTTTATTTTTCACACAGGGGCATTTATATGCTGGAGATGGGAAAGCTCTCTTATCCGAAGTTTCTGGATGTCTTCACAAGGTGAGATAAACTCAGGATGTTTCAGGAAGACAGATGGCAACAGGATGTCTCAGGGACACAGTTGGCTACAGGATGTTTCCCAGACAGGATGTCTCCATGGGGGCTGTTTCTTGTAAGTGTCAGGCTATTCTTTAAGGTGAATTCCTTCTACCCCTGACAGTCAGGGATTCAGTATTTCGAATGGAAAATTTGAAAAAGAATCCAATGTGTATTCAAAACAATGCCTTGACATAACCTTCATCCCAAGTAAGACACAATTAGAGGAGAAGAGTTAGAAAATCTGTGAATAAACATCTGGAATAGAAAATGCTCAGGAGTTCACAACCTTGGAGGTGGTATAGGAGTTTCCAAAAGTAAGGGACAGGGTAAAAACTCCACAAACATGGAGCTCTGCTGGCCTAAAGATTTCTTGAGAAACTTCATCTGAGGTTGTTTTTAGGAGCTTTAGCTTCCTTTGTAATGAGACGATCAAAGCTGGGTCAGAATCTATGTGACCTAGAGGACATTGTTTCTTATTTTCCAATGAACATGAGGCAGCAATGCTGAATTCTCTCTTTGTAGGTAAACTGTGGCCACTGGTGGCTAAGTGTCTACCAGTGTGGAATGTGAAGCCATTGGTCATCCTCCAATTTTTGTGGTGTTTCTTGCAGCTGCACTGGGAGTTTGATATTTGCTTCACGAAATACAAGAAGTTCAACTGGGACACAGTGATGGAGGGAGTTCTGTCACGTGTGGTGGGTAAGGGTCTGCAGGAGAATGCACCAACAAGGCTTCTATCCCACATAGCTTGCCCCCTTGACCATAGCAATCTGATTGTAAACATTGCCCTGAATCCTCTCCATATAACAAGATGCCTTTACATACAAGGGTCTGTGGCTTGTAGCATGTCAGTCACAAACCATTTGGAAGCGAAGGGCAGAAGCAGATGACCCGACCACAGATGTTTTAACACACACCTGCACACCACTGCTCTAGGCCGACTACTCAGCAGGCTCCAAATTACTGGCATCTCTGTTCTACACCATTTTCATGAAATCCAGTCAATCAAGGCACTGTCTGGAACACTGATGGTCATCAATAGGACATCCAAAGGTTCTCCATGGCCACCTGGTCATGGGAATGTCAAAAATTTAAAGGTGTTTATCTAGCCATTTTTCAAGGGTGAACTTGGAGGCACTGTGGGTTTCAATTCATTCAGGAACGATTAAATGGAGAGGAAGCTCATTTCATTGAAAGCTCTGGAGAACTATCACACGCAAGGCTTCCCAAAGACAGGCCAAAAGGTCCCATGAAGCCAGACCTACTGAGGTCTAAAATTTGAGGTCCATGTGTGTTTTGACTTGCAACTATGGCTGCCAAGTCTTTAAGAATAAAATCATGTGATATCCTTCCCGAGATTCCCAGTGCTCTGTGGAAAGCCAACCTGGGCCCAGATCTCACTTTCCAAGGGCGACTCTCATGTGTGGCCTCCTAAAATCCCAACACAATACAAGGCAATACTTCTTTGAGGTAAGTTCCAGAACTCAGTCTCTAAGGAGTATCACACCAGTGTTCAAGCCCAGGTGGACCCAGTCATCTATTCCAAGCGCCACACAAATGACCGCAATTAAAGTCAAGACACTCCCACATGGCCCTCATTTTCTTCCATATAGACACTCATCATAACCTCTGGCTGGAGGTTTCCATGAGGGGCACAGCCCAAGACAGTGTCCAAAATAAGCTCCCTTGCATCCATTTGCCTAAAGTCAGTGTGGCTGGGACATCCTTCCTGTGAACTTTTAGTGTTCAAAGAGGCCTGCCGTTAATATTGCTCTTATTCTCGATTTTGAGGCCTACTGACTGTGGGGTTTAGATTCTTTATGTTAATTGGAGTCATGAGAAAACCCAAGAACCTATGGTCTAGTGTCTGCAGGGCTTTGAAGAACTCATTTGACGCAAAGGATCTGTATTCTCAATGATGGAAGTCAGAAACCTTACAGAGGAAGGTGAGAGACTTCGTCCAAAATTACTGCTCTTTTGGCTTTTTGATTTGGATGCACACATGGGATTTTTCATTAGATCCATCAGGTGCTGAGAATCTAAGCCACAGCCTCACACAGGGCCAAGAGGCTGATTCACACATATCCCTTTCCAAAGCAATTAAGAAAGAGCCACAGGTAATGTCCATACATTTCCATTTGAAAACTGTTTTCTTCAGGCTTCAAAAAGGCATAGTCTGAGGCAAAGACCTTCCTGACATTCAGGGCAACAGAAGGATATGTAAGCAAAAGGCCCAAAGTGGGGTTTCTCCACTGAGACTTTCCTGGTCACACTGATATCTGAGTTTTCTGAGATGCTCATCATTTCCTTCAGCTCTCTAGTGCATGGCCGTATCACAGAGCGTGGAGGTGGTACATATCTTGGACACAATACCATGAGCGTATTCTGGAGATTGCCCATAATTCAGGTAGAGAACAGGAACTTAAGAAGATATTAGGTGTTGCCCATCCATTAGGCAAGCCGCAGAGCATTCATAAATTGGGCAGAATGAATGCTGGGAAGATTTCTACTAGAAAGGACACATGTATTTATGCATTCTCTTTTCTATTGTCTACAACCATGGACACAGTGGGATACACAGACATAGAAAGACTAGCCTTGTCAAACGACTTACTAGAATCGGTTCACACCAAACCAAACAAACCGACTTTCTTACCTATTCTCAGAACATGAGACAAAACCACAAACAAATACCCACACCCACACCCACACCCACACAGACCCCCAAGTACGTCTGTGACAATATGGAGTGTCGTTTGATAGTGGGCCATAATAAATTCCCTCATAATGGGCTGTCCTGTCTCAGATCTAGTCTCTGTGGCAAACTTTGTGAAGCTGTAAGGAGCCAGTGGTGAGCCACTATCTGCTTTCTCAGGAAAGGCCCCTCTTCAGACCTTCCTGGCATTTGGCCATCCTCACATAAGTAGGTACCAAGAAAGACTGACTCTGTCTTTGGTAAATCCGAAAAATTTTGACCACTGGGACTGGGACTGGGACTGGCTCTGGATGCCTGGCTACCTGGATCCCAAGTTCAGAGAATGCCATCACCAAGGAAGTGAGGTGAGGTCACTTCCTTCAGGAACTGAATGAGGTCCATACCTTGGCAACCACTTTGTCCTAACAGTTGCTTCCAAGGGTCCCATGAGATGGAGGCTGCACCTACTTACTCTGACATTTTCACAAGTTAGAATGGTATACAACCATAGGCACCCAGGAACAGCTCTCCACACAGCCCTGGTTTGCTGCATCTTCTTTACATTAAGAAGAGAGAGGCTGATTCCGACACAACCGTCATCCTGACCAGGTTGTTTGCCATGGAAGATGACTTTTGCTCTCTGAGGTCCTTAATAGCTGCCTACATCTTCTCCAGGGATCATTTCTTTAATGACCTTTGAGGTTCTCAGCAGGTGAAAGATCCCTTAATTTCTGTCTTGTAAGACTAACTCTGTCCCTGCTCTTCTGTAAAGTTAGATTGAGGGAAGAGTGTATGGTTAGGGTTAATAACATGTTCAATCTGTGTTAGGAACTATTCTGCTGGATGAATAATGTTATTGGGAACCTACAATATTTATAAGAATATGTAGGTGAAATATATGTATGAAAACAGAAATCTAAGATTTGAAGCCCTGAAGGGCATTGGGCCCTTCATTGGGATACTTAGTGTTGACTTACTTTCTGCACGGATGTCTCAGATAAATCCATATACATTGGCATAGGACCTTGTACATTGGATGATTGAATGTGGAAGAGAACATCGAGTCAAAATGGGATAGTAGGTAAGATTAGGAAGATAGTTCGTAGGTTTTGGAAAGAGAGTGAGTATAGGATTTGGAAAAAAAAACTTCTTTAGCAATAGGGTTTCTGTTAGAGGGTGAAGGTAAATGTCAGCACATATGAAGATTCAGTCACAACGATGAACTTTGGAAAATATGTAGGAAATCAGATAATAAAAGAGACATTACAAAATCAGGGAAAGTATAAAGTGAGTGATAGGATTAGACATTTTGAACAGGGTTGAGTTTGACTATATAATCTTAGAAAGAAACAAATATGTAGTCACCAATAGGATTGACATTTGAGAGTATTAGGCAATGTGGACATGGATGTTTTTAGTAATCCCTGTTCACTTTCCTTTTAGGCTTTGGTACAATCATAAGTGTGACCTTTGCATTTTGTGTCCAGAATATTACTGTGATAAAATGTATATGTAGATCGTGTGACATGAGTATTTCTTCCAGCATTTCTGGGAGCAATATTTTGAAGTCCTATAAATTAGTATTGGTGGTACAAAGAGGTATACACTGTGTCTATGAATATAGAGATAGTGCATGAATAGACCACATTGTGAATAAATAATATAACTGGTCCCACTTTAAATAATAGATTGAATTGATATCTGAAAATATATAAGAAATCTTATATCGATATACCATCATTCATTCCAACCAGCAATACATCTAATGGTAATATTAGGGTTATGGTTTATCACGAAGTGTCTTTGAGTTTTGCTTCAAAAGTGATCATGGAAATCGAAAATAATGTGTTTGGAAAGAAGTCTCATGAAAAGACCCATCAAAAACATGGAGGAACACACGTGTTCTGTAGAATAAAGTGATTGAAAGTGAACAAAATGCATATAAATTTGCAAAGTTTTGGATGAAATAAATTTGCTATGATGAGCATAAACTGAAGAAATAGTAATGTACCAGTGTTGAATAAAATAAATGTCAAAATGCACAACATGTCCCATAGGAATCTACTTGCATTGATGTTAAACTGGTTCAGTTACTGTGGAAATATTAGGATTTGTATGCACCATTCACTGAAGATAGTTTTCAGTACTAGGAAACAAATATGTATTTCAGGTGAATGAATAATTTTGAGAATAGTCTTATGAAATTTTGATTATAAATATACATACTTGAATCTGAATGAGTTTAGGGAGTGTATAACAAGATATATATTTCATATTTTGAAAAATCTGGAGAGTGTGTGTGTATATATATATATATATATATATATATATATACACATACACAATCACACAGACATTAAAAATAGCATAATATATTCCAATTGAAATTCACCATGAAATATATGTCATCTACAGATCCAAATTTATTTATTTTATTGAATATAGATTTATGTATAATGTTGTTCAACAAGGAAGCTCACTCATAGATTGAATTTTCAGTTCCAACAGCGTTTAGGAGGAGTGATCTCTTACAATTTGTATCTGCCAAGTCAGTCACCTCACAAGAATGTACGTGTGGTATCAGGTAAGATTCTATAATTGCATGTAAAAATATATGTGCTGAATAGGCTACAGAGAAAGGGATGCCTTGACATTACAATCACCGAGACTAAGGCACAATTAGAGGAGAAGAGTTAGAAAATCTGTGAATAAATATCTGGAATGGAATGTGCTCAGGAGTTCACAACCTTGAAGATGGTAGAGGAGATTTCAAAAGTAAGGGACAGGGAAAACAGTCCACAAACATGGAGCTCTGGTTCCCTAAATCCTTCTTGAGAAACTGACTCTGAGTTTGGGCACTTGAAATATATGTTGTTGTCGGGAGATTTAGCTTCCATTGTAGTGAGACAATCAAAGCTGTGTCTGCATCTATGTTACCTGGAGGACATGGTTTCTTATTTTCCACTGAATATGTGGCAGCAGTGCTGAATTCTCTTTTGTAGGTAAACTGTGGCAACTGGGGGATAAGTGTATCCACATGTGGACTGTGAGGCCATTTGGTCATCCTCCACTTTTCGTGGTGTTTCTTGCTGCTGCACTGGGATTTTGGTATTTGCTTCATGATATACAAAGAATTCAACAGTTACCCGGTGCGTGAGTGAGTTCAGTCACTTTTGGTAGGTCAGGGTCTGCAGGAGAATGCACCAACCAGGCTTATATTCCACATGACTTTCCCCCTTGACCATAGCAACCTGATTCTAAACATTGCCCTGAATCCTGTCCATATGACAAGATGCCTTTACATACAAGGGTCTGCTGGCTGCACCATGTCAGTCACAAGCCATTTGGAAGCCAATGGAATATCCACATGGCCCCACCACAGTTGTTTTATTACACACCTGCCCACCACTGCTGTAGGCCCACTCCTCAGCAGGCTCCAACTTCCTGGTATCTCTGTACTGAACCATTTTCATGAAAACCAGTCAATCAAAGCACTGTCTTGTAATCTCATGATCAGCCACAGGATATCCAAAGATTCTCCAGTGCCACCTGGTCATGGGAAGTTTCAAAATTTCTTGGTATTTATCTAGCCATTTTTCAAGGTTGAAGTTGGAGGCACTGTGTGTTTCATTTCATTCTGGAACTATTACATGGTTAGGAAGCTCATTTCAATGAAATCTCTGGAGAAGTCTCACAGGCAAGGCTTCCCAAACAGTGGCCAAATGATCACATGAATCCAGGCCCATTAGGATCTACATTCTGACATCCATGTGTGTTTTGACTCTCATATATGGCTGCCAAGTCTTTCAGAATAAAATCATGTGGTAACCTGGCTGAGATTCCCAGTGCTCTGTGAACAGCCACCCTGGGCCTAGATCTCATTTTCCAAGGGTGACTCTCATGTGAATCCTCCTAAAATCCCAACACCATTCATGGCAATACTTCTCTGAGGTGAGGTCCACAACTCAGTCTCTAAGGGGAATCACAACAGAGTTCAAGCCAAGGTGGACCCAGTCATCCCTTCCAACGCCCACACATGACCACAATTAAAACCAAAACACTCCCACATGGCCCTCATCTTCTTCCATATGGACACTCATCATTACCTCTGACTTGAGGTTTCCATGAGGGGCACAGCCCAAGACAGTGTCCAAAATAACCTCCATTGCCCCTCATTTGCCTAAAGTCAGGGTGGCCTGGACATTCGTCCGGGGAACCAGGAGTGAGCAAATAGGCCTGCTGTTAATATTGTTTTGCTCCTTCATTTTGAGGCCTACTGACTGTCAGGTATAGATTCTTTATGTGATTTGGATTCTGGAGAAAACCCAAGCACCTATGGGATAGCCTCTAAAGGGCTTTGAAGAACTCATTTGATCCAAAGGTTCCTATTCTCACTTGAAGGAGGTAAGGAACCTTACAGGGGAAGGCGAGAGACTTCTTCCATAATGACTGCTCTTTTGGCCAATTTAGTTTTGGATGCAAACATGGGATTTTCTTTACATCCATCATGTGCTGATAATCTAAGCCAAAGCCTAACACAGGACCTAGAGCCTGATTCAGACATATCCCTTTCCAATGCAATTAAGCAAAGAGTCACAGGTGATCCCCATTGATTTCCATTTGAAAACTGTTTTCTTTAGGCTTCCCAAAGGGGTGGCCAGAGGCAAAAAGCTTCCTGACATTGAGGGCAACAGAACAATAGGTACCAAAGCAGTATTTCTCCACTGAGACTTTCCTGATCACACTGATATCTAAGTTTTCTGAGATGCTTGCCATTCCCTTCAGCTATCCAGTACATGGCCATGTCACAGAGCTTGGTGGTGGTACACATCTTGGACACAAAACCATGAGCCTATTCTGGAAAGTGGCCAGAAAACAGAAAGAAAACAGGAACTTAGGAAGATATCAGGGGTTGCCCATCGATAATGCAAGCCACAGTCCATTCATAAATGGGAAGTATGAATCCGGGGAAGCTTTCTACTAGACAGGACACATCCATTGAAGCATTCTCTTTTCTAATGTCTACAACCACGGACTCAGTGGGATACACAGACCTAGAAACACTTGCCTTTTCAAACGACTTACTAGAATCAATTAACTCCAAACCAAACAAACTGCCTTTCTTACCTATTCTCAGAACATGAGACAAAACCACAAACCCACATCCTCACCCACAAATGCACCTCCTTCCCCCAAGTAGGTCTGTGACTATCCGGAGTGTCCTCTGACTGGTGGGCCATACTATGTTTCCATGAAATGGCCTGTTCTCTCTCAGATCTGTTCTCCTTGTCCAACTCTGTGATGTTGACAGGAGCCAGTGGTGAGCCACAACCTGGTTTCTCAGGAAAGGGCCCTCTTCAGAGCTTTACTCGCATTTGGCCATCCTCACATCAGTAGGTACCAAGAAAGACTGACTCTGTCCTTGGTAAATCCAAAAAAGTGAGATCACTGGGACTGGGACTGGGACTGGCTCTGCGTGCCTGGCTTCCTGGACCACATGTTCAGAGATTTCGAACACCAAGGAAATGACGTGAGGTCACTTCCTTCAGAAACTGAATGAGGTCACTGCCTTGGCAAACACATTGTCCTAATAGTTGCTTCCAAAGGCCCCATTAGATGGAGGCTGCCCCTAGTTCCTGTTACACTTTCACAAGTTAGAATGGTATATCATCCATAGGCACTCCAGAACAGCTCTCCACACTGGCCTGTTTTGGTCCATCTTCTCTACACTAAGAAGAGAGAGGCAGATTCAGACACATCCCTTCATCCTGACCAGGTCGTTGGCCATGGAAGGTGACTCTTACTCTCTCAGGTCTTTCATAGCTGCCTACATCTTCTACAGGGATCATTTCTGTATGGACGTTTGAGGTTCTCAGCAGGTGGAAGATCCCCTAAATTCCTGTATTGTAAGACCAACTCTTTCCCTGCTCTTCTGTAAAGTTAGATTGAGGGAACAGTGTATGGTTAGGGTTAATAACATGTTCGATTTGGGTTAGGAATTGTTCTGCTGTATAAATAATGTTATTGGGAACCTGCGATATTTATAAGACTATAGAGGTGAAATATAAGTATGAAAACAGAAATCTAGGAACGATTGGAAGCCCAGAAGGTCATTGGGCACTTGATTGGTATACATAGCTTTGAATTACATTCTGCACAGATGTTTCAGTTAAATAGATAATCATGGTAATAGGACCTTGTACATTGGATCATTGAATATAGAAGAGAACATTCACTCAAACTGGGATAGTTGGTAGGATAAGGAAGATAGTTGGTAGGTTTCAAAAGAAGACTGAGTAAAGCATTTGGACCAAAAGTTCTTTAGCAATAGGGATTCAGTGAGAGAGTGAATGTCAATGTCAGCACATGTGAAGAGTCATTCACAATGATGAACTGGAGAAAAGGTGTAGGAAAGCATTTATCAATAGAGACATTAGGAAATCAGGCAAAATTCAAAGTGTGTGATAGGAAAATACATTTTTAACAGGGTTGAGGTTGAATATATAATGTTAGGAAGAAACAAATATGTAGTCACCAATAGCAATGATATTTGAGAGTGTTAGGGAACAAGGACATGGATGATGTTAGTAATACATGGTCACATTCAATTTAGGCTTTGGTACAATCATAAGTGTGACCCTTGTATTTTGTGTCTGGAATATTACTGAGATAAATATATATGTATATCAGGTGAGTAGAAAATTCATGATAAAATATATATCATCTACAGTTCCAAAAATATTCATTTTACTTAACATGGATATATAGGTGAAATATAAGTATAAAAACAGAAATCTAAGTAAGATTTGAAGCTCAGAAGTGCATTGGGAAATTGATTGGGATACATAGCATTGAATTACGTTCTGCATACATATCTCAGATAAATCGATAAACAATGGCATATGACATTGTACCTTAGATGATTGAATGTAGAAGAGAACATCCACTCAAAAAGGGATAGTCGATAGAATCAGGAAGATAGTCAGTATGCTTTGGAAAAAGAGTGAGTATAGGATTTGGACCAAAGTTCATTAGCAATAGGGTTTCGGTTAGAGAGTGAATGTCAATGTCAGCAAATTTGAAGGGTCAGTCACAATGTTGAACTGGGGAAAATATGTAGGAAAGCAGATATCAATAGAGACATTAGGAAATCAGGCAAAGTATAAAGTGAGTAAAAAAAAATAGACATTTTCAACAGTTTTGAGATTGAATATATAATCTTAGGAAGAAACAAATATGTAGTCACCAATAGGATTGACATTTGAGAGCATTAGGCAACCTGGACATGGATGTTTTTAGTAATCCATGTTCAGTTCCCTTTTAGGCTTTGGTACAATCATACGTGTGACTTTTGCATTTTGTGTCCTGAATATTACTATGATAACATGCATATGTAGAATCAGTTGACATGAGTATTTCTTCCACCATTTCTGGGAGCAATATTTTGAAGACGTATAAATTAGTATTGGGTGTACAAAGAGGTGTACCCTGTGTCTATCAATATAGAGGTAATGCATGAATAGACCATACTGTGACCAAATAATATAACTGGTTCCACTTTAAATAATGGATTGAATGGATACCTTTAACTAAGTAAGAAATCTTATATTGATATACAATCATTCTTTCCCACCACTTATACATGTAATGGTAATATTAGGGTTATGGTTTATCATGACGGGTGTGTGAGTTTTGCTTCAAATGTGATAATGGAAATCGAAAATAATGTGTTTGGAAAAAAGTCTCATGAAAAGAGCAGTCAAGAAACATGGAGGAATACATGTGTTCTGTTACAGGAAGTGATTGAAAGTAAAAAAATGCGTATAAATTATCTAAATTGTGGATGAAATATGCATCCTATTATGTGCATAAACTGGAGAAATAGTAATATACCAGTGTTGAATAAAAATGAACGTCAAAATACACATTATATCCCATAGGAATATTCTTGCATTGATGTTAATCTGGGTCAGTTACTGTAGAAATATTAGAATTTTTTTTGGTGTTATAATACAATTTATTTTAGCACTAGCATGCCACAGAAGGTAGAGGGAAGAGCAATGGATTTTCAGTTATAGCATTAATTATCTAACATTAAATGACTACTTTGGGGAGTGTAGAAATTACATAAGGCTATATAACATTTTTTTTATTTAACATTCATAAAACCTTGGAATTATGGTAATATTTCTAGTTTTTTATTTTTTATTTTTTCAGTTTGTGATAGACCTTCATTTTATTTATTTGTATCTGGTGCTGAGAATATAACCCAGTGCCTCACAAATGGTAGACAAGCATGATACCACTGAGCCACAAACCCAGCCCCTCCACTTTTATCTTATCATCAAACACTCCTCTCCCTCTTCTTTTCTCACTTTCTTCCTCATTTTCTTCCTTCTTTCTCTTCCTTTTTCATTATCCCTCCATATGTATTTTTCTCTCATGTCATTACAAACAGTAGTATGCTATGAAATTTACATTTAAGACAGTTTTTTATAGTCATTCTTTTTTCTTGAGAAAATTTAAAAATTATAATCACCTGATAGATATATTACAATACATTAATTATACATATTATCTATATTCATGCATATGTATTACATATGTTATATATATATATATATATATATATATATATATATATATGTATATATATATATATATTTAAAAGTACTTTGATTAGCCTTTTTGAAATAATATAGACAAAATCTTTCTTAATTCTCAAGTCTTCCAGAATTAACATCTTACAGTGAAAATCAAATAAACATATTTAAGTAAAAGGGTATCATTCTTATTTATCAATACTGTGTCCATTATATTACTGTGATAAAATGTATATGTACATCAGGTGACATGAGTATTTCTTCCACCATTTTGGGGAGCAAAATTTTGAAAACTTATAAATTAGTACTGAGGATACAAATTGTTGTAACCTGTGTTGATGAATCTAGAGATGATGCATGAATAGACAATATTGTGAATAAATTATATAACTATTTCCAACTTTAAATAATGGATTGAATTGATATCTGAAAATATATAGCAAATCTTATATTGATATACATACATTCATTCCAACCAGTTATATATCTAATGGTAATATTAGGGTTACGGTTTATCATGAAGAGTGTGAGTTTTGCTTCAAAAATGATTATGGAATCGAAAATAATGTGTTTAGAAAGAAGTCTAGTGAATAGACCATAAAGAAACATGGAGTAATATATGTGTTCTCAAGGAGAAAGTGATTGAAATTGAGCCAAATGTCTATTAATTTGTGTACTTGTGGATGTAAGATATATCCTATGATTTCCATAAACTGAAGAAATAGTAATGTGCCAGTGTTGAATAAAAATGAACTTCAAAATACACATCATGTCCCATAGGAATCTACTTGCATTGATGTTAAACTGGGTCAGTTACTGTAGAAATATTAGGATTTGTAAGCACCATTCATTGAAGTTAGTTTTCAGTACTAGGAAAGAAATATGTATTTCAGGTGGTTGAATATTTCTGAGAATAATCTTGTGAAAAGTTGATAATAAATCCACATACAAGAACATGAATGAATTTAGGGAGTGTTTAATAATACACATATGTTTCATGTTTTGAGAAAAAAAAAAAGAAAAAAAAAAATATATATATATATATATATATATATATATATATATATATATATATATATATATATATATATATCTCATGGAGAAATATTACAAAGAAAATTTGACAAGATTTATAACACATACCCTTGATTAAGCAGAAGGCAAATCAAAGTATACACCATGCCTCCTATGGAAGGCCTGTATTTCTTTTCGGTTAGGTTTCTTTTTATCCATCATATTAGGATTAGTTTTCAGATTCTAGTCGGGTATGTGTTAGTGTCAGGGATCAGTATTTAAAATGGAAAATAGGAAAATGAATCTAATGTGTATGCAAGTATGTGCTACACAAAAATCTTGCCACTCTCATCCAGAACAATTCCTTGACATTAACTTCACTCCAAGTGAGACCCAATTAGTGGTGAGGAGTTCGAAAACCTGTGATTACATATGTGGAACTGAAAATGCTCAGGAGTTCACAACATTCGATGTGTTAGAACAGTTTCCAAAAGTAAGGGAGAGGTTAAAAACTGCACAAACATGGAGCTCTGCTGGCCTAAAGACTTCTTGAGAAACTTCCTCTGAGGTTGGGCACATGAAATATATGTAGTTGTCAGAAGATTTAGCTTCTTTTGTAGTGACACCATCAAATCTGGATCTGCATCTATGTGACCTGGAGAAAATGGTTCCTTATTTTCTAATGAACATGAGGAAGGAGTTCTGAATTCTCCCTTTGTAGGTAAACTGTGGTCACTGGTAGTTAAGTGTCTCCCCTTGTGGTCTGTGAAACCATTTGGTCATCATCCTCCATTTTCGTGGTGTTTCTTACTGTGGCACTGGGAGTTTGGTATTGGCTTAATGAAATACAAGTAGTTCAACAAGGACACAGTGCTGGAGGGAGTTCTGTCACGTGTGGTTGGTCAGGGTCTCCAGGAGAATGTTCAAAACAGGGGTCTATCCCACATAGCTTTCCCCCTTGACTATAGCAACCGGATTCTGAACATTGCCCTCAAACCTCTCAATATAACAAGATGCCTATACATATAAGGATCTGTGGCCTGCACCATGTCAGTCACAAGTCTTTTGAAGCCAATGGCAGATCCACGTGGTAAAACCACAGGTATTTATTCAGAAACCTATAGTCCACTGCTCTACACCCACTACTCAGGAGGCTCCAACTCACTAGCATCTCTGTTCTACAACATTTTCATGAAACCCAGTCAATCAAGGCACTGTCTGGTACACTCATGATCAGCAATAGAACATCCAAAGGTTCTCCAGGGCCACCTGGTCATGAAAATTTCAAAAAAATTCATGGTATTTATCTAGCCATTTTTCAAGGATGAAGTTGGAGGCACTGTGGGTATCAATTCATTCAGGAACCATTACATGGTGAGGAAGCTGATTTCAATGAAAGCTCTGCAGAACTCTTTAAGGCAAGGCTTCCCAAAGAGTGGCCAAAAGGTCACATGAAGCCAGGCCCATTGAGGTCTTGAATGTGAGGTTCATATGTGTTTTGACTCTCAATTATGACTGCCAAGTCTTTCACAAAAAAATAATGTGCTCTGTGGAAAGCCATCTTGGGCCTATATCTCAGTTTCCAAGGGCGATGCTCATGCGTGGCCTCCTGTTATCCCAACACAATTCATGGCAATACTTTTCTGAGGTCAGTTCCAGAACTCAGTCTCTAAGAGGAATCACAGCAGAGTTCAAGCCCATGTGGACCCAGTCATCTCTTTCAACCGCCACACAAATGACCACAATTAAAACCACAAGACTCCTACATGGCACTCATCTTCCATAAAGACACTCATCATAACATCTGGCTGGAGGTTGCCATGAGGGGCACAGCCAAAAACAGTGTCCAAAATAAGCTCCCTTGCCCCTCATTTGCCTAAAGTCAGGGTGGCTTTGACACCCTTGTTGTGAACCAGAAGTAATCTGTAAGTGTAAAAGAAATTGAAATTAATGTGTAAAATTTAAAGTTTAAAAGACTGGGTGTTGCAAAGTTTCTAAGCTGCAAGGTCTGAGTTAAAATGTAAAGGACCAGGTATTGTTACGTTCCTATGCTATACACAAAACCTGAAATTCCTGTAGCTTGTAGGACAATTCCCGGACTGCCCAGTAAATTTTCCCCTGACTGCCTGATTGTTTAATAACCTAGTACCCTTTGTGGCCTGGCACATAGGCATCACAGGGCCTAAACCAATCAGTTTCAATGTGTACCCCACTTTAGAACTGACCTATCACTCCTGCCAGACCTGTTCCCACCAAAGAATGAGCTAATCATCTTTGGAATTGTTGTTTGATTTTCCCGTGGTGTATGATGATTTTTTAAAAGAGACTGTGATGTATGTAAAGTCCCGCCCTCCCCAAAAAGTGTACTTAAGCACTGCTCAACTCCTGCTTGTGGCTCTGGGCTGCTCTCCCTTCTTGAGTGAGCACGGAGCCCCAGCATGATGGATTGGAACTCAATAAATGCTTTTTGCTGTTGCATGATCCGCGGTCTCTTGGTGGTCTCTTCCTCCGACATTCGCTGAACCCTTAATTTTGGTGATTTCCCCGGGAATCGTGCAGCACCGAACAAGGAGATCCCAACGGACCCCTCTGAGGGTAAGAAAGGCGCCTCTTTCCATTTTTCCTTGTGATCGCTCAGAGCTTTTTGTTCAGGTTTGGTTTTTCGGTTTTCGGTTTGGGTTGGCAGAGTGGCTGCCAGCAGAGCGTGTAAGTTCCCCCTGGCAGTGGTGGACAAACGTGTCCTAAAGCCACCGGCCACGTTCTTGCAAGGGACACCTTGAAGGACTCGGGGAGGGACAGATGTGAACTCATTAGGTGAGGAGATATGGAAGTGCCCTCATTAGGTGAGGAGGGACAGATGAGCCCTCATTAAGTGACTCTGTTGCAAACCCATCAGGTCTTGCTGGCTACTTTTTTCTCTCAGGTTGAATTCACTGTCTGTCTTTGTGGTGTAACTCATCAGGTTATGCCAGTTACTGGGTTCTAATCTGTACTTCTGAACTCGTGTTAAACGTTAACTGTGTGCCCGTGTTTGTGTTACGTTTGTTTTGTCCTTGTCTCTGTTTGAGTAACTCTCAATATGGGACAAAGCCATTCCATGCCTCTGTCCCTGAAGCCTTTCCTGGTCGCTGCCTCCAATCTGACCCCTTTGCCCACAATCCTATAACTCAAACCTTCTGCTCCTCCCCCTCTTCCCTCCATTCTCCCTGAGTCACAAGATTGTTGATCTTGGAGTTGTGAACGAACGGGAGCTGCATGATGGTCTTTGTGTGTCTTTTTGTCTGTGTTTCTGTTAAATGTGATGGCATTGTTTGGACCGATGCAGAGTCCCGAGTTCCAACCTGCCTTAGATGTGTGGAAATAACTTTAGCTAAAATTTAACCTAAAGCTTCTTCTGTGAGGGACCAAAAGTCAATAGAACCACCAGCTTTTCTGTTCTCACCTTTTACACCTCTCTTAGCTGTGTTTTAAAGAACTTTGATAAACTTTTCTTCTCTTTGTTAAGCGAGATTAGGGAAGCAGTGATTTCTTTTCTTCCCATAGTTGGCTTGAGCACGCCCACTGCAGAAGGAAATGCCTGGGGTCTAAGAACATTGATATCTCGCTTAAACTTTTCTCAAAACCCTATCCTCATTATTAAATTGTTATTAATTGGCTTTGGGGTTGGGAACCAAACCTTCAGTCATAAATTTTGTCACACCAGTGGGGACTTTCAATGAACCACACTCTGCCCTCTTGGGGAAGCCTAGCACTCAAAACAATTGCAAGCAGAGGATGAATTTTTTGGAAGCTGACTACTGAAAAGGTGGGAGATATAGAATATGCCTGATGCCTGGGGTCAAACCACCAGAAGGACTAATCCTGTAAGTAAATGGTGAGGCTAAGGGACTCCCAGCAGGTGCCAGAGCCATTTTGCTGTGGGGAACTCCCTTATTCCTTACCTGCACTTTAAGGATTGCTCCACCTCTGTTTACTTAACAAAAGGGACCGTGAATGCAGTAATATGTTGATATTTTAGATTGTTTCTTGGGGATGATCTTGGCTGAAATTGTATTTAAAAGATGATATTTTTAATTGTAACAATCTGGTATCTGAATGGGTTTCTAAAGCATTGCACTATCTTACAGATAAAAGTTGGGTTTAAACAAGAGTTTAGTTTGATTTAAGATAGCTGATGCTAGAAAACTTAAATACTTCGGATAAAAAATAATTAAAGAGTTTTAATTTTGAACTAGGTAGCCTGAGAAAATTTCACTAGATATACCAGTGCATTAACTTGGGCAAAGATAATAAATTATGATATGATATCTGTTCCCTTCAATGTGTAAGATTTTTTTAAAAACGTGCTAAATTAAAACGTTGGTCTGGCTTAGTGAAATGACATTAATTAGCAACAGTCTTGGAAATTTTTAAAGCTTAATTTGGGATACAAATGGTAGTCTGTGGTTGTTTTTAAAATTTTTTTCAAGAAATTTAATGTAGCTTACTACTACTTTAGAAACTTCAGAACAAAGAAAGTGGCTTAATGATCCTAGAGAAACTTCTTATGATGGTGGCTTTAATATTATCAAAAAATGATCATATTTTCAGTTTTTTGTGGTGAGGCTAAGAGACTCAAGATTTTCTAGTGTAGAAAAACATAAAGATATAAAATTTTGAGAATTACATCTTAAACTTGCATCATAATTTTCAACATTCAAACCTGGAAATTATGACTTATAGCTAAAATGCCTTAGGCATGAGGTTTCTGCTCAGAACTCCAGCCTTTACAGTTTTCAAGTCCTCAGCCAGGACTTAAGTTGATATGCAAATAAAAGAAGCCTGCAGCACTCAGCAGGAGACAGATAAAAAGGAGTAAAAGTGTCTTTTTACCTGAACTCAAACTAGATCCAAACAAAAAGTACATTATATGGTATTTACTAATTACTGGCCAGTCATCTTTTTTGGCACTTTTGCTTTTTCTTAGATTCTGTATTTTTTATTTTTTGAGCTCATGATCTTGATCCTGCAGATGGGTTAATGTTTTCTGATCAGTTCTATTTTTGATCAACTGTGGAGTTTTTAAACATTGCAATGGATATTTCACCTGAAAAAGCTACAAGGCCTTCACTATTGTGTTATGTGTTACACTTGTGTTACCTGTTGTATGTTGGTATGTCTGTATGTGTGTATGTCCATATATCATGCAGTGATATGACAATTGACAGATGAGGAGCGCTCATAAAATATTTAAAAATTGATATAAATATCTTGGATTCACGTGATTCAAATGGTTCAATTCAAATTGGGTAAACAGATAAAAATAAAGATGTCTTTAGAATTAGGCCTATAAGTTTTCTAGGTGTACAAACAGGCCCTAATAAAATGTTGATGTCTACAAAATAATCTGCTTAAATTCAGAAATTTATAAGTATTGTTTCAAAATGTGAACAGAAAGAGGTTAACAGATGGAAAAGAGAAACTAAAAGTTTCTAGATATAGATTTAATAGAGGGAAAATATGTTTCTCGATAAGAGAGTCTATATGATTAAGTAATTAAAATGGTTTAAGTAAATAATAAAAAGGTTTGTGTAAGTTGGTTATATGTGTAAGTTTTGAGCAAGTAATCTTAAAAAATTAAACAGCTGGTTAAACAATACTGTTTTTATAAAATTATGCCAGGTTATTTCTTTAAAAAGCTAAACATGGTTAATACAAAAACATCAATGTAATTGTGGTGTTAATGTGTTCATATCTTCCAGGTATACAAGTGTGTAAGGTAGAAGCTTCAAAAGAGCATTGTATCATGCTGGTGTTCTAAGGTTGTATGGTAATTCTAGGCTTAAAATAAAAACATGTTGGAGATTTATGTGTATCATTTGTGTTGTATAATTGGACTTGTTATCAAAAAGATATGTACAGTTACATGTTACTTTTTACACTTAGATACAATTTAAAAGTATTTTTAAGTTAAGTAGAGCCTAATCTCTGTGAAGGTTTTATTGTAAAACACAAAGGCAATGCCCATTCATTTCCATGTGAAAACTGTTTTCTTCAGGCTTCAGGAAGGAGTAGCCTGAGGAAAAGACATTCCTGATATTCAGGGCAACATAACAATAGGTAATCAAAAGGCCCAAAGCAGGGTTTCTCCACTGAGACTTTACTGGTCACACTGATATCAGAGTTTTCTGAGATTCTTGCCATTCCCTTCAGCTATCCAGTACATGGCCATGTCACAGAGCTTGGAAGTGGTACATATCTTGTACACAAAACCATGAGCCTATTTTGGAGAGTGGCCAGAATTCAGGAAGGATACAGGAACGTAAGAAAATAGTAGGTGTTGCCCAATGATAAGGCAAGCCACAGTCCATTTATAAAATGGGCAGGATGAATGCTTGGAAGTTTTCTCTTTGACAGAACACACCCATTGAGGCATTCTCTTTTCTAATGTCTACAACCATGGACACAGTGGGATACACAGACATAGAAACACTCGCCTTGTCAAAGGACTAACTAGAAACAGTTCACTCCAAACCAAAAAAACCCCCTTTCCTAACTATTCTCAGAACATGAGAAAAAAACCACAATCCCACTCAAACACCCACAAAGTCACCTCCTTCCCCCAAGTAGGTCTGAAACTATCCAGAGTGTCCTCTGACTGGAGGGCCATACTATGTTCCCCAGAAATGGCCAGTCCTGTCTCAGATCTGGTCTCCTGGGTCAACTCTGTGAAGTGGTCAGGAGACAGCAGTGAGCCTCTACCTTCTTTCTCCGGAATGGCCCGTCTTCAGAACTTTCCTGGCATTTGGCCATCCTCACATCACTAGGTACCACAAAAGACTGACTCTGTCCTTGGTAAATCCAAACAAGTGAGACCACTGTGACTGGAGCTTGGACTGGGTCTGGATTCCTGGCTTCCTGGTACCCAAATTCGGAGAGTTCCATCAACAAGGAT
Source organism: Callospermophilus lateralis (assembly GCF_048772815.1). NCBI lineage: Eukaryota > Metazoa > Chordata > Mammalia > Rodentia > Sciuridae > Callospermophilus > Callospermophilus lateralis. Next base: position 5,382,597 of record NW_027516587.1, on the reverse strand, counting down.
GTGAGGTGAGGTCACTTCCTTCAGGAACTGAATGTGGTCTCTGCCTTTTCAACCACATTGTCCTAAAATTTGCTTCCTAGGGTCTCATAATATGGAGGATGCCCCTACTTCCTGTGACACTTTCACACGTTCGAATGGTATAGAAACCATCGGCACCTGGGAACAGCTCTCCACACAGGCCTAGTTTGGTCAATCTTCCCTACATTAAGAAAAGAGAGGATGATTCAGACACATGCTTTCAACCTGACCGAGTTGTTTGCCATGGAAGATGACTTTTGCTCTCTCAGGCCTTTCATAGCTGCCTGCATCTTCTCCAGGGATCATATCTGCATGGAAATTTGAGGTTGTCAACAGGTGGAAGATCCCCTCCACCCCTGTATTGTAAGACCAACTCTGTCCCTGCTCTTCTGTAAAGTTGGATTGAGGGAACGGTGTATAGTTAGGATTAATAACATGTTCGATTTGTGTTAGGAATCATTCTGCTGGATGAATAATGGTATTGGGAACCTGCAATATATATAAGAATATACAGGTAAAATATAATTATGAAAACTGAAATCTAGGTAAGATTTGAAGACCAGAAAGGCATTGGGCCCGTGATTGGGATACTTAGCTTTGAAGTATGTTCTGCACAGATGTCTCAGATAAATCAATATACAATGGTATAGGACCTTGTACCTTGGATGATTGATTGTTGAAGAGGTCATCCAGTCAAAAAGGGATAGTCGTAGGATTAGGTAAATAGTCGGTAGGTTTAGAAAAAAGAGTGAGTATAGTATTTGGACAAAAAGTTCTTTAGCAATAGGGTTTCGGATAAAGAGTGAATGTAAATGTCAGCACATGTGAAGAATCAGTCACTATGATGAACTGGGGAAAATATGTAGGAAAAGAGATATCAATAGAGACATTAGGAAATTAGACAAAATATAAAGTGAGTGATAGGATTAGACATTTTCAACATGGTTGAGGTTGAATATATAATCTTGGGAAGAAACAAATATGTACTCACCAATAGGATTGACATTTGAGAGAATTAGGCATCCAAGACATGGATGTTTTTAGTAATCCATGTTCACTTTCCATTTAGGCTTTGGGACAATCCTAAGTGTGACCTTTGCATTTTGTGTCCAGAATATTACTGTGATAAAATGTATATGTAGATCAGTTGACATGAGTATTTCTTCCACCATTTCTGGGAGCAAAATTTTGAAGATATACAAATTATTATTGGGGGTACACAGAGGTGTACCCTGTGTCTATCAACATAGAGATAATGCATGAATATACCATACTGTGATTAAATAATATAACTGGTTCCACTTTAAATAATGGATTGAATTGATATTTGAAAGTATGCAAGAAATCTCATATCGATATACAATCATTCATTCCCACCAGTTTTACATCTAATGGTAATATTAGGGTTATGGTTTATCATGACGGGTGTGTGAGTTTTGCTTCAAAAATGATAATGGAAATCAAAAATAATGTCTTTGGAAAAAGTCTCATGAAAGGTGCAGTCAAGAAACCTGGAGGAATACATGTGTTCTGAAGCAGGAAGTGATTGAAAGTAAAACAAATGCATATAAATTTGCTAAATTGTGAATGAAAAATACATATTATGATGTGCATAAACTGGAGAAATAGTAATGTACCAGTGTTGAATAAAAATGAACGTCAAAATACAATTATATCCCATGGGAATCTTCTTGCATTTATGTTAAACTGGGTCAGTTACTGTAGAAATATTAGAATTTTTTTGGTGTTATAATACAATTTATTTAAGCACTAGCATGCCACAGAATGTCGAGGAAAGAGCAATGGATTTTTAGTTATCGCACTAGTAATCTATCATTAAATGACTATTTTTGGGAGTCTAGAAATTACATAAGGCTATGCAACAATTTTTTTTTATTTAGCATTCATAAAAACTTGGAATTTTGGTAATATTTCTACTTTTATTTTAATTTTTTCAGTTGTTGATCGACCTCAGTTTATTTATTTATATGTTGTGATGAGAATATAACCCAGTGCCTCACACATGCTAGCCAAGCATGTTACCACTGAGCCAGTCACCCAGACCCTCCACTTTTATCTTATAATCAAACACTCCTCTCCCTCTTCTTTACTCACTTTCTTCCTCATTTTCCCCCTTCTCTCTCTTCCTTTTTCATTTTCCCTCCATAGGAGTTTTTCTCTCATGTCATTACAAACAGTAATATGCTATGAAATTTACATTTAAGAATGTTTTTTATAGTCATTCTTTTTTCTTGAGAAAATTTAATAATTGTAATAACCTATAGATATATTACAATACATTTATTATACATATGTATCTATATTCATGCATATGTATTACATATGTTATATATATACATATATATTTAAAAGTACTTTGATTAGCCAGTTAGAAATAATATAGACCAAGTCTTTCTTAATTTTCAAGTCTTCCAGAATTAACATCTTACAGTGAAAATCAAATAAACATATTTAAGTAAACAGGTATCATTCTTATTTATCAATACTTATCATTTAAGTTTTTATATTACATTAAGCTGTAATATGGCATATTAACTCTTATGAATTAGAGAAATTTCATTTGAACAACCTATTATTTAAGGACCATATGCACTGACATTTTAAATGGCTTTCTCGTGATTTTAATTTCTATCAATTGCATATTTATTGCCAAATACTTATATTATTAATTTTCATATTCATGATTGATATAAAGTCAATTGTTTAATTCTTCTTGTAAGTAGTTACTTATTACAGTAGGGTCAGTATTAATAATTCTACATCTTTATAAGAAAAATGGTACAAAGATATTTTCATGCAAAATTAAGAATAATTGCATGCTCTAAATGTTTGATTGTTGATACATATAATAAAGAGCTTTTGATGAGTCTCTTCCCCAGTAAAACATAAAATGCAAAGATGTAGTTGGGTATGTATTTCCAAATAAAGATAAGGAAAAATACACATTATCAGCTAGAAACTATCAAATAAAAGATTAAAAAAACAATCCAACACATTGTACGAACTTGTCAGAAGAGGTAGCCTAAGACTAGACCTGGTCCATGACAAAATATTCACGAAAAAAATGAAATATGAAAAATATAGGAAATGATATGAATTTTTCATGAAGGTAGGTGGATTATCCTTTAATCTCAATATATGTTCATTTTTAAAAGCCAGTTTTCTGGTAAAATAAATTTGTGATATTTACAACTACACAAAACAAACTTTCTGCTTATCAAAATGAATGCATCTCAACTCTTTTTTAGCTGATTTCTTCCCACTCAATTTTAAACCTTTGTTTATTTATTTTTATTGGTTTTTCAAAACATTACAAAGCTCATGATATATCATCTTTCATACATTTGACTCAAATGGGTTATGAACTCCCAATTTTCCCCAAATACGAATTGCAGAATCACATCAGTTACACATTCACATTTTTACATAATGTCATGTTAGTGACTGTTGTCCTCTGGTACCTTTATTATCCCCTACTATCCCCCCTCCCCTCCCATCCTATCTTCCCTCTCTTCCTCATCTGCTATTCTTCACTTCTCTCTCTTGTTCCCGCCTTTCCCCTCACAAAGTCTTATATGTAATTTTATGTAACAATGAGGGTCTACTACCATTTCCATATGCTTTCCCTTCTCTCTCCCTTTCTCTCTCCCACTCATCTTTGTTTAATATTAATCTTTTCCTCATGCTCTTCCTCACTGTTCTATTCTTAGTGACTCTCTTTTTATCAAAGAAGACATTTGCCATTTTTTTTTAAGGATTGGCTAGCTTCTCTTAGCATAATCTGCTTTAATGCCATCCATTTCCCTGCAAATTCTATGATTTTGTCATTTTTTAGTGCTGCATCCATCGTGTATAGATGCCACATTTTTTTTATCCATTCATCTATTGAATTGCATCTAGGTTGGTTCCACAGTCTAGCTATTGTGAATTGTGCCACTATGATCATTGATGTGGCAGCATCCCTTTAGTACACTCTTTTAAGATCCTCAGGGAATAGTCCGAGAAGGGCGATAGCTGGTTCAAATGGTGGATCCATTCCTAGCTTTCCCAGGAATTCCCATACTGCTTTCCATGTTGGCCTCACCAATTTGCAGTCCCACCAGCAGTGTACAAGTGTCCCCTTTTCCCCACATCCTCGTAAACACTTGTTGTTTGACTTCATAATGGCTGCCAATCATACTGGAGTGAGATGGTATCTTAGGGTGAGTTTGATTTGCATTTCTCTGACTGCTAGATGTGGTGAGCATTTTTTCATGTACTTGTTGATTGATTGTATGTCCTCCTCGGTGAAGTGTCATTTCAGGTCCTTGCCCCATTTGTTGATTAGGTTATTTGTTATCTTATTGATAGTTTTTTTTTTTTAATTCTTTGTATATTCAGGATATTAGGGCTCTATCTGAAGTGTGAGGGGTAAAAATTTGTTCCCAGGATGTAGGCTCTCTATTTACCTCTCTTATTGTTTCTCTGGCAGAGAAAAAAAAACTTTTTAGTTTAAGTAAGTCTCATTTTTTTATTCTTGTTAATAACTCTTGGGCTATGCGCGTCCTATTAAGAAATTTGGAGCCCGACGCCACAGTATGTAGATCGTAGCCAACTTTTTCTTCTATGAAATGCAGTGTCTCTGATTTTATATCTAGATCCTTGATCCATTTTGAGTTAAATTTTGTGCATGGCGAGAGAAGGGAATTCAGTTTCATTTTGTTGCATATGGATTTCCAATTTTCCCAGCACCATTTGTTGAAGATGCTACCCTTCCTCCATTGCATGCTTTTAGCCCCTTTATCAAATATAAGAAAGTTGTAATTTTGTGGATTGGTTTCTGTGTCCTCTCTTCTGTACCACTGGTCCACCTGCTTTTTTCGGTACCAATACCATGCTGTTTTTGTTACTATTGCTTTGTAGTACAGTTTGAACTCTGGTATCGCTATACCTCCAGATTCACACTTCCTGCTTAGAGTTGCTTTTGCTATTCTGGGTCTTTTGTTTTTCCATATGAATTTCATGATTGATTTATCTATTTCTACAAGAAATGCCGTTGGGATTTTGATTGGCATTGCATTAAACCTGTAGAGAACTTTGTGTAATATTGCCATTTTTATGTTGTTAGATCTGCCTATTCATGAACAGGGCACATGTTTCCATCTTCTGAGATCTTCTTCTATCTCTCTCTTTAGAGTTCTGTAGTTTTCATTATATAAATCTTTCACCTCTTTTGTTAGGTTGATTCCCAAGTATCTTATTTTATTTGAGGATATTGTGAATAGAGTGGTTTTCCTCATTTCCATTTCAGAAGTTTTGTTGCTGTTATACAGGAATGCCTTTGATTTATGCGTGTTAATTATATATCCTGCCACATTTCTGAATTCATTTATTAACTCTAGCCATTTCTTTGTAGACCTTTTTGTGTCTGTTAAATATATTATCATGTCATCTGCAAATAGTGATACTTTAAATTCTTCTTTTCCTATTTTTATGCCTTTAATTTCTTTTGTCTGTTTAATTGCTCTGGCTAGTATTTCAAAACTAAATTGAATAGAAGTGGTGATAAAGGGCATCCCTGTCTTGTTCCAGATTTTAGAAGGAATGCCTTCAGTTTTTCTCCATTTAGGATGATGCTAGCCTGAGGTTTAGCATATATAGCTTTTACAATTTTGAGGTAAGTTCCTGTTATCCCTAGTATTTATAGTGTTTTGAACATAAAGGGATGCAGAGCTTTGTCAAGTGCTTTTTCTGCATCTATCGATATGATCATATGGTTCTTGTCTTTAATTCTATTGATGTGGTGAATGGCATTTATTGATTTTCGTATATTGAACTATCCTTGCATCACGGGGATGAATCCTTCTTGATGATGGTGCACAATTATTTTGATATGCTTTTGTATTTGATTCGTCAGGATTTTATTGAGAATTTTTGCATCCAAGTTCATTAGAGATATTGGTCTGTAGTATTCTTTCTTTGAAGTGTCTTTGTCTGGTTTAGGGATCAAGGTGATGTTGGCCTCATAGAATGAATTTGGAAGAGCTTCTTCTTTTTCTATTTCTTGAAAAAGCTTGAAAAAATATTGGTTTTAATTCTTCTTTGAAGGTTTTGTAGAAATCTGCTATATACCCATCCGGTCCAGGGCTTTTTTTTGGTTGGTAGTCTTTTGATTGCCTCTTCTATTTCTTCCATTGTTATTGGCCTGTTTAAATTGTTTGTGTCTTCCTGACTCAATCTGGGCAGATAGTATGACTTAAGAAATTTATCAATATCTTCACAATATTCTATTTTGTTGGAATATAGTGTTTCAAAATACTTTCTAATTATCTTCTGTATTTCTGTAGTGTCTGTTGTGATATTGCCTTTTTCATCCCATATGTTAGTAATTTGAATTCTCTTTCTTCTTCTTTTCCTTAGCATGGCTAAGGGCCTGTCGATCTTATTTATTTTTTCAAAGAACCAACTTTTAGTTTTATCAATTTTTTCAACTTTTTTTTTGTTTCAATTTCATTGATTTCTGCTCTAAATTTAATTATTTCTTGTCTTCTACTACATTTGCTGTTGTTTTGCTCTTCCTTTTCTAGGTTTTTGAGGTGTAGTTTAAGTTCATTTATTTGTTGTATTTTTCTTTTTTTGAGGAAAGAACTCCAAGAAATGAATTTCCCTCTTAAAACTGCTTTCATTGTGTCCCATAGATTCCGGTATGTTGTGTCTGTATTGTCATTTGTCTCAAAGAATTTTTTTATCTCCTTCTTTATGTCTTCTGTAACCCATTGATCATTCAGTAGCTTGTTGTTCATTTTCCATGTGATGTAGGATTTTTCCTTCTTTCTTTTCTCATTGATTTCCAGTTTCATTCCATTATGATCATATATGGTGCACGGTATAATCTTCATGCCTTTATATTTACTAAGAATTGCCCTATGGCATAATATATGGTGTATCTCTGAGTAGTATCCATGTGCTGCTGAGAATAACATGTATCCACTTGATGATGGTTGATATATTCTATATATGTCGGTTAAGTCTAGGTTATTGATTGTGCTGTTGAGTTCTATAGTTTCTTTATTCAGTTTTTGTCTAGAGGATCTCTCTAATGCCGAGAGTGGTATGTTGAAGTCACCCATAATTATTGTGTTGTAGTCTATTTGACTCTTGAATTTGAGGAGAGTTTGTTTTATGAACGTTGCACCTCCATTGCTTGGTGCATACAAATTGATAATTGTTTTTTTCTTGTTGGTGGATGATTCCTTTTAACAGAATATAGTGTCATTCTTTATCCCTTTTGATTAACTTAGGTTTGAAGTTGATTTTATTCCATATGAGTATGGCAAATCCTTCTTGCTTCCGAGGGCCGTGTGAGTGTTATGATTTTTCCCAACCTTTTACCTTCAGCCTGTGTATGTCTTTTCCTATCATATGAGTCTTCTGAACGCAGAATATTGTTGGATTTGTTTTTTTGATCCAGGTCACTAGCACATGTCTCTTGATTGGTGAAATTAGGCCATTAACATTTAAGGTTACAATTGAAATATGATTTGTACTTCCAGTCATGTTTATTTATTTATTATATTTTAGTTTGGATAGTTTTTACTTTTTTGGTTACTTTCCTCCCGCTTTACTGAGATACTTCCCACTGTTAGTTTTGGGCACTATTTTTTAACTCTTCTTCTTGTAGTATTTTGCACAAAATGCTTTGCAGTGCTGGTTTTCTGGCTGATAATTGTTTTAGCTTTTGTTTATCGTGAAAGACTTTAATTTCATTGTCAAATCTGAAGCTTAACTTTGCTTTATATGGTATTCTTGGTTGGAATTCTTTTTTTTTTCAGCATTTGAATTACATTGTTCCAGGATCTTCTCACTTTCAACGAATGTGATGAAAAATCAGTTGTTAACCTAATTGGTTTACCCCTGAATGTAATCTGCCTCCTTTCTCTTGTAGCTTTTAATATTCTCTCCTTGTTCTGTATGTTGGCTATCTTCATAATTATATGTCTTGGAGTTGGTCTATTTTGGTTTTGAATGTTTGGGGTCCTGTAGGCTTCCAGGAATTGGCAATCCAATCCATCATTCATCTCTGGGAAGTTTTATAGAATTATTTCATTTAATATGTTGTCCATTCCTTTGGTTTGAATCTCTATGCCTTCTTCTATCCTGATGACTCTTAAATTTGTTTTTTGTTTTTTTATGACATCCCATATCTTTTGAATAAATTCCTGGTGGGATTTAAGCATGTTTTCTGTGTTTACTCAATTCTTTTCAAGTTGATAAACTTTGTCTTCATTATCTGATGTTCTGACTTCTACTTGATCTAGTCTATTTGTAATATTCTCGTTTGAGTTTTTAATTTGGTTTATATTTTCCTGCATTTCTAGGATTACTGTTTAATATTTTTTAAAGATCTCTATCTCCTGGTAATGCTCATTCTTTGCCATTTGAATTTGTTTGTTTAATTCATTTTCAAAATATACTTTTATTGCTTGGACTTGCTGCCTCATGTCTTCTCTAATATTCCTTTCCATCTGAGTTCGGTATGCCTTGAGTTCTTTCCCTATCCCTGTTTCTGATGCTTCAAGGTCCTCCTGTAGAATTAAGTTGTCCTGCATTGTTTGTACTCCTTTTTTGCCCTTGTTTTTTCATGATGTTCACTTTACTTTCCAGCTCTATTTGATTGCTGTGTTTCTGCTTTATTCTTTAGATTTGTTTTGGTGTTGTATATCTCTGTTGTCTCTCCTTTGTGTTGGTAAACTATGCCTGCTAAAGTGGATTCCGCTTGGAAGTAATTCCGAAGGCCGAGCTCCAGTGATGTCACCTCTCTGCTTTGGCGGGCCCCAGGCTCCTTGCCGAGGTGTCCGAATTGGGGGGTGGGACTTGACTGTCTCTGGTTTGTTTCAGCTCTGGGTCACTGGCAGGCGGGTGGTCTCCAGCCGCCCAATTGCGCGGTTGGTCGCCAGCGGGCAGGCGGTCTCCAGCCGCCCAGTCACGCGGGCAGCAGGTGTTCTGTCGCCGTTGGGTTGGCAATCTCTAGCCACGCAGTCTCACGCTCGGTTGCCGGCGGGCGGGCATTCCTCAGCCCCCCAGTCACTCAGGCAGTGGGTGGAATGTCACGTGCAGGCCTGCGGTCTCCAGCCGCCCAGTCACAAGGGCCTGCCTTCTAGTCCTTTGGTTTCTCCTGCTTGTCCTGGTTTCTTTTTCTAGACCAGATTTCCCCTGAGTGATGCCTCTCGGCAGTTCAAACTGTACTCTGTGCCTGCTGTTTGTTGGGTGTGGAGGGTGACTTTTGGGAACCCAGACACTCTATTGTTTTGATTTTTTCCGCTTGCCCCTCCCCCAGCACTGGCTATACACGTTTCGTTATCGCCACTGATGGTAGGGGGAGTCGAAAGTCAGGTGTCTCTAGTTTTTCTTGCATCTTTATGCAGGCTTGCTCTGATTAACCCTCCCCCGGAAAGCCTAGGAGACATTTTATGCGAATTCCCCGCTGTATGAGAGATGAGCTGAGTAACACACATCTGTTTTATTGTTGCAATCTATTGGAGAGGGGCGGTGGTTACTTCAGATCTCAAAGATGGTGGCCGCTGGTTTCCTTTTGGAGTTTCTTTTGTGGGGGATAGAACTATACCACTTTCTTCCCTGTCTGAATTCCCAAACTCAGCCCGGGGATCAGTGGGAGCTCAGCCGGCAGGATTCCACAGAATCCGCAGCAACATTTCTCCCTGCTTCAGGTCACTTCTCGGTGGTGCCCCGCCATCTGTAACACCAGGCCTGGCTGCATGATTCAATCAGCCCGGATCTCTGATTGCACAGTTGGCTTTTGGGAACCCCGGCACTCTATTGTTTTGATTTTTTTTTTTTCCGCTTGCCCCTCTCTCAGCGCTGGCTAGACAGGTTTTTTTCACCACTGATGGGAGGGGGAGTTGAAAGTCAGGTGCCTCTAGTTTTCCCCTGTCTTTATGCAGGCTCGCTCTGATAATCTCTCCCCCAGAAAGCCTAGGAGAGATTTGATGCAAATTCCCTGAAGTATGGGAAATGAGCTGAGTAACAGCACCTGTTTTATTGTTGCAATCTGTAGGGGAGTGGCTGTCGTTACTTCAGCTCACCAAGATGGTGGCTGTTGGTTTCCTTCGTGGAGTTTCTATTGTGGGGGTTAGAACTGCACCACTTCCTTCCCCATCTGAAACCCTGAACTCAGCCCAGGGCTCAGTGGGGACTCTACTGGCAGAATTCCACAGAATCTGCATCAACGTTTCTCCGTGATTATTGATCGCATCTCAGTGGTGCCCTGCTGTCTGTAGCCACTGGACTGGTCGCGCGGATCAGTCAGACAGGATCTCCGGTCGCAGAGTTGGCTCATGTTTGGGACTCATTTACCGGACCTCAGTGCTAGAAATCCTTCTTCTAGGTTTCAGTGCACCCCCATTTTGCTGTAAGTTCCTAACAAGATAGTTTTTTGTCGTTCTTAGTCGTTAGTCACCTGCGCAGTGGCGCGGTACAATGGGTATGATGCTCTCTATTCACGGCCCTCTTGCAATGTCAAAATATTATGATTTGTATGCACCATTCACTGAAGTTAGTTTTCAGTATTAGGAAACAATTATGTATTTCAGGTGGATGAATATTTCTGAGAATAATCTTGTGAAAAGTTCATTATAAATCCTCATACATGAATATAAATGATTTTAGGAAGTGTATAATAAGACACATATATTTCATATTTTGAAAAATCTGTAGAGTATATATATATATATATATATATATTATATATATATATATATATATATATACACACACACACACACAAACACACACACACAGAGACATTAAAAAGAAGCAATATATATGCCAATCGAAATTCATCATTAAATATATAACATCCACTTATCCAAAAATATACATTTTACTGAAAATGGATTTATGCATAATGTTGGTCAACTAGGAAGCTCACCCATTGGTTAAATTTTCGGTTCAAACAGAGGTTAGGAGGAGTGATCTCTTCTCACAATTTTTATCTGCCATGTCAGCCACCTCAGAAGAATGTACATGTGATACCAGGTAGGATTCTATTTGTGCATATAAAAATACATGTGCTTAATAGGCTACAGAAAAGGGAGAGAGGAATTCACATATTTGTTAATTTTAAAAACACATGGAGAACTATGTCAATAAACATTAAATATATATTTTAACTCCTACACAATATAATCCAAAAGGGATGTCCAACTACATATCATGCCTTCTCTGAATTGCTGGTGTTTGTATTCTGTTTGGGTTACTATTCTCCATCATATAAGGATTAGTAGTCAGAGTCTAGTAGGGTATGGGTTAGTGTCAGAGATTCAGTATTTCGAATGGAAAATAGGAAAGTAAACCCAATGTGTTTGCAAATATGTGCTACACAAAAATCTTCCAACTCACATTAAGAACAATCCCTTGATATTACCCTCGCTGGAAGAAATACACAATTAGAGGATAAGAGTTAGAAAATCTGTGAATACATACCCGGAATGGAATATGCTCAGGAGTTCACAACCTTGGAGGTGGTAGATGACTTTCCAAAAATAAAAGACAAGGTAAACACTCCACAAACATGGAGCTCTGCAGGCCTAAAGACTTCTTGAGATACTGCCTCTGAGTTGGGACACTTGAAATGTATGTTGTTGTCGGTAGCTTTAGCATCCTATGTAGTGAGAGCATCAAAACTGGGTCAACATCTATGTGACCTGGAGGACATGGTATCTTATTTTCCAATGAAAATGAGGCAGCAGTGCTGAATTCTCACTTTGTAGGTAAACTGTGGCAACTGGGGGATAAGTGTCTCTTCGTGTGGACTGTGAAGCCATTTGGTCATACTCTACTTTTCGTGGTGATTCTTGCTGCTGCACTGGGAGTTTGGTATTTGCTTCATGAAATACAAGGAGTTCAACTTAGACACAGTGCTGGAGGGAGTTCTGTCACGTGTGGTGGGACAGAGTCTGCAGGAGAATGCACCAACCAGGCTTATGTCCAACATAGCTTGCCCCCTTGACCATATCAACCTAATTCTGAACATTGCCCAGAAACCTATCCATATAACAAGATGCCTTTTCATATAAGGGTCTGCTGGCTGCATCATGTCAGTCACAAACCATTTGAAAGCCAACGGCCGATCCACATGAAACCACCAGAGATGTTTTATCTCACACCTACCCACCTTTGCTTTAGGCCCACTACTCAGCAGGTTCCAACTTACTGGCATCTCTGTTCTACACAATTTTTTTGTGAAACCCAGTCAATCAAGGCACTTTCTGGTACACTCATGATCAGCAACAGGATCTCCAATGGTTTTCCAGTGCCACCTGGTCATGGGAATTTCAAAAATTTCATGGTATTTATCGAGCCCATTTTTCAAGGATGAAGTTGTAGGCACTGAGGGTTTCATTTAATTCAGTAACCATTAAATGGTGAAGAAGCCCATTTCAATGAACGCTCTGGATAACTCTCACAGGCAAGGCTTCCCAAAGTGTTGCCAAATGGTCACATGAAGCCAGGCCCATTGAGGTCTACAATGTAAAATCCTTGCCTGTTTTGCCTCTCAACTATGGCTGCTAATTCTTTCAGAAAAAAATTCTGTGATAACCTGGCTGAGATTCCCTGTGCTCTGTGGAAAGCCTTCCTGGGCACAGATCTCAGATTCCAATGGTGACTCTCATGCATGGCCTTCTAAAATCCCAACAAAACTCATGGCAATACTTCTCTGAGATCAGTTCCAGAACTCAGTCTCTAAGGGGAATCACACCAGAGTTCAAGACCAGGTGGAGCCAGTCATATTTTTCAACAACCACACTAATAACCACAATTAAAACCAGAACACTTCCACATGGCCATCATCTTCTTCCATATAGACACTCATTTTAACCTCTGGATGGAGGTTTCCATGAGGGTCACAGCCCAAGACAGTGTCCAAAATAAGCTCCCTTGCCCCTCATTTGCTTAAAGTTGGGGTGGCCTGAACACCTTTCTGTGAACCATGACTGATCAAATAGGCCTGCCGTTAATACTGCTCTGCTTCTCCAATTTGAGGACTACTGACTGTGGGGTTTAGAATCTTCATGTGAATTGGAATCATTGGAATCACCTATGGGCTAGCATCTGAAGGGCTTTGAAGAACTCATTTGACCCAAAGGCACCCTATTCTCACTTGATAGAGGTCAGGAACCTTACAGAGGTAGGGAGAGACTTCATCCACAAGGACTGCTCTTTTGGCCATTTTGGTTTTGGATGAACACGTGGAATGTATAAGGTGCTGAGTATCTAACCACAGCCTCACACAGGGCCAAGAGGCTGTTTCAGAAACATCCATTTCCAATGAAATTAAGCAAAGAGCCACAGGTGATGCCCATTCATTTCCATTTGAAAACTGTTTTCTTCAGGCTTCACAAATGAGTGTCCTGAGGTAAAAACCTTCCTGAAATTCAGGGCAGCAGAACAATAGGTAAGCAAAAGCCCGAAAGAAGGGTTTCTCCACTGAGACTTTCCTGGTCCCACTGATATCTGAGTTTTCTTAGATGCTCGCCATTCCCTTCAGCTATCCAGTACATCACCATATCACAGAGCTTGGAGGTGGTACATATCTTGGACACAAAACCATGAGGCTATTCTGGAGAGTTTCCAGAATTCAGGAAGAAAACAGAAACTTAGTAAGAGAGCAGATGTTGCCCTTCAATAAGACAAGCTGCAGTCCATTTGTAAATTGGGCAGGATGAATGTTTGGAAGCTTTCTACTAGACAGGACAAATCCATTGATGCATTCTCTTTTCTAATGTCTACAACCACGGACAGAGTGGGATGCACAGACATAGAAGCACTTGCCTTGTCAAACGACTTACTGGAAACAGTCCACACCAATCCAAACAAAGAGCCTTTCCTTCCTATTCTCAGAACATGAGACAAAACCACAAACCCACACACACACACTCAAAGGCACCTCCTTTGCTCAAGTAAGTCTGTGACTATCCAGAGTGTCCTCGGAATGGTGGGCCATTGTATGTTCCCCCAAAATGTCCTGTCCTGTATCAGATCTAGTCTCCTTGGCCAACACTTTGAAGTTGTTAGGAGCCATGGGTGAGCCACTACCTGATTTCCCAGGAAAAGCTCCTCTTCAGAGCTTTCCTGTCATTTGGCCATCGTCACATCAGTAGGTACTAAGAAAGACTGACTCTGTTCTTGATAAATCAAAACAAGTGAGACCACTGGGACTGGGACTGTGACTGGCTCTTTGTGCCTGTCTTCCAGTATCAAACGTCCAGAGAGTTCCATCACCAAGGCAGTGAGGTGAGGTCATTTCCTTCAGGAACTGAATGAGGTCACTGACTTTGCAACCACTTTGTCCTAAAAGTTACTTCTAAAAGTCCCATGAGATGGAGGCTGTCCCTACTTCCTGTCACACTTTCACAGTTAGAATGGTATACCAACCATAGGTACCTGGGAACAGCTCTCCACACAGGCCTGGTTTGGTCCATCTTCTCTACATTAAGAAGGTAGAGGCTGGTTGAGACACATCCCTTCATCCTGACCAGATAGTTTGCCATGGAAGATGTCTTTTGCTCTCTCAGGTCCTTCATAGCTTCCTTCATCATCTCAGGGGATCATTTCTGCATATACCTTTGATGTTCTCAGCAGGTGGAAGATCCCCTACATTCCTGTATTGTAAGACCAACTCTGTCCCTCCTCTTCTGTAAAGTTAGATTGAGGGAAAAGTGTATGTTTAGGGTTAATAACATGTTTGATTTGCGTTAGGAATCTTTCTGCCGGATGAATAATGGTATTGGGAGCCTGTGATATTTACAAAAATATATAGGTAAAATATAAGAATAAAAACAGAAATCCAGATAAGATTGGAAGCCAGAAGGGAACTGGGCCCTTGAGTGGGATACTTAGGTTTGAATTATGTTCTGCACATGTGTCTCAGATAAATTGATATACAATGGCATAGGACCTTATACCTTGGATAATTGATTGTCGAAGAGAACATCGAGTCAAAAA
This sequence comes from Callospermophilus lateralis, assembly GCF_048772815.1. NCBI lineage: Eukaryota > Metazoa > Chordata > Mammalia > Rodentia > Sciuridae > Callospermophilus > Callospermophilus lateralis. The sequence goes on along the minus strand of NW_027516587.1, from coordinate 5,367,555 downwards.
ACTATAGTCAGTAGCATTAGGAAGATAGTCAGTAGGTTTAGAAAGAAGAGTGAGTATAGGATTTGCACCAAAAGTTCTTTAGCAATAGGGTTTCGGGTAGAGAGTGAATGTAAATGTCAGCATATGTGAAGTGTCAGTCACAATGATGAACTGGGGGAAATATGTATGAAAGCAGGTATCAATAAAGATATTACGAAATCAGGCAAAGTATGAAGTGAGTGATAGGATTAGACATTTTCAACATGTTTGAGGTTGAATATATAATCTTAGGAAGAAACAAATATGTAGTCACCAATTGGATTTACATTTGAGAGCATTAGGCAACCTGGACATGGTTCTTTTTAGTAATCCACGCTCCCTTGGCATTTAGGCTTTGATACAATCATGAGTGTGACCTTCGCTTTTTGTGTCCAGAATATTCCTGTGATGAAATCTATATATAGATAAGGTGACATGAGTATTTCTTCCACCATTTCTGGGAGCAATATTTTGAAGACGTATAAATTAGTATTGAAGGGACAAAGAGGAGTACACTGTATCTATGAATATAGAGATAATGCATTAATAGACAATACTGTGAATAAAAAACATAACTGGTTCCAACTTTAAATAATGGATTGAATTGAATCGTGAACATATAGAGGAAATCTTATATTGATATACAATTTTTCATTCCAACCAGTTATACATCTAATGTTAATATTAATGTTATGGTTCATCATGAAGAGTGTGTGAGTTTAGCTTCGAAATTGATTATGGAAATTGAAAATAATGTATTTGGAAAGAAGTCTCATGAAAAGACGAGTCAAGTAACATGGAGGAATACATGTGTTCTGAAGCAAGAAGTGTTTGAAAGTGAAACAAATTCCTATATATTTGTGAACTTGTGGATGAAATACATATCCTATGATGTGCAAAAACTGAAGAAATAGTAATGTACCAGTGTTGGATTAAAATGAAGGTCAATATAGACATCATGTCCCATTGGAATCTACTGGCATTGATGTTAAACTGGGTCAGTTACTGTAGAAATATTAGGATTTGTAAACACCATTGATTGAAGTTAGTTTTCAGTACTGGGAAACAAATATGTATTTCAGGTGGATGAATATTTCTGAGAATTATCTTCTGAAAAGTTGATTATAAATCCATATATATGAACATGAATGAATTTACAGAGTGTGTATAAGACACATATATTTCATATTTTGAGAAATCTGGAGATATATATATATATATATTTTTTTTAAATAAACACAAATATACATTAAAAAGTATCAATAAATACATGCTAATCATAATTCATCATGTAATATACATCATCCACAGATGCAAAAATATTTATTATACTGAACATGGATTTATGTATAACATTGTTCTACTGGGAAGCTCACACATAGTTTGAATTTTCAGTTCCCACAGGGTTTAGGAGGACTGATCTCTTCTCACAATTTGTATCTGCCAATTCAGCCAACTCATGAAAATGTACGTGTGATACCAGGTAGGATTCTCTATGTGCATATAAAAATACATGTGCTGAGTAGGCTACAGAGAAAGGGAGAAATATCAACATATTTGTGAACTTTAAAAACACATGGAGGACTATTTCAATTAAAAATTGAGTAGATTTATAACACCTACCCTTAATCATGCAAAAGGGAAGTCCAACTGTACACCATGTCTCCACTGAACTGCTTGTATTTTCATTCTGTTTGGGTATTATTCTCCATCATATTAGGATTAGTAGTCAGAGTATAGTAGGGTATGAGTTACTGTCAGGGATTCAGTATTTCAAATGGAAAATTGGAAAATGGATCAATGTGTATGCAAATTAGTGTTACACAAAAATTTTCCCACTCTCATTTAGAACAATAACTTTACATTATTTTCACCCCAAGTATGACACAATTAGAGGAAAAGAGTTAGAAAATCTTTGAATTCATACCTGAAATGAAAACTGCTCCGGATTTCACAACCTTGGAGATGGTAGAGGAGTTTCCAAAAGTAAGGGACTATGTAAATACTCCACAAACATGAAGATTTGCCAGCCTAAAGACTCTGCAGAAACTGCCTCTAAGATGGACAGTTGAAATATATGTTGTTTTCAGGAGCTTTAGCTTTTTTTCTAGTAAGACCATCAAAGCTGTTTATGCATCTCTGTGACCTTGAGCACATGGTTTATAATTTTCCAATGAACATGAAGCAGCAGTGCTGAATTCTCTCTTTGTAGGTAAACTATGGCCACTGGGGTCTATGTGTCTCCCCATGTGGACTGTGAAGCCATTTCATCATCCTCCACTTTTTATAATGTCTCCTGCTGCACTCAGAGTTTTGTATTTGTTTCATGAAATACAAGGAGTTAAACTTGACCACAGTGCTGGAGGGAGTTCTGTCACATGTGGTGGGTCAGGGTCTGCAGGAGAATGCACCAACAGGGCTTGTATACCACATAGGTTGCCTCCGTGACCATAGCAACCTGATTCTGAACATTGCCCTTAAACCTCTCCATATAACATGATGCGTTTACATACAATGTTCTGCTGGCTGCACCATGTCAGTCACAAGCCATTTGGAAGACAATGGCAGATCCACATGACCCCACCACAGATGTTTTATCACACACTTAATCACCTCTGCTCTAGGCCCACTATTCTGCAGGCTCCAAATTACTGGCATCTCTGTTCTACACCATATTCATGAAAACAAGTTAATCAAGGCACTGTCTGGTACACTCATGATCAGTAACAGGACATCCAAAGGTTCTTTAGTGCCACCTATTTATTGGAATTTTAAAAATTTCATGGTATTTATCTAGCCAATTTTCAAGGATAAAGTTGGAGGCACTGTTTATTTCAATTCATTCAGGAATTATTCAATGTTGAGGAAGATCATTTCAATGAAAGCTCTGGAGAACTCTCACAGGCAAGACTTCCCAGAGCATGGCCAAAAGGTCACATGAAGCCACGCCCATTGAGGTCTACAATTGAGGTCCATGTGTGTTTTGACTATCAAATATGGCTGCCAAGTCTTTCAGAATTAAATCATGTGATATCCTGTCTGAGATTCCCAGTGCTCTGTGGAAAGCCACCGTGGGCATAGATCTCAGTTTCCAAGGGCGACTCTCATGCGTGGCCTCTTAAAATCCCCACACAATTTATGGCAATTCTTCCTTGATGTGTGTTCCAGAACTCAGTCTCTAAGGGGAATGACACCAGAGTTCAAGCCCAGGTGGATCCAGTCATCTCTTCCAACTGCCACAAGAATGACCACAATTAAAACCAAAATACACCCACATGGCCCTCATCTTCTTAAATATAGACATTCATAATAACCTCTGGCTGGAGGTTACCATGCGGAATGCATCCCAAGAGAGTGTCCAAAATAATGTTGCTTGCCCCTCATTTGCCTAAAGTCAGGGTGACATGGACACCCTTCCTGTGAACCAGGAGTGATCAAATAGGCCTGCCATTAATACTGCTCTCCTTCTCCAATTTCAGGCCTACTGACTCTCAGGTATAGATTCTTTATGTGATTTGGAGTCTTGAGAAAACACAAGCACCTCTGCAGGGCTTTGAAGAACTCATTTGACCTAAAGGATTCCTATTCACACTTGATGGAGGTAAAGAACCTAACAGAGGAATGCAAGAGACTCATCCACAATGACTAATTTTTTTGCCATTTTGGTTTTGATTGCACACATGGAATCTATCTTTAGATCTATCATGTGCTGAGAATCTAAGCCACAACCTCACAGAGGCCCAAGAGGCTGATTCGGACACATCCCTTTCCAAAGCAATTAAGCAAAGAGCAACATGTTATGCCCATTTATTTCCATTTGAAAACAGTTTTCTTCAGGCTTCACAAAGGGGTGGCCTGAGGCAAAGACCTTCTTGACATTCAGGGCAACATAACCATAAGTATGCAAATAAACCAAAGCAGGGTCTCTCCACTGAGAGTTTACTGGTCACACAGTTATTTGAGTTTTCTAAGATGTTCCCATTCCCTACAGCTATCAAGTACATGGCCATGTCACAGAGCTTGGAGGTGGTACATATCTTGGACTCAAAACCATGGGCCTATTCTTGAGATTTGCTGGAATTCAGGAAGAAAACAGGAACTTAGAAAGTTAGTAGGTGTTTCCCATGCATAAGGCGAGCCACAGTCCATTCCTAAATCGGGCAGGAAGAATGCTGGGAAGCATTCTACTAGACAGGACACATCCTTGATGCATTGTCTTTTCTAATGTCTACAACCACGGACAGAGTGGGAAACACAGACATAGAAGCACTCGCCTTGTCAAACGACTTACTAGAAACAGTCCACTCCAATCCAAACAAACCGCCTTTCCTACCTATTCTCAAAACATTAGACAAAACCACAAACTCACACCCACACCCACAAAGGCACCTCCTTAACTCAAGTAGGTCTGTGAATATCCAGAGTGTCCTCTGACTGGTGGACCATACTATATTCCCCTGAAATGGCCTGACCTGTGTCAGATCTGGTCTCCTTGGCTAACTCTGTGAAGGTGTCAGGAGCCAGATGTGAGCCACTACCTGCTTTCTCAGAAACGGCTCCTCTTCAGAGCTTTCCTGGCATTTGGCCATCCTCACATCAGTAGTTACCAAGAAAGACTGACTCTGTCTTTGGTAAATCCAAACAAGTGTGACCACTGGGACTGGGACTGAGACTGGCTATGGGTGACTGGCTTCATGAATCCCAAGTTCAGAGATTTTAATCACCAAGGAAGTGAGGTGAGGTCACTTCCTTCAGGAACTGAATGAGGTTACTGCCTTGGCAATCACTTTGTCCTACCAGTGGCTTCCAAGTGTCACATGAGAAGGAGGCTGCCCCTACTTCCTGTTACACTTTCAGAAGTTAGAATGGTATATCAATAATAGGCGCCCTGGAACAGCTACCCACACAGGCTGGGTTTGGTCCATTTTCTCTACATTAAGAAGAGAGAGGCTGATTCAGACAGAACCCTTCATCCTGACCAGGTTGTTTGCCATTGAAGATGACTTTTGCTCTCTCAGGTCCTTTATAGCTGCCTTCATGTTCTTCAGGGATCATTTATGCATGTACCTTTGAGGTTTTCATCAGGTGAAATATCTCATACATTCCTGTGTTTTAAGACCAACTCTATCCCTGCTCTTCCGTAAAGTTAGATTGATGGAACAGTGAATGGTTAAGGTTAACAACATGTTTGATTTGGGTTAGAAATCATTCTGCTGGATGAATGATGGTATTTGGAACCTAAAATATTTAAAAGAATATAGAGGTGAAATATAATTATAAAAACAGAAATCTAGGTAAGATTCGAAGCCCAGAATGGCATTGGGACCTTGACTGGGATAATTAGCATTGAATTACTTTCTGCACAGATGTCTAAAATAAATCTATAATCAATGGCATAGGATCTTCTACCTTGGATGATTGAATGTACAAGAGAACATCCAGTCAAACAGGGATAGTCGGTAGGATTAGGAAGATAGTCGGTAGGTATAGGAAGAAGAGTGAGTATAGTATTTGGAACAAAAGTTCTTTAGCAATAGGGTTTTGTTTAGAGAGTGAATATGTTTGTCAGCACATGTGAAGAGTCAATCACAATGATGAACTTGGGAAATATGTAGGAAAGCAGATATCAATAGAGACATTACAAAATCAGGCAAACTATAAAGTGATAGGATTAGACATTTTCAAAGGGTTCAGGTTGAATATATAATCTTAGGAAGAAACACATATGTAGTCAGGAATAGGATTGACATTTGAGAGAATTAGGCAATGTGGACATGGATGTTTTTAGTAATCCATGCTCACTTTCCATTTACGCTTTGGTACAATAATAAGTGTGACCTTTGCATTTGGTGTGCAGAATATTACTGTAATAAAATGTATATGTAGATCAGGTGAAATGAGTATTTCTTCCCCCATTTCCGGGAGCAATATTGTGAAGACGAATAAATTAGTATTGGGGGTACAAAGAGGTGTACGCTGTGTCTATGAATATAGAGATAATGCATAAATAGATCATCCTGGGAAAAAATATAACTGGTTCCACTTAAATAATGGATTGAATTGATATCTGAAAATATATAGGAAATCTTATATTGATATACAATCATTCATTCCAAAGAGTTATACATCTAATGGTAATCTTAGAGTTATGGTTTATAATGAAGGGTGTGTGAGTTTTGTTTCAAAAGTGATTACGGAAATAGAAAATAATGTGTTTGGAAAGAAGTCTCATGAGAAGACCAGTCAAGAAACATGGAGGAATACATGTGTTCTGAAGCAGAAAGTGATTGAAAGTGAAACAAATGCCTATAAACTTCCTAACTTGTGGAATAAATATATATCCTATTATGTGCATAAACTGAAGAAATAGTAATGTAACAGTGTTGAATAAAAATGAACTTCAAAATACACATCATATTCCATAGGAATCTACTTGCATTGATATAAAACTAGGTCAGTTACTGTAGAAGTGAAAATTGGAAAATAAATCCAATCTGGAATGGGAAATTCTCAGGAGTTCACAACCTTGGATGTGGTGGAGGAGTTTCACAAAGTAAGGGACATTGTAAACACAACCCAAACATGGAGCTCTGCTGGCCTAAAGACTTCCTGAGAAACTGGCTTTGAGGTTGGGCACTTAAATTTATATTGTTGTCCGGAGCTATAGCTTCTTTGTAGTGAGACCATCAAAGCTGGGTGTGCATCTATGTGACCTGGAGGACATGGTATCTTATTTAATAATGAACATATGGCAGCAGTACTGAATTCCCTGTTTGTAGGTAATCTGTGGCCACTGGGGGCAAAGTGTCTCCCCATGTGGACTGTGAAGCCATTTGTTTATCCTCCATTTTCGTGGTGTTTCTTGCTGCTGCACTGGGAGTTTGGTATTTGCTTAACGAAATACAAGGAGTTCAACGGGGACAAGTGCTGGTGGCTACCCCTACTTCATGTGACACTTTTACAAGTTAGAATGGTATATCAACCATAGGCACCCAGGAACAGCTATCCACACAGGCCTTGTTTGGTCCTTCATATCTGCCTATATCTTCTCCAGGGGTAATATCTGCATGGACCTTTGAGGTTCTCAGCAGGTGGAAGATCCCCTATATTCCTGTATTGTAAGACCAACTCTGTCCCGCTCTTCTGTAAAGTTAGATTGAGGGAACAGTGTATGGTTAGCATTAATAACTTGTTCAATTTTGGTTAGGAATTATTCTGAGGGATGAATAATGATATTGGGAATCTGCTATATTTATAAGAACATAGAGGTGAAATATATGTATGAAAACAGAAATCTCGGTAAGATTTGAAGCCAAGAAGGGAATTGGGCCCTTGATTGGGATACTTAGCATTGAATTACCTTCAGCAGAGTTTTCTTGGATAAATCAATATACAATGGCATAAGACTTTGTACCTTGGATGATTGAATTTAGAAGGGAACATCAACTCCAAAAGGGATAGTCGGTAAGATTAGGAAGATAATTGGTAGTTTTCGGAAGAAGTGTGAGTATAGAATTTGGAAAAAAAAAATCTTTAGCAACAGGGTTTCTATTAGAGAGTGAATGCCAATGTCAGCACATGTGAAGAGTCAGTCACAAAGATGAACTAGGGAAAAAATGTAGGAAAGCAAATATCAAGGAAGACAATAAGAAATTAGGCAAAGTACAAAGTGAGTGTTAGGATTAGACATTTTCAACAGGATTGAGTTTGAATATATAATATTAGGAAGAAACAAATATGTAGTCACCAAAGAATGACATTTGAGAGCATTAGGCAACCTGGACATGGATGTTTTTAGTAATCCGTGTTCACTTTCCATTTAGGCTTTGTAAAATCATAAGTGTGACCTTTGCAGTTTTGTCCAGAATATTACTGTGATAAAATGTATATGTAGATCAGGTGACATGAGTATTTCTTCAACCATTTCCGGGAGTAATATTGAGAAGACGTATAAATTAGTATTGGGGGTACAAAGAGGTGTACGCTGTGTCTGTGAATATAGAGATAATGCATGAGTAGACCATACTGTGAATAAATAATATAACTGGTTCCACTTTAAATAATTCATTTAATTGATATCTGAAAATATACAGGAAATCTAATATTGATATACAATCATTCATTCCAACCAGTTATACATCTAATGGTAATATTAGGTTATGGTTTATCATGAAGGGTGTGTGAGATTTTCTTCAAAAGGATTATGGAAATCGAAAATAATGTGTTTGGAAAGAAGTCTCAAAAAATTCCAGTCAAGAAACCTGGATGAATACATGTGTTCTAAAGCAGGAAGGGATTTAAAGTGAACCAAATGCCTCTAAATTTGTGAACTTGTGGATGAAATATATATGCTATGATGGGCTAAACGTGAAGAAATAGTAATGTAGCAGTGTTGAATAGAAATGAAGTTCAAAATAGACATCTTGTCCCATAGTAATCTACTTGCATTGATGTTAAACTGGGTCAGTTAATGTAGAAATGTTAGGATTTGTATGAACCATTAACTGAAGTCAGATTTCAGTAATGGGAAACAAATATGTATTCCAGGTGGAGGAATATTTCTGAGAATAATCTTCTGAAAAGTTGATTAGAAATCCACATACATGAACATGAATGAATTTAGGGAGTGTATATAATACACATATATTTCATATTTTAAAAAACTTGGAGAGTCACACACACACACACACACATGCACAGACATTAAAAAGTAGCAATATATATGCCAATCGCATTTCATCATGAAATATATATAATCCACATATCGAAAAATATTCATTTTGCTTAACATGGATTCATGTATAATGTTGTTCTACTAGGAAGCTGACATAGGTTGAATTTTCAGTTCCAACAGCGTTTAGGAGGAATGATCTCTTCTCACAATTTTTATCTTCCAAGTCAGTATCCTCAAAAGAAATTATGTGTGATACCAGGTAGGATTCTATATGTGCGTATAAAAATACATGTGCTGAATAGGCTACAGAGAAAAGGAGACAGGAAGTCACATATTTGTTACCTTTAAAAATACATGTAGAACTATTTCAATTAAAAATTGACTATTTTTATAATACCTACCCTTTATCATGCAAAAGGCAAGACCTAGTATACACCATGCCTCCTCTGAACTGCTTGTATTTCTATACTCTTTGGGTTATTTTTCTTCACCATATTAGGATTAATCGTCAAAGTCTAGTAGGGTATGGGTTAGTGTCAGGGATTCAGTATTTTGAATGGAAAATAGGAAAATGAATCCAATGTGTACGCAAACATATGCTACGCAAAAATCTTCCAACTCTCATCAAGAACAATGCCTTGTCATTACCTTCGACCCTAGTAAAACACAATTAGAGGAGAAGAGTTAGAAAATCTGTGAATTCATATGTGGAATAAAATATGCTCAGTAGTTCAAAAAATTGGAGGTGTTAAAGGAGTTTCCAAAAGTAAGGGAAAGGTTAAACAGTCCACACACATGGAGCTCTGCTGGCCTAAAGTCTTCTTGAGAAAGTCTCTCTGAGGTTGGGCACTTGAAATATATTTTGTTGTAAGGAGCTTTAGCTTCATTTGTAGTGAGACCTTCAAAGATGGGTCTGCATCTATGTGACCTGGAGGACATGGTTTCTTATTTTCCAATGAACATGAGACCACAGTGCTGAATTCTCTCTTCCTAAGTAAACTGTGGACACTGGAACCTAAGTGTCTCCCCGTTTGAACTGTCAAGCCATTTGGTCATCCTCCACTTTTCGTGGGTTTCTTGCTGCTGCACTGGGAGTTTGGTATTTGCATCACGAAATACAAGGAGTTCAACTGGGACACAGTGCTGGAGAGAGTTCTGTCACGTGTGTATGGTCAGGGTCTGCAGGAGAATGCACCATCCAATCTTCTATCTCTCATAGTTTGCCCCCATGTCCATAGCAACCTGATTCTGAACATTTACCTGAAACCAAACCATATAACAATTTGCCTTTACATATAAGGGTCTGCTGGCTGCACCTTGTGAGTCAAAAGCCATTCTATATAAATGCCACATTTTTAATCCATTCATCTATTGAAGGGAATCTAGGTTGGTTCCACAGTCTTGCCATTGTGAATTGTGCTGCTATGAACATCGATTTATCAGTATCTCTGTAGCATGCTCTTTTTAGGTGTTTAGGGAATAGACCGAGAAGGGGAATAGGTCAAATGGTGGTTCCATTCCCAGCTTTCCAAGAAATCTCCATACTGCTTTCCAAATTGGCTGCACTAATTTGCAGTCCCACCAGCAATGTACAGGTGTGCCCTTTTCCCCACATCCTCGACAGCACATGTTGTCGTTTGACTTCATAATGGCTGCCAATCTTACTGCAGTGAGATGGTATCTTAGGGTGGGTTTGTTTTGCTTTTCTCTGACTGCTAGAGATGGTGAGCATTTTTTCATGTACTTATTGATTGATTGTATGTCCTCCTCTGAGAAGTGTCTGTTCAGGTCATTGGCCCATTTGTTGATTGGGTTATTCATTTTCTTATTGTTTAATTTTTTTGACTTCTTTGTATACTCTTGATATTAGGGCTCTATCTGAAGTGTGAGGAGTAAAGATTTGTTCCAAGGATGTAGGCTCCCTATTTACCTCTCTTATTGTTTCTTTTGCTGAGAAAAATCTATTTAGTTTGCGTAAGTCCCATTTGTTGATTCTAGTGATTAACTCTTGTGCTATGGGTGTCCTATTGAGAAATTTGGAGCCCGACCCCACAGTATGTAGATTGTGGCAAAAGTTTTCTTCTACCAGATGCAGTGTCTCTGATTTGATATCAACCTCCTAGATCTATTTTGAGTTAACTCTTGTGCATGGCGAGAGGAGGGGATTCAGTTTCATTTTGTTACATATGGAATTCCAGTTTTCCCAGCACCATTTGTTGAAGATGCTATCCTTCCTCCACTGCATGCTTTTAGCCCCTTTATCAAATATAAGATAGTTGTAGTTTTGTGGATTGGTTTCTGTGTCCTCTATTCTGAACCACTGGTCCACCCACCTGTTTTGGCACCAGTACCATGCTATTTTTGTTACTATTGATCTGTACTATAATTTGAGGTCTGGTATCGGTATACTGCCTGATTCACACTTCCTGCTTAGAGCTGTTTTTGCTATTCTGGGTCTTTTATTTTTCCATATGAATTTCATAATTGTTTTATCTATTTCTACAAGAAATGACCTTGGGATTTTAATTGGCATTGCATTAAACCTATAGAGAACTTTTGGTAATATTGTCATTTTGATGATGTTAGTTATGCTTATCCATGAATAGGGTATATTTTTCCATCTTCTAAGATTTTCTTCTATTTCTCTCTTTAGGGTTCTGTAGTTTTCATTGTATAAGTCTTTCACCTCTTTTGTTAGGTTGACTCCCAAGTATTTTATTTATTTTTTTGAGGATATTGTGAATGGAGTGATCTTCCTCATTTCCATTTCAGAGGATTTGTCGCTGATATACAAAAATGCCTTTGATTTATGCGTGGTGATTTAATATCCTGCCACTTTGCTGAATTCATTTATTACCTCTAATAGTTTCTTTGTAGACCCTTTTGGGTCTGCTAGGTATAGAATCATGTCTTTTGCAAATAGCGATAATTTGAGTTCTTCTCTTCCTATTTTTATGCCTTTAATTTCTTTAGCCTTTCTAATTGCTCTGGCCAGTGTTTCGAGAACTATGTTGAACAGAAGGGGTGAGAGAGGGCATCATTGTTTTCCTCCAGATTTTAGGGGGAATGCCTTCAATTGTTCTCCATTCAGAATGATGCTAGCCTGAGGCTTAGCATAGATTGCTTTTACAATATTGAGGTATGATCCTGTTATCCCTAGTTTTTCTAGAGTTTTGAACGTAAAGTGATGCTGTACCTTGTCGAATGCTTTTTCCACATCTCTCGAGATGATCATATGGTTCTTATTTTTAAGTCTATTGATGTGATGAATAACATTTATTGATTTCTGTATATTGTACCAGCCTTGCATCCCAGGAATGAATCCTACTTGATCATGGTGCACATTTTTTTTATATATATGATTTTGTGTCTGATTCGCCAGAATTTTTTTGAGGATTTTTGCATTTTTCCTGAAATAGCTTGAAAAGTATTGGTTTTTGTTTTTCTTTAAAGGTTTTTTAAAACTATGCTCTATACCCATCCGGTCCTGGGCTTTTCTTAGTTGGTAGTATTTTGATGGTTTCTTCTATTTCCTCAATTGATATTAGACTGTTTAGGTTGTCTATATCCTCGTGACTCAATCTGGGCATATCATATGACTTAAGAAATTTATCAATGCCTTCACTATATTCTATTTTATTGGAGTATATTAATTCAAAATAATTTCTGATTTTCTTCTGTATTTCTGAAGTGTCTCTTGTTATATTTCCTTTTTCATTTCATATGGTAGTAATTTGAGTTCTCTCTCTTCTTCTCTTTTTTAGCATGGCTAAGGGTCTGTTGATTTTATTTATTTTTTCAAAAAACCAATGTATTGTTTTGTCAATTTTTTCAATTGTTTCTTTTGTTTCGATTTCATTAATTTCTGCTCTGATTTTAATCATTTCTTGCCTTCTACTTCTTTTGCTGTTGTTTGCTCTTGTTTTTCTAAGATTTTGAGATGACGTATGAGATCATTTATTTGTTGTTTTTTTCTTTTTCTAAGGAATGAACTCCAAGCAATGAATTTTCCTCTTAGAACTGCTTTCAATGTGTCTCATAGATTCCGATATATTGTGTCTGTGTTTTCATTTACCTCTAAGAATTTTTTAATTTCCTCTTTGATGTCTTCAATAACCCATTGATCATTCAGAAACCTATTGTTCATTCTCCAAGTGATGAATGATTTTTCCTTCCTTCTTATATCATTGATTTTTAGTTTCATTCCATTATGATCAGATAAAATGCATGGTATTATCTCTACTCCTTTTTATTGTCTAAGAGTTGCCCTGTGACATAATATATGATGTATTTTTGAGAAGGATCCATGTTCTGCTGAGAAAAAAGTGTAACTTCTTGATGATGGGTTGTACATTCTATATATGTCAATTAAGTCTAGGTTATTAATTGTGTTATTGAGTTCTATAGTTTTCTTATTCAACTTTTGTTTGGAAGATCTGTCCAGTGGTGAGAGAGGTGTGTTCATATCTCCCATGATTACTGTATTGTGGTCTATTAGACTCTTGAAATTGAGAAAAGTTTGTTTGATGAACAAAGCTGCACCATTGTTTGGGGCATATATATTTATGATTGTTACGTCTTGTTGGCATATGGTTTTCTTGAGTAGTATGTAGTGTCCTTCTTTATCCCTTTTGATTAACTTTGGCTTGAAATCTATTTTATTTGATATGAGTATGGACACTCCTGCTTGTTTCCAACGTTCATAAGAGTGATATGATTTTTCCAAGTATCACCTTGAGTCTATGTATGTCTTTTCCTGTAAAATGCGTCTCCTGTAGGCAGCATTTTGTTGGTTCTTGTTTTGTGATCCATTCTACTAGCCTGTGTCTCTTAATTGGTGAGTTTAAGCCATTAAGATTTTTGGTTATTATTTAGATATGGGTTGTTCTTCCAGCCATATTTGTTTATTTATGTTACTAAACATAGTTTGTTTTCCTCTTTGATTATTTTACCCCCCTTAATGTCCTAACTTCCACTGTTGTTTTTCATTGATATTTTCCATTTCCACTTCCTGTAATGTTTTGCCGAGGATGTTTTGAAGAGATGGTTTTCTAGCTGCAAATTCTTTTCACTTTTGTTTATTGTGGAAGGTTTTAATTTCATCTTCCATCTGAAGCTTAATTTCACTGGATACATGATTATTGGTTGGAACCCATTTTCTTTCAGTGTTTGAAATATGTTATTAAACGATCTTCTAGCTTTCAGAGTCTGTGTTGAAAGATCAGCTGTTATCCTGGTTGGTTTACCACTAACTATAATCTGCTTCCTTTCTCTTGTAGCTTTTAAAATTCTCTCCTTATTCTGTATGTTGGGTATCTTCATTATCATGTGTCTAGGTGTGGATCTCTTATGATATTGCATGTTCGGCGTCCTGTAGACTTTTAGGATTTGGGATTTTGTCTCATTCTTCAAGTCTATTAATTTTTCTCCTATTATTTCATTGAGTAGATTGCTCACTCCTTTGGTTTGGACCTCTATACTTTCCTGTATCCCAATGACTCTTATGTTTGGTCTCTTTATGTTATCCCATATTTCTTGCACTTTTGCTCATGGTTTCTTAACAGTCTTGCTGAGCTGTATATGTTCTTTTTGAGTTGAAATACTTTGTCTTCATTGTCTGATGTTCTATCTTCTAAGTATTCTGCTCTAATGGTAGTATTCTCAATTGAGTTTTTAAGATGGTTCATTACTTCCTGCATTTCTAAGATTTCGGTTTGTTTGTTTTTTATAACCTCTATCTCACTGTATAGTTGATCTTTGCTACTTGGATTTTTTTATGTAATTCATTGTCGAAGTGATCTTTCATTTTCTGATTTTTGCTGTCTAATGTCTTCCTTGAGATTCCAGATCACATGAAGCATGTATATTCTGAATTCTTTATCTGACATTCCATATGCTGCATCTATTACCTCTTCTAAAGTTGAGTTGAACTGCATTGCTTGTGGTCCTTTCTTTTCTTGTCTTTTCATACAGCTTGCGTTTCTTTCTGCTTGGTGAAACTGTTGTGTTTTTGAAATTTTCCCCCTATATATTTATATTGCTCTTGTATAGTGGAAAAGTCTCCATTGCAGGTGCGGTTGGCGGCTGTGATGCTCCTCCAATTGGGGTGATCTGTCTACCATTCTGACCGGCCCCTGGGCCTGTTCTGCCGGTCGGTCGTACGTCTGCCTACCTTGCAGGCATGGGTGTGCTCTGCCCCTACTCCAATTGGGGTGACGTGACTACCATGCCGGTGGGTCGCTGGGCCTGTTCCAGGCACAGGCGGCAGCTCTGCTCTGCACCTCTGGCTTGATGACTAAGTGAGAGAGACTCGGATGTTTGTGACTCACTTTCTTTACCAGGAGACCAACTATTTCTCTCGCCGCTGGTATAGATGAAGTTATCTCCTCCACCGCTTTGTGATCACATCAGATCTCTGCCATGTTGGTATCCCATGTGAATGGCAGCATTTCTTTCCCTTTGCCGGGTGACCAAAGCAACGAGTTAGTCCTGACCGGCCCTCACAAGCCCCGTCTCAATCCTGTTGCCACTGTCTATGAAGGCTCAGTTGGCATTTACCTTTACAGTATTCAGCAGGACCCAGACCAAGAAACAGTTTCTGCAGGTTCTTTAGCCCTGGGCCAGAGCAGTTCCGGGACCCGGAATTCAGCCGCTCTGGGCTCGGTGTATGTTCTGATAGGAGCAGGATCCAAGAAGCAATTTTCGTGGGTTCTTCAGCACTGACCCTGAGTAATTTGTCTGCAAGATGAAGGCGAATGGCAGCCTGAAATTACCTATTCTGTATCTGAATGAGCTGTGATGAGTCGAAAACAGGGATGGTGACGTCAGCTCTCCAACATGGTGACCGCTATCTTCCTCTGTGTTCTCACCGGTGTGGAAAACCGAATTGGACCACTTCCTTCCCCCGTTTCAAACCCAGAACTCAACACTGAGCACAGTGATTGCACAGCTGGCAGGAGCCCGCATAATCCACAGGGCTATATCTTTGCGTTGCTCTCTCGTCCTTTCCCAGCGCGCATTGCAGACACTAGCTGTGGGGTGATTTGCTGAATAAGCAGCGTGACCCTCCGTGAGGACAAATCGCTGGCGTTTGAGCCCCCGTAGCTGGTCCTTGTGCAATGGAAATCCTTCCTGTAGGTTTTGGAGCACACCAATTTTCCTGGAAATTTCTAACAAGATAGATTTTAGCCGTTCTAACTTGTCCTTCTCCTGCAATGTGAGGCGGTACATGGGGGTAATGAACTCCCATCACCGCCATAATATGATCCCCTGAAGTTAGTTTTCAGTGCTAGGAAACAAACATGTATTTCAGGTGGATGAATATTTCTGAGAATAATCTTCTCAAACGTTGATTATAAATCCAAATACATGAATATGAATGAATTTAGTTAGTGTATAATAAGACACATATATTTTATATTTTGAATAATCAGCAGAGTTAATATATATATTTATATATATATATATATATATATATATATATATATATATTAATATATATATATAATATATATAATACACACACACACACACATACACACCTAAATACAGACATTACAAAGTAGCATTATGTATGCCAATCGAAATTCACCATGAAATATATATCATCCACAGATCCCAAAATATTGATTTTACTAAATATGGATTTATGTTGTTCAACTAGGAAGCTCACCTATAGGTTGAATTTTCAGTTTCAACAGCATTTAGAAGAAGTGTTTTCTTCTAACAATTTGTATTTGCAAAGTCAGTTACCTCACAAATATGTACGTGTGATACCATGTAGTATTCTATATGTGCATATGAAAATGCATGTGCTGAATAGGCTACAGAGAAAGGGAGACAGGAATTCACATATTTGTTAACTTTAAAAACACATAGAGGACTATTTTAACTACAAATTGACAAGATTTATAACACCAACCCTTTATCATGCAAAAGGAAAGTACAACTATACACCATGCCTCTTCTGAACTGGTTGTATTTCTATTCTGTGTGGGTTATTTTACTCCATCATATTAGGATTAGTAGTCAGAGTCTAGTAGGTTATGGGTTAGTTTCAGGGATTCAGTATTTCGAATTGAAAATAGAAAAATAAATTCAATATTTATGCAAATATGTGCTACAAAAAAATCTTCCCACTCTCATCCAGAACAATGCCTTGACATCACCTTCGCTTAAAGTAAGACACAATTAGAGGAGATGAGTTACAAAAATCTGTGAATACATATCTGGAATGGAATATGCTCAGGAGTTCATATCCTTGGAGGTGGTATAGGAGTTTCCAAAAGTAAGGGACAGGGTAAACACTGCACAAACATGGAGCTCTGCTGGCCTAAAGACTTTTGAGAAACTGCCTCTGAGTTTGGGCACTTGAAATATATGTTGTTGTCAGGAGATTTAGCTTCCGTCTAGTTAGACCATCATAACTGGGTCTGCATCTATGTGACCTGGAGGACATTGTTTCTTATTTCCCAATGAACATGAGGCAGCAGTGCTGAATTTTCTCTTTGTAGGTAAACTGTAGCCACTGCGTGCTAAGTGTCTCCTCGTGTTTACTGTAAAGCCGTTTTTTCATCCTCCACTTTTTGTGGTGTTTCTTGCTGCTGCACTGGAAGTTTGGTATTTGTTTCTTGGAATACAAGGAGTTCCACTGGGACAAAGTGCTGGAGGGAATTCTGTCACATGTGGTGGGTCAGGGTCTGCAGGAGAATGCACCAAGCAAGCTTCTTTCCCACAGAGCTTGCCCCATTGACCATAGCAACCTGATTCTGAACATTGCCCTGAAACCTCTGCATATAACAAGATGCTTTTACATACAAGGGTCTGCTGGATGCACAATGTCAGTCACAAGCCATTTGGAAGCCAATGGCAGATAAACATGGCCTCACCACAGATGTTATATCAGACACCTCCCCACCACTGCTCTAGGCCAACTACTCAGCAGGCTCCAACTTACTGGCATCTCTGTTCTACACCATTTTCATGAAACCAAGTCAATCAAGGCACTGTCTGGTATACTCATGATCAGCAACAGGAATCCAAAGGTTCTCCAGTGCCACCTGGTCAAGGGAATTTCAAAAATTTGGTGGTATTTATCTAGCTATTTTTTAAGGATGAAGTTGGAGGCACTGTGGGTTTCCAATCATTCAGGAACCATTAAATGGCGAGGAAACTCATTTGAACAAAAGAAATGGAGAACTATCACAGGCAAAGCTTCCCAAAGTGTGGCCAAAAGGTCAGATGAAGCCAGGCTCATTGAGGTCTACAATGTGAGCTCCATGTGTGTTTTGACTCTCAACTATGGCTGCCAAGTCTTTAATAATAAAATCTTGTGATATCCTGGCTGAGATTACTTGTGCTCTGTGGAAAGCCACCCTGGGCCTAGATCTCAGTTTCCAAGGGCGAATCTCATGTGTGGCCTCCTAAAATCCCAACACAGTTCATGGCAATACTTCTCTGAATACAGTTCCACAACTCAGTCTCTAAGGGAAATCACACCAGAGTTCAAGCCCAGGAGGAACCAGATATCTCTTCCAACCGCCACACAAATGACCACAATTAAAAACAAAAGACTCCCACATGGCACTCATCTTCTTCCATATAGACACTAATAATAACCTCTGGCTGGAGGTTTCCATGAGGGGCACAGTCCAACACAGTGTTCAAAATAAGCACCCTCGCACCTCATTTGTCACAAGTCAGGGTTTCCTGTACACCCTTCCTTTGAACACGGAATGATCATAGAGCCCTGCCTTTAATACTGCTCCACAATTCCAATTTGAGGCTTACTGACTGTGGGATTTAGATTCTTTATGTGAACTGGAGTCATGCGTAATCACAAGCACCAATGGGCTAGACTCTGCAGGGCTTTGAAGTACTCATTTGATGCAAAGGATCCCTATTCTCACTTGATGGAGATCAGGAACCTTACAGAGGAAGGCGAGAGGCGTAGTTCACAATGAATGCTTTTTGGACATTTTCGATTTGGGTGCACACATGGGATGTTTCTTTAGGTCCATTAGGTGCTAAGTATCTAAGCCACAGCCTCACACAGGGCCAAGTGGCCAATTCAGACACATCCCTTTCCAAACAATTAAGCAAAGAGCCCCAGGTGATGCCCATTCATTTCCATTTGAAAACTGTTTTCTTCAGGCTTCACAAAGGCGTGGCCTAATCAAAGACCTTCCTGTTATTCAGTGCAACAGAAGAATAGGTATGCAAAAGGCCCAAAGCAGGGTTTCTCCACAGAGACTTTACTGGTCACATTGATATCTGAGTTTTCTGAGATGCTCCAATTCCCTTCAGCTATCCTGTACATGGCCATGTCCCAGGGCTTGGAGGTGGTACATATCTTGGACACATAACCATGAGCCTATTATGGTTAGTGGCCAGAATTCAGGCAGAAAACAGGAACTTAGGAAGACTGTAGGTGTTGCCCATCCAGAAGGCAAGCCAAGTCCATCTATAAATTGGGAAGGATGAATGCTGGGAAGCTTTCTACTAGACAGAAAACATCCATTGATGCATGCTCTTTCTAATGTCTTGATCCACGAACACATTGGGATACCCAGACATAGAAACACACTCTTTGTCAAACGACTTTCTAGAAACCATCCACCCCAAAATGAACAAACTGCCTTTTCTACCTATTCTCAGAAAATGAGAAAAGACCACAAACTCACACCCAACCCACAAAGGCACCTCCTTCCCCCAAGTAGGTCTGTGACTATCCGGAGTGTCCTCTGACTGGTGGGCCATACTATGTTCCCAGAAATGGCCTGTCCTGTCTCAGATCTGGACTCCTTGGCCAACTCTGTGAGGTTATTAGGAGCCAGCGGTGAGCCATTACATGGAGATGACTTTTTCTCTCTCACGTCCTTCATAGCTGCCTACATCTTCTCCAGGGATCATTTCTGTATGGACCTTTGAGGATCTTAGCAGGTGGAAGATCTGCTACATTCCTGTATTGAAAGACCAACTCTGTCCCTAATCTTCTGTAAAGTTAGATTGAGGGAACAGTGTATGGTTAGGATTAATAACATGTTCGATATGAGTTAGGAATCATTCTGCAGGAATGTTTGGGAACCTGCAATATTTACAAGAAAATATACGTGAAATATTAGTATGAAAACAGAAATGTAGGTAAGATTTGAAGCCCAGAAGGGCATTGGGCCCTTGATTGGGATACGTAGATTTGAAGTATTTTCTGCAGAGATGTCTCAGATAAATCGATGTACAATGGCATAGGACCTTGGACGTTGGATGATGGAATGTTTAAGAGAACTTCTAGTCAAAAAAGGATAGTTGGAATTATTAGAAAGATATTCAGTTTCAGAAAGAAGAGTGAGTATAGGTTTTGGACAAAAAGTTCTCTAGCAATAGGGTTTCGGATAGAGAGTGAATTTAAATGTGAGCACATGTGAAGAGTCAGTCACAATGATGAACTGGGGAAAATATGTCGGAAGGCCGATATCAATAGAGACATTAAGAAATCAGGAAAAGTATAAAGTGAGTGATAGGATTAGATATTTTCAACAGGGTTGAGTTTGAATATATAATCTTAGGAAGAAAAAAATATGTTGTCACAAATAGGATTGACATTTGAGAACATTAGGCAACATGGACATGGATGTTTTTAGTAATCCATGCTCACTTTCAATTTAGGCTTTGGTACAATCATAAGTTTGACCTTTGCATTTTGTGTCTCGAATATTACTATGATAAAATGTATATGTAGATCGGGTGACATAAGTATTTCTTATACCATTTCTGGGAGCAATATTTTGAAGATGTATAAATTATTATTGGCGGTACAAAGATTTGTACCCTGTGTCTATGAATATAGAATTAATGCATGAATTGACAATACTGTGAATAAATAATATAACTGTTTCCACTTTAAATAATGGATTGAATTGATATGTGAAAATATACACAAAAACTTTTATTGATATACAATCATTCATTCCAACCAGTTACACATCTAATTGTATAATTGCGTTATGTTTTATTATAAAGACTGTGTGAGATTTGCTTCAAACGTGATTATGGAAATCGAAAATAATGTGTTTGGAAAGAAGTCTCATTAAAAGACCAGTCAAGAAACCTGGAGGAATACATGTGTTCTGAAGCAGGAAGTGATTGAAAGTGAAACAAATGCCTATAAATTTGTGAATTTTTGGATGAAATATATATCCTATGATGTGCATAAACTGAAGAAATATTAACGAACCAGTGTTGAATAAAAATGAACATCAAAATACACACTATGTCCCATAGGAATCTAATTGCATTGATGTTAAACTGGGTCAATTACTGTAGAAATATTAGGATTTGTATGCACCATTCACTGAAGTTAGTTTTAAGTACTAGGAAACAAATATGTAGTTCAGGTGAATGAATATTTCTGAGAATAATCTTGTGAAATTTTTATTATAAATCCACATACATGAACATGAATGAATTTCGGTAGTGTATATAAGACACATATATTTCATATTTTGAAAAATCTTGAGAGTGTATATATATATATATATATATATATATATATATATATATACCCAAAACACACACAGAGATATTAAAAAGTACCAATATATAAGCCAATCAATATTCATCATGAAATATATAACATGCACAGATGCAAAATTATTTATTGTACTGAGCATGGATTTATGTACAATGTTGTTCTCCTAGGAAGCTCACATATAGGTTGAATTTTCAGTTCCAACAGCATTTAGGAGGAGTGATCTTTTCTCACAATTTGTATCTCCAAGTCAGCCAGGTCACAAAAATGTACGTGTGATACCAGGTAGGATTCTATATGTGCATATAAAAATACATGTGCTGAATAGGCTACAGAGAAAGGGAGACAGGAATTCACGTATTTGTTAACTACAAAAACCCATGGTGAACTATTTTAATTAAAAATTGCCTAGATTTATAACACCTACACTTTATCATGCAAAAGGCAAATTCAACTATACACCATGCCTCCTCTGAACTGTTTGTATTTCAATTCTGTTTGCATTATTTCTCTCCACCATATTAGGATTAGTGGTCAGAGTCTAGTAGGGTATGGGTTAGTGTCAGGGATTCAGTATTTTGAATGTAAAATAGGAAAATGAATCAAATGTGTATGCAAATATGTGCTACACAAAATCTTCCTACTCTCATTCACAACAATACCTTGACACTATCTTTGCCCCAAGTAAGACAAAATAAAAGAAGAAGAGTTAGAAAATCTGTGAATACATATCAGGAATGGAACATGATTACGAGTTCACAATCTTGGAGGTGGTAGAGGAGTTTCCAAAAGTAAGGGACAGGGTAAATATTGCACAAATATGGAGATGTGCCAGCCTAAAGACTTCTGGAGAACCTGCCTCTGAGGTTGGCCACTTGAAGTATATGTTGTTGTCAGGACCTATGGCTTCCTTTCTAGTGAGACCACCAAAGCTGGGTCTCTATCTATGTGACCTGCAGAACATGGTTTCTTATTTTCCAAAGAAAGTGAGGCAGCAAGGCTGAATTCTCTCTTTGTAAGTAAACTCTTGCCACTGAAGGCTAAGTGTGGCCCCGTGTGGACTGTGAGGCCATTTGGTCATCCTCCACTTTTCATGGTGTTCTTGCTGCTGCACTGGGAGTTTGGTATTGGCTTCAGGAAATACAAGAAATTCAACTGGGTCACAGTGCTGGAGGAAGATCTGTCACGTGTTGTGCGTCAGGGTCTGCAGGAGAATGCACCAACCAGGCTTCTATCCCACATAGCTTGCACTCTTGACCATAGCAACCTGATTCTGAACATTGACCTGAAACCTCTCCATTCAACAAGATGCCTTTACATACAAGGGTCTGCTGGCTGCACCATGTCAGTTACAAGCCTTTTGGCAGATCCACATAATCCCAACAGAGAAGTTTTATCACAGACCTGCAAAACACTCCTCTAGGCCCACTACTCATCAGACTTTAACTTATTTGCATCACTGTTCTAGACCATTTTCATGAAACCCAGTCAATCAAGGCACTGTCTGGTACACTCATGATCAGCAACAGGAAATCCAAAGTGTATCCAGTGTCACCTGGTGATGGGAATTTCAAATTTTTATGATGTTTATCTAGCCATTTTTCAAGGATGAGGTTGGAGGCACTGTGGGATTTAATTCATTCTGGAAACATCAAATGGTGAGAAAGCCCATTTCAATGAAACATCTGGAGAACTCTCACAGGCAAGTCTTCCCAAAGAGTGGCCAAAAGATCAAATGAAGCCAGGCCCATTGAGGTCTACAATGTGAGGTCCATGTGTGTTTTTACTCTCAACTATGGCTGTCAAGTCTTAAAGAATAAAATCATGTGATATTCTGGCTCAGATTCCCAGTGCTCTGTGGGAAGCCCCCTGGACCTAGATCTCAGTTTCCAAAGGCCACTACCATGTGTGGCCTCCAAAAATCCCAACACAATTCATGGCAATACATCTCTGCAGTAATTTCCAAACTCAGTCTCTAAGAAGACTCACACCAGAGTTCAAGCCAAGGTGGACCCAGTCATCTCTTCCATCAGCCAAACAAATGACCACAATTAAAACCAAAATACTCCCACATGGCTCTCAACTACTTCCACATAGACACTCATCATTACCTCTGGCTGGAAGTTTCCATGAGGGGCGCAGCTGAAGACAGTATCCAAAATATGCTCCCTACCCTCATTTGTCTAAAGTCAGGGTGGCTTGACAACCTATCTGTGAACAAGGAGTGATCAAATAGGCCTGCCATTAATACTGCTCTGCTTCTCCAATTTGAGCCTAATGTCTGTGGGGTTTAGATTCTTTATGTGAATTGGAGTCATGAGAAAATCCAAGCACCTATGGGCTTGCCTCTGCAGGGCTTTGAAAAACTTTTTGAACCAAAGGATACCTATTCTCACTTGATGGAAATCAGGAACCTTACAGAGGAAGGCGAGAGACTTCATCCACAAGACTGCTCTTTTTCCATTTTGGTTTTGGATGCACACATGAGATCTTTCCTTAGATTCATCAGGTGGTGAGAATCTAAGTCACAGCCTCACACAGGGCCAAGAGGCTGATTCAGACACATCCCTTTCCATGGCAATTAAGCAAAGAGCCACAGGTGATGCTCATTATTTTCCATTAGAAAACTGTTTTCTTCACGCTTCACAAAGGGGTGGACTGAGGCAAAGACCTTCCAGACATTCAGGGCAACGGAACAACAGGTAAACAAAAGGCCCAAATCAGTGTTTCTCCACTGACACTTTACTGGTCACACTGATATCTGAGTTTACTGAGTTCCTCTCCATTCCCTTCATCTATCCAGTACAAGGCCATGTTACAGACTTTGGAGGTGGTACATATCTTTTACACAAAACCATGAGCCTATTCTTGAGAGTGGCCAGAATTCAGGAAGAAAACAGGAACTTAGGAAGATAGCAGGTATTGCCCATTCATAAGGAAAGTCGTAGTCCATTCATAAATTTGGCAGGATGAATGCTGAGAAGCTTTCTACTAGACAGAACACATCCATTGATGCATTCTCTTTTCTAATGTCTATAACCACAGACACAGTGGGATACACAAACCCACAACCACACCCACAAAGGCAACTCTTTCCTCCAAGTTGGTCTGTGACTATCCAGAGTGTCCTCTGACTGGTGGGCCATACTATGTTCCCCAAAATTGCTTGTTCTGTCTCAAATCTGCTTTCCTTTGCCAACTCTTGAAGTAGTCAGGAGTCAGCAGTGAGCCAATACCTGCTTTATCAGGAAAGAACCATCTTCAGAGCTTCCCTGGCATTTGGCCATCCTCACATCAGTAGGTAAGTGCCGTAGCCTGGCTGGCTGGGCAAAATAACCGGGGGGGGGTGACGAACAACTTGTGTAGACTGATGCAGCAGGACTGGAAGCCGTTTATTGTTGAATAAGAGCAGTATTTATACATTTTACACAGCCTATCTAATTAGCATGAAATAGATACAGCAGTCAAACAATAAGGAATCTCCACACTTAATGGCTCGCTTTTGTTACTTCACAAACCACTCCCTCTGGCATTTTGCCAGGCGCCATCCAGACTTCTTTACAGGCTCTAACATTTCTCTGGCAAAATAACAGGTGCCAATCTGACTTGTTTACAGACGTTAACATTTCCCCCTTTTGTTTAATTTAAATAAGGACCATAGTGTTTTTTACAGAAACACCATAAATAACCTGCTAGAAACAGAAAGGGAGGATACAAAATGTTACAATACCAATCCAATTGATGGCTCCATGCAAGAAGCCCTTGGAAAACTTATACCAGCAATGACACCGTTAGCAAAGATACCGAGTTACAAGTTGTTGTAGATTACAGTCTGTTGTCTCAGTCCAGATAAAGCAGTGTCTCAATAGATTAACTCAGAGTTCAGGTAAATCACAGTCCAGGTAAGTTCTCCAGGCAGCTAGCTTTAGTTGTAGTAGCAGAAACAACGATAGCTCCGACGTCTCCTCGGGTTCTCAGTCAAAGTTTCCTCCAGTTCTCAGCAACATTGTAAATTCTTCCACCTTTGTTTTCACCGGCACTTGGACGAAGGCAGGAACTCCGGATGGCTAAAGAAAATCCTGTAGCATTTCACTAAGAAAACAACCTTCTGAACAATTTTAGTACATTATCTCAAGGTTTTTTACAATTGAAATAAGCCTTAATAGTACTCATTACTCATCAGCCTGCAGGTGTGGGAGACCCATTGTAGTTACTGGCCTTGGAAATGATCAAACTTCAGGGATGCCAGTGGCATCTTCTGCCAGCTGTAGCATCCTGGGCAGCCCCAGATGGCCCCAGGGAGAGTCCTGGGCTCAAACTTCTTCTGGGCACAGGGAGCAAAAGCCTGCGAGACTGTGCCTCCAGGTCAGGTCTAGATTTGGGCTCACAGTGGTGATCCGCTCCCCCGGGCAGGGGGGCGGGGAAGAGCCCTCAACTGCCTCTTGGAAAATTCTTACTGCGCCATGATCGGCTTGGGCAGGTGGCAGCCGCCTTGTCATTTCACGCACCCTCCAGTATCGAAAAGTATTCAGTAATAGCCTTTTGCTGCAACTTTTTTCCTGATAATCCTTCTTCTTCTGAACTTTCTTTTTCTTTCTGACTAGAGTTTCTGGGCTTTTATCAACACATGCCCTAACTATTCTTGGTTCCACTGGGGTGCCTTTTTCTCTTATCAATTTACTTCTCACCCCTTCCATATTTTCATCACAAAGACAATACAACATTTCAAGACAAAACAAGACACAAACATACTGCATCAATCTTCTCCATTTTCTCGAAATGGTCATTTTTCCTATCGCCCTATCTGCCTAGGGACGAGCAGGTTGCTCCCGTCCTATCTATGGACAGAAAGCTTTTTTCGACCCTTACCCGTGAGTGTCCCAGGGCTCCCCGTAACGGGCCACCATCTGCCGCAGTCCCGCTGCAGCAGAATAACCTTTGGGGTGACGAATAACTTGTGTATGTTGATGCAGCAGGAATGAGAGCCGTTTATTGTAAGATCTGAGCAATATTTATACATTTTACACAGCCTATCTCATTAGCATAAAATAGATACAGCAGTCAACCAATAAGGAATCTTCACACTTAATGGCTCACTTTTGTTACTTCACAAACCACTCCCTCTGGCATTTTGCCAGGCGCCATCCAGACTTGTTTACAGACCTTAACAGGTAAGAAGAAAGACTGACTCTGTCTTTGGTAAATTCAAACAAGTGAGACCACTGGGACTGGGATTGGTAATGGCTCTGGGTGCCTGGCTTCCTGGATCCCAAGTTCAGAGACTTTCATCACCAAGGAAGTGAGGTGTGGTCACTTCTTTCAGGAACTGAATGAGGTCACTGCCTTGGCTACCACTTTGTCCTAACAGTTGCTTCCAAGGGTTCCATGAGATGGAGGCTGCCACTACTTCCTGTGACAATTTCATATGTTAGAATGGTATATCAACCATACTCACCTGGGAAGAGCTTTCCACACAGGCCTGGTTTGGTCTACTCCACATTAAGAAGAGTGAGGCTGATTCAGACACATTCCTTCATCCTTCCAGGTTGTTTGCCATGGAGATGTCTTTTGCTCTCTCAGGTCCTTCATAGCTGCCTACAACTTCTCCAGAGATCATTTCTGCACGTACCTTTGATGTTCTCAGCAGGTGGAAGATCCCATACATTCTTGTATTGTAAGACCAACACTGTCGCTGCTCTTCAGCAAAGTTAGATTGAGGGAACAGTGTATGATTAGTGTTATTAACATGTTCGATATGGGTTAGGAACCATTCTGCTGCATGAATAATGGTATTGGGAACCTGTGATATTTACAAGAATATAGAGGTGAAATATATGTACGAAAACAGAAATCTAAGTAAGATTTGAAGCCCAGAAGGTCATTTGTCCCTTGATTGGGATACTTAGCGTTGAATTACATTCTGCACAGATGTTTCAGATAAATCAATATACAATGGCATAGGACCTTTCACCTTGGATGATTGAATGTAGAAGAGAACATCCAGTCAAAAAGTGATAGTCGGTAGGATTAGGAAGATATTCGGTAAATTTAGGAAGAAGAATGAGTGTAGGATTTGGAACAAAAGTTCTTTAGAAGTAGGGTATCGCTAAGAGAGTGAATGTAAATATCAGCACATGTGACGAGGAAGTCACAATGATTAACTGGGGAAAATATGTAGGAAAGCAGATATCAATAGAGACATTACAAAATCAGGCAAAGTATAAAGTGAGTGACAGGATTAGACATTTTCAACATGGTTGAGTTTGAATATATAATCTTTGGAAGAAACAAATATGTAGTCACCAATAGGATTTTCATTTGAGAGCATTAGGCAACCTGGACATGGATGTTTTTAGTAATCCATGTTCACTTTCCATTTAGGTTTTGTACAATCATAAGTGTGACCTTTGCTTTTTGTGTCCAGAATATTACTGTGATAAAATGTATATGTAGATCAGGTGACATGAGTATTTCTTCCACCATTTCTAGGAGCTATATTTTGAGGACGTATAAATTAGTATTGGGGGTACAAAGAGGTGTACCTGTGTCTATGAATATAGAGATAATTCGTGAATAGACTGTACTGTGAATAAATAACATAACTGGTTCCACTTTAAATAATGGATTGAATTGATATCTGAAACTAAGTAAGAAATCTTATATTGATATAGAACCATTCATTCCAACCAGTTACACATCTAATGGTAATATTAGTGTTATGGTTTATTGTGACGGGTTTGTGAGTTTTGCTTCAAATGTGATAATGGAAATCGAAAATAATGTGTTTGGAAAGAAGTCTCATGAAAAGAGCAGTCAAGAAACATGGAGGAATACATGTGTTCTCAAGCAGGAAGTGATTGAAAGTGAAACAAATGCCTATAAATTTGCGAAATTTTGATGAGACATATATGCTATGATGTGCATAAACTGAAGAAATAGTAATGTACCAGTGTTGAATAAAAATGAACGTCAAAATGCACATCATGTATACTTGCATTGATGTTCAACTGGGTCAGTTACTGTAGAAATATTAGGATTTTGGGGGGGATTAATAATACAATTTATTTTAGCACTAGCATGCCACAGAATGTAGAGGAAAGATCAATGGATTTTTAGTTATAGCACTAATAATCTAACATTTAGTGACTATTTTGGATAGTCTAAAATTACATAAGGCTATGTAACATAATTTTTTTTTATTTAACATTCATCAAAGCTTGGAATTTTCGTAATATTTCTTCTTTTTTCCTTTTTATTTTTTCAGTTGTTGATTGACCTTCATTTTGTTTATTTGTATGTGGTGCTGAGAATAGAACCATGTGCCTTACACATGCTAGAAAAGCATGTTACCACTGAGCCACAAACCCAGCCCCTCCACTTTTATCTTAACATCATACACTCATGTCCCTCTTCTTTACTCACTTTCTTCCCCATTTTCCCCCTTCTCTCCCTTCCTTTTTCGTTTCCCCTCCATATCTATTTTTCTCTCATGTCATTACAAACAGTAGTATGCTATGAAATTTAAGTTTAAGACTGTTTTTTATAGTCATTCTTTTTCTTGAGAAAATCTAAAAATTATAATCACCTGATAGGTATATTACAATACATTTATTACACATATGTATCTATATTCATGCATATGCATTACATATATTATATATATATACATATATATTTAAAAGTACTTTGATTTTCCTGTTAGAAATAATATAGACCAAGTCTTTTTTAATTCTCAATTCTTCCATAATTAACATCTTACAGTGAAAATCAAATAAACATATTTAAGTAAAAAGGTATCATTCTTATTTATCAATACTGATAATTTAAGGTTTTATATCACATTAAGCTGTAATATGGCATATTAACTCTTATGAATTAGAGAAATTTTATTTGAACAACCTATTATTTAAGGACCATATGCACTGACATTTTAAATGGCGTTCTTGTGATTTCTATTTCTATCAATTGTGTATTAATTGCCAAATACTTATTTTAGTACTTTTCATGTTCATAATTGATATAAAGTCAATTGTTTAATTCTTCTTGTAAGTAGTTACTTATTACAGTAGGGACATTATTAATAATACTACATCTTTATAAGAAAAATGGTACAAATTTATTTTCATGCAAAATTAAGAATAATTGCATGCTCTAAATGTTTGATTGTTGATACATATAATAAAGAGCTTTTGATGAGTCTCTTCCGCAGTAAAACATAAAATGCAAAGATAATGTCCAAATAAAGATAAGAAAAATACACATTATCAGCTAGAAACTATTAAATAAAAGATGAAAAGAACAATCCAACACATTGTACGAACTTGTCAGATGAGGTAGTATTCTGGAAGAATAGCCTAAGACTAGACCTTGTCCATGTCAAAATTTTCACGAAAAAAATGAAGTATGAAAAGTGTAGAAAATGCTATGAATTTTTCATGAAGATAGGTGAATTATCCTTTCATCTCAATTTATGTGCATTTTCTGGTAAAATAAATTTGTGATATTTACAACTACACAAAACAAAGTTTCTGCATAGCAAAATGAATACATCTGAACCCATTTTTAGCTGATTTCTTCCAACTAAATTTTAAACTTTACTTATTTATTTATTTTTATTGGTTGTTCAAAACATTACAAAGCTCAAGATATATCATCTTTCATACATTTGACTCAATTGGGTTATGAACTCCCATTTTTTCCCCAAATACCAATTGTAGAATCACATCGGTTACACATTCACACTTTTACATAATGGCATATTAGTGACTGTTGTATTCTGCTACCTTTCCTATCCCCTACTATCCACCCTCTCCTCCCCTCCCATCTTCCCTCTCTATCTCATCTGCTATTGTTCAATTCTCTCCATTGTCCCCCCCCACTTCCCCTCACAACATTTTATATGCGATTTTGTGTAACATTGAGGGTCTCCTACAATTTTCATAAGCTTTCCCTTCTCTCTCTTTTCTCTCCCCCCATTTGTCTTTGTTTAATGTTAATATTTTCCTAATGCTCTTCCTCCCTGTTCTGCTCTTATTTGCTCTCTTTATATCAGAGAAGACATTTGGCATTTGTTTTTTTAGGACTGGTTAGCTTCGCTTAACATAATATGCTCTAATGCCATCCATTTCCCTGCAAATTCTATGATTTTGTCATTTTTGTGCTGTGTAATACTCCATTGTGTATAGATGCCACATTTTTTTTATCCATTAATCTATTGAAGGGCATCTAAGTTGGTTCCACAGTCTAGCTATTGTGAATTGTGCCGCTATGATCATTGATGTGGCAGTATCCCTATAGTACGCTCTTTTAAGATCCTCAGGGAACAGTCCAAGAAGGGTGATAGCTGGGTCAAATGGTGGATCCATTTCCAGCTTTCCCAGGAATATCCATACTTCTTTCAAAATTGGCCTCACCAATTTGCAGTCCCACCAGCAGTGTACAAGTGTACACTTTTCCCCACATCCTCGCCAACACTTATTGTTGTTTGACTTCATAATGGCTGCTCATCTTACTGGAGTAAGATGGTATCTTAAGGTGGTTTTGATTTGCATTTCTCAGACAGCTAGAGATGGTGAGCATTTTTTCATGTACTTGTTGATTGATTGTATGTCCTCCTCTGTGAAGTGTCTGATTAGGTCCTCAGCCCATTTGTTGATTGGGTTATTTGTTATCTTATTGTTTAATATTTTGAGTTCTTTGTATATTCTGCATATTAGGGCTCTATCTGAAGTGTGAGGGGTAAAAATTTGTTCCCAGGATGTAGGCTCTCTATTTACCTCTCTTATTGTTTCTCTTCTTGAGAAAAAAACTTTTTAGTTTAAGTAAGTCCCATTTGTTTTTTTCTTGTTATTAACTCTTGGGCTATTGATGTCTTATTAAAGAATTTGGAGCCTGACCCCACAGTATATGGATCGTAGCCAACTTTTTCTTCTATGAGACGCAGTGTCTCTGATTTGATATCTAGCTCCTTGATCTATTTTGATTTAACTTTTGTGCATGGTGAGAGAACGGGATTCAGTTTCATTTTGTTGCATATGGATTTCTAATTTTCCCTGCACCATTTGTTGAAGATGCTATCCTTCATCCATTGCATGTTTATAGCCACTTTATCAAAAATAAGAAAGTTGTAATTTTGTGGATTGGTTTCTCTGTCCTCCATTCTATACCATTGGTCCACCTGCCTGTTTTCGTACCAGTACCACACTGTTTTTGTTACTATTGCTTTGTAGTAAAGTTTGAACTCTGGTATCGCTATACCTCCCGATTCACACTTCCTGCTTAGAATTTCTTTTGCTATTCTGTGTCTTTTGTTTTTCTATATGAATTTCATGATTGCTTTATCATTTCTACAAGAAATGCCATTGGGATTTTGATTGGCATTGCGTTAAACCTGTATAGAACTTTGGGTAATTTCGCCATTTTGATGAATTTAGTTCTGCCTATCCATGAACAGGGTACATTTTTCCATCTTCTAAGATCTTTTTCTATCTCTCTCTTTAGGGTTCTGTGGTTTTCACCTCTTTTGTTAGGTTGATTTCCAAGTATCTTATTTTCTTTGAGGATATTGTGAATGGAGTGGTTTTCCTCATTTCCATTTCAGAAGTTTTGTTTCTGATATACAGGAATGCCTTTGATTTATGCGTGTTGGTTTTATATCCTTCATTTATTAACTCTAGCAGTTTCTTTGTAGACCCTTTTGGGTCTGTTAAATATATTACCATGTCATCCACAAATAGCGATAATTCAAGTTCTTCTTTTCCTATTTTTATGCCTTTAATTTCTTTTGTCTGTCTAATTTCTCTGGCTAGTATTTCAAGAACTAAATTGAATAGAAGTGGTGATAGAGGGCATCCCTGTCTTGTTCCAGATTTCAGAGGGAATGCCTTCAGTTTTCTCCATTTAGGATGATCCTAGCCTGAGGTTTAGCATATATAGCTTTTACAATGTTGAGGTTAAGTTCCTGTTATTTCTAGTTTTTCTAGTGTTTTGAACATAAAGGGATGCTGAACTGTGTCGAATGTTTTTACTACATCTATCGAGATGATCATATGGTTCTTGTCCTTAAGTCTATTGATGTGGTGAATAGCATTTATTGATTTCCGTATATTGAACCAGCCTTGCATTCCAGGGAAGAATCCTACTTGATCATGGTGCACAACTATTTTGATATGCTTTTGGATTCAATTCACACGGATTTCATTGAGAATTTTTGCATCCAAGTTCATTAGAGATATTGGTTGTAGTTTTCTTTTTTGAAGTGTCTTTGTCTGGTTTTGGGATCAGGGTGATTTTGTACTCCGAGAATGAATTTGGAAGAGCTCCTTATTTTTCTATTTCTTGATATAGCTTGAAAAGTATTGGTATTAATTCTTCTTTGAAGGTTTTTTGAACTCTGCTCTATACCCATCAGGTCCAGGGCTTTTTTTGGTTGGTACTATTTTGATGGCTTCTTGTATTTCTTCCTTTGTTTTTGGTCTGTTTAAATTGTGTGTGTCTTCCTGACTGAATCTGGGCAGATCGTATGACTTAAGAAATTTATCGATATTTTAACTATCTTCTATTTTATTGGAATATAGGGTTTCAAAATACTTTCTAATTATCTTCTGTATTTGTGTACTGTCTGTTGTGATATTGTCTTTTTCATTCCGTATGTTAGTAATTTCAGTTGTCTCTCTTCTTCTCATCCTTAGCATGGCTAAGGGCCTGTAAATCTTATTTATTTTTTCAAAGAACCAACTTTTAGTTTTATCAATTTTTTCAATGTTTTTTTTTTGTTTGTTTCAATTTCGTTGATTTCTGCTCTAATTTTAATTATTTCTTGTCTTCTACTACATTTG
This sequence comes from Callospermophilus lateralis, assembly GCF_048772815.1. Classification (NCBI taxonomy): domain Eukaryota; kingdom Metazoa; phylum Chordata; class Mammalia; order Rodentia; family Sciuridae; genus Callospermophilus; species Callospermophilus lateralis. The sequence goes on along the minus strand of NW_027516587.1, from coordinate 5,334,500 downwards.
CTGTTGTTTTGCTCTTCCTTTTCTAGGTTTTTGATGTGTACTGTGAGTTTATTTATTTGATGTTTTATTCTTTTTTTGAGGAAAGAACTCCAAGAAATGAATTTCCCTCTTAAAACTGCCTTCTTTGTGTCCCATAGATTCCAGTATGATGTGTCTGTATTGTCATTTGATTCTAAAAATATTTTTATCTCCTCCTTTATGTCTTCTGTAACCCATTGATCATTCAGTAGAATATTGTTCATTTTCCATGTGATGTAGGATTTTTCCTTCCTTCTTTTATCATTGATTTCCAGTTTCATTCCATTATGATCAGATATGGTGCATGGTATTTTCTCCACGCCTTTATATTTACTAAGAGTTGCCCAATGGCATAATATATGGTCTAACTTGGAGTAGGATCCATGTGCTGCTGAGAATAAACTGTATCCACTTGATGATGGTTGATGTATTCTATATATGTCGGTTACGTCAAGGTTATTGATTGTGCTGTTGAATTCTATAGTTTCTTTATTCAGTTTTTTATAGAGGATCTGTCTAATGGCGAGAGCGGTGTGTTGAAGTCACCCATAATTATTGTGTTGTAGTCTATTTGACTCTTGAACTTGAGGCAAGTTTGTTTTATGAGCGTTGCAGCTCAATTGTTTGGTGCATACAAATTGATAATTGTTATGTCTTGTTGATGGATGGTTCCTTTTAACAATATATAGTGTCCTACTTTATCCCTTTTGATTAACGTAGGTTTGAAGTTGATTTTATATGATATGAGTATGGCCACTCCTGCTTGCTTCCGAGGGCCATATGAGTGGTATGATTTTTCCCAACCTTTCACTTTCAGCCTGTGTATGTCTTTACCTTTCATATGAGTCTCCCGAAGGCAGCATATTGTTGGATTTATTTTTTTGATCCAGGTTACTAGCCTATGTCTCTTGATTGGTGAGTTTAGATTTTTAACATTTAAGGTTACAATTGAAATATGATTTGTACTTCCAGTCATGTTTATTTATTTATTTATTTTAATTTGGGTAGTTTTTACTTTTTGGTTTTTTTCTTACCCCTTTACTGAGATACCTCCCGCTGTTAGTTTTGGGCACTATTTTTCAATTCCTCTTCTTGTAGTATTTTGCTCAAAATGCTTTGCAGTGCTGGTGTTCTGTCTGCGAATTCTTTTAGCTTTTATTTATCAGGAAGGACTTAATTTCATTGTCAAATCTGAAGCTTAATTTTGTTGGATACAGTATTCTTGGTTGGAATCCATTATTTTTCAGTGTTTGAAATACATTGTTCAAAGATCTTCTCGCTTTCAAAGTCTTTGATGAAAAATCAATTGTTAACCTTAATGGTTTACCCCTGAATGTTATCTGCCTACTTTCTTTCGTAGCTTTTAATATTCTCTCCTTGTTCTGTATGTTGGCTATCTTCATAATTATATGTCTTGGAGTTTGTCTATTATGGTTTTGAATGTTTGACGTCCTGTAGGCTTCCAGGATATGGCAATCCATTCCATCTTTCATCTCTGGGAAGTTTTCTAGAATTATTTCATTTAATATGTTGTTCATTCATTCGGTTTGAATTTCTATGCCTTCTTCTATCCCGATGACTCCCAATTTTGTTTTTTTTATGACATCCCATATCTCTTGAATAGTTGCTCATGGGATTTAAGCATGTTTTCTGTGTTGACTATATTCTTTTCAAGTTGACAAACTTTGTCTTCATTATCTGATGTTCTGACTTCTACTTGATCTAGTCTATTTGTAATATTCTTGTTTGAGTTTTTAATTTGGTTTATAGTTTCCTGCATTTCTAGAATTACTGTATGATTTTTTAAAAGATCTCTATCTCCTTGTAAAGCTTGTTCTTTGCCATTTGAATTTGTTTGTTTAATTCATTTTCAAAATATACTTTTATTGCTTAGACTTGCTGCCTCATGTCTTCTCTCTTATTCCTTTCCATCTGAGTTAGGTATGACTTAAGTTTTTTCCCTATCCCTGTTTCTGATGCTTCTAGGTTCTCCTGTAGTATTAAGTTGTCCTTCATTGTTTGTACACCTTGTTTTCCCTTGTTTTTTCATGATGTTCACGTCATTTTCCAGCTCTATTTGATTGCTGTGTTTCTGCTCTCTTCTATAGATTTGTTATGGGTTTATATATCTCTATTTTCTCTCCTTTGTGTTGGTAGACTATGCCTGCTTAAGTGGATTACGCTGTTAAGGAATTCTGACGGCCGAGCTCCAGTGATGTCACCTCTCTGCTGTGGTGGGCCCCAGGCTCCTTTCCGGAGTGTCCGAATTGGGTGGGTGGACTGGATTGTCTCTGGTTGGTTTCAGCTCCCGGTCGCTGGCAGGCCGGCAGTCTCCAGCCACCCAGTAGCGCGGGCAGCTTGTGGTCTGTCTTCGGCTGGTGGGTGATCTCTAGCCACACAGTTGTGCGTTCGGTCGCCGGCAGGCGCGCGTTCTCCAGCCGTCAAGACATAGCGTCAGCAGGTGGGCTGGCGCCAGCAGGAAGGTGGTCTCCAGTTGCCCAGTCACACTGGCAGTGGGCCAGCGTTCTCCAGCCAACCAGTCAGGAGGGCCTGGCCTCTAGTAACCTGGTTTATCCTGCTAGTCCTGATTTCTCCTGCTAGACCAGATTTCTCCTGAGTGATGCTTCTCGGCAGCTCAAACTGTTCTCTGGGTCTGCCGTTTGTTGGGTGGGGAGGGTGTCTATTGGGAACCCTGGAACTCTATTGTTTTAATATTTTTCTCTTGCCCATCGCCCCGCACTGGCTAGACAAGTTTCATTTTTGCCGCTGATGGGAAGGGGAGATGAAGGTCAGGTGCCTGTAGTTTTCCCCCAGTCTTTATGCAGACTTGCTCTGATTATCCCTCCCCCAAAAGCCTAGGAGATATTTTATGCGAATTCCCCTCTGTATGTGAGATGAGCTGAGAAACACACACCTGTTTTATTCTTGCAATCTGTCAGGAAGTGGTGGTGGTTACTTCAGCTCTCCAAGATGGTGGCTGTTGGTTTCCTTTGTGGAGTTTCCGCTTTGGGGCATAGAAATGTACTGCTAACTTCCCCATCTGAAATCCCGAATTCAGCTGGGGCTCAGTGGATGCTCAGCCAGCAGGATTCCACAGAATCCGCAGCAACGTTTCTCCCTGCTTGCTGGTCGCTTCTCGGTGGTGCCTCACCATTTGTAGACACAGGGCAGGTCACGCGGATCAATCAGAATGGATCTCCAGTTGCACAAGTGGCTTGTGTTTGAGACTCAATTACCTGACCTCGGTGGTGGAAATCATTCTTCTAGGTTTTGGTAAACACGCATTTTCCTGTAAGATCCTAACAAGATAGTTTTTCATCCCTCTAACTCGTTATTCACTTGCGCAGTGGCAGGGTACACTGGGTGTGATACACTGTCTTCACAGCCATCTTGCAATGCTGAAATATTAGGATTTGGATGCACCATTTACTGAAAACTGTTTCAGTACTAGGAAAAAATATGTATTTCAGGTGGATGAATATTTCTGAGAATAATTTTTTAAAAAGTGGATTATAAATCCACATACATGAATTTGAATGAATTTAGGGAGTGCAAAATCAGACAAAAATATTTCATATTTTGAAAAATCTGGAGAGTATATATATATATATATATATATATATATATATATATATATATATACACACACACACACACACACACACAGACATTAAAAACTAGCAATATATATGCCAATCGAAATTCATCATGAAATACATATCATCCACAGACCCAAAAATATTCATATACTGAACATGGATTTATGTATAATGTTGTTCAACTAGGAGGCTTACCCATAGGTTGAATTTTCAGTTCCAACAGCATTTAGGAGGAGTGATCTCTTCTCACAATTTGTATTTGCCAAGTCAGTCACCTCACAAAAATGTACGTGTGATACCAGGTACAATTCTATATGTGCATATAAAATTACATGTGCTGAATAGGCTACAGAGAAAAGGAGACAGGAATTCACATATTTGTTAACTTTCAAAACACACGGAGAACTATTTCAACAAAAAAATGACTAGATTTATAACTCCTACCCTATATAATGCAAAAGGCAATTCCAAGTATACACCATGCCTCCTCTGAACTGCTTGTATTTCTATTCTGTTTTGGTTATTATTCTCTATCATATTACGATTAGTAGTCAGAGTCTAGTATGGTAGGGGTTAGAGTCAGGGATTCAGTATTTCGAATGGAAAATTGGAAAATGTATCCAATGTGTATGCAAATATGTGCCACACAAAATCTTCCCACTCCTCCAGAACAATGGCTTGACATTATGTTCGCCCCAAGTAAGACATAATTAGAGGAGAAGAATTAGAAAATCAGTGAATACTTATCTGGAATGGAATATGCTAAGGAGTTCACTACCTTGAAGGTGGTACAGGAGTTTCCAAAAGTAAGGGACAGGGTGAACACTCCATAAACATGGAGCTCTGCTGGCCTAAAGACTTCTTGAGAAATTGCCTCTGAGGTGGGGCACTTGAAACATATGTTGTTATCAGGAGCTTTAGCTTCCTTTGTACTGAGATCATCAAAGCTGGGTCTGCACCTATGTGACCTGTAAAACATAGTTTCTTATTTTCCAATTAACATGAGACACCAGTCCTGAATTTGATCTTTGTAGGTAAACTGTGGCCACTGGGTTCTAAGTGTCTCCCTGTGTGGACTGTGAAGCCTTTGTTCATCCTCCAATTTTCATGGTGTTTCTTGCTGCTACAATGGGAGTTTGGTATTTGCTTCATGAAATACACGGAGTTCAACTGGGACACAGTGCAGGAGGGAGTTCTGTCACATGTGGTATTTCAATTTCTGCAGGAGAATGCACCAACCATGCTTCTATATCACATAGCTTGCCCCATTGACCATAGCAAATCGATTCTGAACATTGCCCTGAAACCTCTCCATATAACAACATGCCTTTACTTAGAAGGGACTGCTGGCTGCATCATGTCAGTCACACGCCATTTGGAAGCCAATGGCAGATCCACATGGCCCCACTACAGATGTTTTATCACACACCTGCCTACTAATGCTCTAGGCCCACTAATCATCAGGCTCCAACTTATTGGCATCTCTGTTTTACAAAATTTTTATTAAAACCAGTCAATCAAGGCACTGTCTGTTATACTCATGATCAGCAACAGGACATCCAAAGGTTCTCCTGTGCCAGCTGGTCATGGAAATTTCAAAAATTTCATGGTATTTTTCTAGCCATATTTCAACAATGACGTTGGAGGCACTGTGAGTTTCTGTTCATTCCAGAACCATTAATCTTGACGAAGCTCATTTCAATGAAAGCTCTGGAGAAATCTCACAGGTAATGCTTCCCAAAGAATGGCCAAAAGGTCAAATGAAGCCAGGCCCATTGAGTTCTACAATGTGAGGTCCATGTGTCTTTTGACTCTCAACTATGGCTGCCAAGTCTTTCAGAAGAAAATTATGTGATATCTTGGCTGTGATTCCCAGTGCTCTGTTGAAAGCCACCCTGGGCCTTGATCTCAGTTTCCAAGGGCGACTCTCATGCATGGCCTCCTAAAATCCCAACACAATTAATGGCAATACTTTTCTGAGGTCAGTTCCAGAACTCAGTCTCTAAGAGGAAAAACACCAGAGTTCATGTCAAGGTGGACCCAGTCATCTCTTCCAACCACCACACTTACAACCACAATTAAAACCAAAACACTCCCACATGGCCCTCATGTTCTTTTATATAGACACTCATCATAACCTATCGCTGGAATTTTCCACGAGGGGCGAAGCTCAAGACAGTCTCCTAAATAATCTCTCTTGCCCCTAATTTGCCTAAATTCAGGGTGGCCTGGACACCACTCCTGTGAACCAGGAGTGTTCATATAGGCCTGCTGTTAATACTTCTCTGTTTCTCCAATTTGAGGCGTATTGACTGTGCAGTTTGGATTCTTTATGTGAATTGTAGTCACGGGAAAATTCAAGCAATTATGGGCAAGCCTCTTTAGGGCTTTGAAGAAATGATTTGGCCCAAAGGATCCCTATTCTAACTTGATGGAGGTCAGGAACCTCACAGAGAATGGGGAGAGACTTCATCCACAATAAGTGCAATTTTGGCCATTTTTGATTTGGATGCACACATGTGATGTTTCTTTAGATTCTTCAGGGGTTGAGAATCTAAGCCACGGCCTCACACAGGGCCAAGAGCCTGATTCAGACACTTCCATTTCCAAAGGAATTAAGCAAAGATCCACAGGTGATGTCCATTCATTTCCATTTGAACCTGTTTTCTTCAGGCTTCACAAACGAATGTCTTGAGGCAAAGACCTTCCTGACATTCAGGGCAACAGAACAATAGGTAAGCAAAAGGCCCAAAGCAGGGTTTCTCCACTTAGACTATCATGGTCACACTTATATCTGAGTTTTTTGAGATGCTCGACATTCCCTTCAGCTATCCAGTACATGGCCATGTCACAGGGCTTGGAACTGCTACATATCTTGGACACAAAACCATGAGCCTATTCTGGAGAGTAGCCAGAATTCATGAAGAATGCAGGAATTTTGGAAGATACCACATGTTGCTCATCGATAAGGCAAGCTGAAATCCATTCATAAATTCGGCAGGATGAATGCTGGGAAGCTTTCTACTAGACAGGACACAACAATTGATGCATTCTGTTTTCTAATGTCTAAAACCATGGACACAGTGGGATACACAGACATAGGAACTCTTGCTTGCCAAACGACTTACTATAAACAGTTCACTCCAAATCAAACAAACCGCATTTTCTATCTATTCTCAGAACATGAGACAAAACCACAAACCCACACCGACATCCACAGAGGCACCACCTTCTACAAAGTATGTCTGTGACTATCCAGAGTGTCTTCTGACTGGTGGGCCAACTTATGATCCCCGGAAATCACCAACTCTGTGAACTTGTCAGGAGCCAGCTGTGAGCCACTATCTGCTTTCTCAGGAAAGGCCCCTCTTCTGAGTTTTCCTGGCAGTTGGCCATCCTCATATCTGTAGGTACCATGAAAGACTGACTCTGTCCTTGGTAAATCCAAACAAGTGAGCCCACTGGGACTGGGACTGGGACAGGCTCTTGGTACCTTGCTTCCTGGATCCCAAGTACCGAGAGTTCCATGACCAAGGAAGTGAGGTGAGGTCACTTCCTTCAGGAACTGAATGAGGTCACTGCTTTGGCAACCACTTTGTCCTAACAGTTGCTTCCAAGGGTCCAATGAGATCGAGGCTTCTCCTACTTCCTGTGACACTTTCACAAGTTAGAATGGTATATGAACCATAGGCACCCAGGAACAGCTCTCCAAACAGGACTGTTTGTGTCCATCTTCTCTACATTATGAACAGAGAGGCTGATTCAGACACAACCCTTCATCCTGACCAGGTTGTTTGCAATGGAAGATGACGTTTGCTCTCTCAGGTCCTTCATGGCTGCCTACATGTTCTCCAGGGATCACTTCTTCATGGACCTTTGAGTTTTACAACAGGTGGAAGATTTTCTACATTCCTGTATTGTAAGACCAACTTGGTCCCTCCTCTTCTGTAAAGTTAGATTGAGGGAACAGTGTATGGTTAGGGTTAATAACAGGTTTGATTTGGGTTAGGAATTATTCTAATTGATGAATAATGGTATTGGGGACCTGTGATATTTATAAGAATATATAGGTGAAATATAAGTATGAAAACAAAAATCTAGGTAAGATTGGAAGCCCAGAAGGGCATTGCGCTATTGATTGGGATACTTAGCTTTGATATACGTTCTGCACAGGTGTTTCAGATAAAACGATAATCAGTGGCATAGGACCTTGTACCTTGGATGATTGAATGTAGAAGTGAACATCCACTAGAACAGGGATAGTCGGTAGGAATTGGAAGATATTCGATAAGTTTCAGAAGAAGACTGAGTACAGAATTTGGACCAAAAGTTCTTTAGCAATAGTGTATCGGGTAGAGAGTGAATGTAAATGTCAGCACACGTGATGGGTCAGTCACAATGGTGAACTGGGGAAAATATTTAGGTAAGCAGACATCAATAGAGACATTAGGAAATCAGGCAAAGTATAAATTGAGTGATAGGATTAGACATTTGCAACAGGGTTGAGGTTCAAAATATAGTCTTAAGAAGAAACAAATATGTAGTCACCCAATAGGATTGACATTTGAGAGCATTAGGCACACTGGACATGAATGTTTTCAGTAATCTATGCTCACTTTTCATTTAGGCTTTGATACAATCATAAGTGTGACCTCTTCTTTTTGTGTCCAGAATATTACTGTGATAAAATGTATATGTAGATTAGGTGACATGAGTATTTCTTCCACCATTTCTGGGAGCAACATTTTGAAGATGAAAAAATTAGTATTGGGGTTACAAATAGATTTACTCTGTGTCTATGAACATAGAGATAATTTATGAATAGACGATACAGTGATTAAATATTATAACTTGTTCCAACTTTAAATATTCGATTGAATTGATATCTGAAAATAAACAGAAAATCGTATATTTATATGCAATCATTCATTCCAACCAGAAATACATCTAATGGTAATATTAGGGTTATGGTTTATCATGAAGAGTGTGTCAGTTTTTCTTCAAAATGATTATGGAAATCGAAAAAAAAAAGCGTTTGGAAAGAAGTCTCATGAAAAAACAATCAAGTAACCTGGAGGAATACATGTGTTCTGAATCAGGAAATGATTGAAAGTGAATCAAAATCCTATAAATTATTGAAGTTGTTGATGAAATATATATCCTATGATGTGTATAAACTGAACAAATAGTAATGTACCAGTGTTGAATAAAATGAACTTCAACATAGACATCGTATCTAAGAGGAATCTAGTTGCATTGATGTTAAACTGGGTCAGTTACTGTAGAAATATTAGGATTGTATGCACCACTCACTGAAGTTAGTTTACAGTACTAGAAAACAAATATGTAATTCAGGTGGATGAATATTTCTGAGAATAATATTGTGAAAAGTTGATTATAAATCCACATACATGAACATGAATGAATTTAGGTAGTATATGTAAGACACATATATTTCATATTTTGAAATATTTGGAGAGTATGTATATATATATATATATATATATATATATATATATATATATATATACACCCCACACACACACACACACACAACACACACACCCAGACAATAAAATGTAGCAATATATATGCCAATCGAAATTCATCATGAAGTATATATCATCCACAGATGCAAAAATTTTTAATTTACTGAACATGGATTTATGTATAATGTTGTTCTACTAGGAGGCTCACCCATAGGTTGAATTTTCTGTTCCAACAGCGTTTAGGAGGAGTGATCTTTTCTCACAATTTGTATCTTCCAAGTCAGCCACCTCACAAGAATGTACATCTGATACCAGGTAGGATTCTATATGTGCATATAAAAATACATGTGCTGAATCGGCTACAGAGAAAGGGAGACAGGAATTCACATATTTGTTAACTTTAAAAACACATGGAGAACTATTTCAATTAAAAATTAACTAGATTTATAACACCTACCCTATATCATGCAAAAGGCAAGTGCAACTATACACCATGCCTCCTCTGAACTGCTTGTATTTCTATTCTGTTTGGGTTATTTTTCTCCATCAAATTAGGATTTGTCATCAGAGTCTAGGAGGGTATGGGTTAGTGTCAGATGGCCCGGCTGGCAGGACACATCAACTTGGGTGTCGATCCTAGTTGGGGAGGAATGAAGGGACAAGAGACACGAGAGATGACAGCAAGACAGGAGTTCTGATCATGCTGCAAACTTTTATTATTCTCAGAGGGTATTTATATGCTGCGGATGGGAAAGCTCTCTTATCGGCAGTTGCTGGATGTCTTCACAGGGTGAGATAACCTCAGGATGTTTCAGGTAGACAGATGGTAGCCGGATGTCAAAAGGAGATAGATGGCTGTGGGATGTCTCCCAGGCAGGTTGAGTCCCAGGGGGCTGTTTCTTGTGTCAGTCTATTTTTTGAAGGAGAACTTCCTTCTAGCCCCTGACATCTCCCCTTTTGTTATATAAAATATTCGACCATACCTTACAGGCCATGGATTTAGGGGGTGATAGTGGCTCTGTTTCTCTAGGATGCCTTAGAAAATCTCCTGATTTGAGCGAGCATCTTTCCTAGGAGATTTCGTGTTGGCTTTGGCATGTTTTTGGAGGAGACGTCTTTGAGGGGATAGCATGCCAACCGCCATGCACCAGAGCGTGTCATTCAGAGGTCTTGTGTTTGGGGATCCGTGGATCCATCCTCCTGCAGTCCTTCCTGGACCCTCCGTTATTATGGCCTAACGTGCTCATTCCAAGGGTGTGTCCTCCCCCAAGCGGAGGGGCCCATGGAGAACGAACCCTATTGCAAGGGTAGAAGATCATTGCTCAGAGGTGTTACTTATAGTTTTCTGTAAGAAAGAGAGATCTGTGGGGATTTAAACTTAATAAGCCTGTGAGAAGGGTTGAACATTCTTTTAAATGTTGGCAGTGCTGTCTTCCATCTCCAGACCATGATAGTGGACCTGTATGGGCTTAGAAACCAAAATATTAATCTGTTCTTTAATTAATTGTACCAGCCTCTTTATAATGCAGCGGCCTATGGACACCATTAAAAGTAAACCCAACAAAGGGACTAATAGGGGAAGAAGGTAGGGTAGAAATCCATTATGCCCAATCCAGAGGGGATTTTCAAATAGTTCCCTTTGTCTCTTTTCTGGATCTTCTTGAAGCTGCTTAATTTTAATGCGTACTATGCCTGATTTATTTGCATAAAAGCAGCATCGTTCCCCTAAGGCTAAGCAAATACCTCCCTGGTTAGCTGTCAGCAAATCTAAGCCTCGTCTGTTTTGAAGGAACACTTCTGCCAGGGAATTTATTTGGTCCTGCAAATCTTTAATGGTTCCTGATAAAGTTTGTACATAATTTATAAGTTGTTGAGACAGGCGATGGTAAGAGTGAATAGCCGTGCCTAAGCCACTGTACCTGTGCCCACAGCAGCTGTTATTCCAAGGCTGGCAATGAGTGGTAAAGCTTGTATTGCCCACCTGTGTCTTTTGACTAAAGTGTCTAGGCTAGAAATTGGTAGAGGTTCATCTCCTGGGACAATAGTTATATCAGGGAGTAATAAAGCAAGAACACAACCAATGGTCCAATTCGCTGGAAGCGTGGGAAGGCCGAGTTTCCTCCACACATAAAAACTGTGCCATTGGAGGGACAAAGAGATGGGGTGGGTGAGGAATAATTTTATACTGTTGAGCAATTTCCAAAGGAAGTAAGTCGAACATCAATATCATAGGTATTATTCTGCATCGCGCCTAAAAGAAATAATGTAAAAGTGCCTATAGGCTGTACTCTAAAGGGAAATCCGGGTTGGCATGTATTATCATTGTCCATGATAGAATTAATAGGAACTGCCATAGGCATGATTGCCCCTGTTGTCATGCAGAGCCAGCAATCACCAGCAAGGGTGAGGTTCGAATTATTAAGCTAGGAGAATGTAGTTTGCAAAATATCTAATGTATTGGTATCTAAACCTGGGAACTGGGATTTAGGCTACATTAAGGGATGATATGTGAGCTCAGGGATTTGGGGTTTCAAAAGTTTGACTATCTGAGGATGCTTGACAGAATAAGTGGGTCCTCCACCATCAGAGACCCCTGTAGGGGCCTTAATGGGCCAGTAGGAAGGTTTTCCGACAGTGCCTTGGCACCCAGCTGACTGTAGCTTGGTGTATTTGCCATCTCCTCCATGGTCAAAGAGAATGGGGGTATAATGAATAGTGGTCCCCCTGCTGCATGAGTTTTAGTTAGGGAGGCTTCAAAAAATTGTTCTCCCTGTTTATTAACACAAAGTGAAGCCGACGCATTACAAGAGACATGCATCGCCTGGGTATGCGTACAAGTTGCAGAACAATTTTGGAGAGCTTTACTTGTACTAGGGGGAATAATCTTTGGCTTGTTAACACATACCCATTTAGGCTGATGAACTCCTCCGAGATTATGGTCAACCTTGGCACGGAGGTAAGTCACCTTAGTCATGCAGTCAGCAGTCTGGGTCCAACTAGTGGGAGCCTCAGTCCAAAATCCTCCTTTGCATTCACGGGGGGGGGGCAAAAAGGTACCCCATGATGTTGGAAATTAGAGGTCCAAGGCCTCTGTGTTCAAACCTGTTCAGCAGAAGTGCCTTAAGCAGGATCCTCGCACAGATTGTTGGCTGTATCTGAAATGGAGGAAAATTTGTCCTCAGGGGGAGGGCCTCCGTCCCTGGGTTGAGGTAAGTAATTTACCTGTTTAACCAGGCATTCTGGTAACCATCTTGGGGATGCTTGCTCTTGGTCCAAAACACAAGCTGAGCCTCATCCCCTGATGAGGATAGGATGTGGGCGTTTTCATTTATTTGTAATGGGATTGCACCACATAACAGGTGTGCGAACAGAATTGGATGAAGGATGCCAGTATCTGTCTGTGGCCAAATGGCCTTCACTGTCTAGGGTAAGAAAAATAAGGGCAAATAATGCATGGTTAAGGCGATCCCTGGGAGTGGTAAATACAAGGGCGGAAGCCTTAAGACAGGATAGCCAAGTCTTTAAGGTAAGCTGGGCAAGTTCCACATGCCTTGGCCCTGAGTGTTGTATGGAATTTCAGTAGTATGACAAAATTGCAAGGTAGCACAAAACTGTTTAAACTTGGCACTGGTATATGCAGGACATTTATCTGTTTTAATATGTATTGGTTTACACATTACGAAAAAGGCTGAAACAAGATGAGAAAGGACATCTTTGGTAGCCTCTCAAGAATGTGGTGATGCAAAAATAAAGCCGCTGAAGGTATCTATAGAAACGTATATATATTTGGTTTTTCAAAATTCAGGAAAATGAATAACATCCATTTGCTAAATCTGATTGGGCAGTAATCCTCGGGGGTTAACTCCCAAGTGTTGAATGGGGAGGGAGACAGTGCAAGCAGGGCATGCTTTTACTATTTCTCATGCATGTTGCCTGGTAATTTTCCAAAGTAATCGATGGCTCTGGGAATTTAGATGGTGAAGATTGTGTAACTCCATGGCCTTTTGAATGGAGCCAACAAAAATTGGAAATATGGAACGTGTTGCTGCATCAGCTTGGGCATTACCTTGTGTTAGAGGGCTCAGAAGGTCAGAGTGTGTCATGATGTGTCCTAAGGAAAATGGATGTTTTCTGGCCTGAATTAGCTGCTGAAGCTGGTGAAACAGAAAGGGGGAATTGGAAGAAGCCTTAATGGTGGGTGAAATCTCCAGAAGGGGCACAGAATGAGCAATATAGGCACTGTCTGTATAAATATTAACAAGATTATCAAAAAACTTTATAAAAACTTGTGTTATGGCGAACAATTCCACAAACTGAGCTGACTGATAGACAGTATCAAAGGTGGTAGGCTTGTTATTGACAACAAAGACTGCACGGCCATTACTGGAACCGTCTGTAAAAAAGGTAAGGGCTTGAGGAATGGGAGCCTTTTGAGTAATTTTGGGAAAAATAAATGGATGTAACTGGACAAAATTTAAAAGGGGGTCATTGGGGATGTGGTTATGAATTGTTCCCAAAAAGCCTGATAGGGCAATATCCCATTCATCCATGTCTGTAGTAAAAATTGTAGTAAGGGTTTGGTCCTTAGTATATGGAATTAAAATATTATCAGGGTCTTTGCCAAAATGTTGTCGAGAAAGCAAACGACCTTTAAAAATAAGAGAAGCTACCTGAGCACGATAAACAGTAATAACCTTGGAGGATGTGGTGGGTACAAGGACCAAAAGCAAGGGGCAGCCTTTATTTTTAAAATGTGGATCTCGCTGCCAAAATATTCCTGTGAGTGTATGAGGAGTGTGGAAAATAACCAGAACCAGAGGAAGGTTATAAGAAATTTGTGTAACAAACTTTTGGGCAATGGCTTCTGTGGCTTGGTTTAATGCATGTCATGCCTCGGGAGTAAGCTTTTGAGGGGAGGAGGGGTGGGAATCACCTATCAAAATATCATTAAGGGGCAAAAGTACACAAGTGGGTAATTTTAAATATGTTCCTAGCAATTGAATATCCCCCAGTAATATTTGAAAATCATTAAGTGTGTGAATATGGTCCACACATAGTTGTATTTTAGGAATTTGGATCTGATTATCTTGAAGTTTAAGGCCCAAATAGGTATAAGGGTCCTGTGTTTGAAACTTATCTGGAGCTATCTGTAGTCCCAAGGAAGTGAGGTTTTGTAAAAGTCCAAGTAACAATTATTAAGGTCATGGGTATTAGGTGCAGCAATTAACAAATCATCCATATAATGTAAAATATAATTTTGTGGTCATCGCTCTCTCACAGGGTCTACTGCTTGAGCAACGTATTTTTGGCAAAGACTAGGGCTGTTGGCCATACCTTGGGGAAGAACCTTCCATTGAAATCTCTGCATAGGGCCCAGAAAATTAATGCGAGGGAGACTAAAGGCAAAATAGGGTCTATCCTCAGGATGTAAAGGAATGGTAAAAAAGCAATCTTTTAAGTCAATAACCATTTTACAGTAGGTTTTTGGAATCGCCACTGGTGTGGGAATGCCTGGCTGTAGTGCTCCCATCGGGCACATAACTTTATTAATGGCACACAAATATTGTAAAAGGCGCCACTTGCCTGATTTTTTCTTGATAATAAAAATAGGAGTAATCCATGGTGAGGTTGAGGGCTTTACATGGCCGGCTGCCAGCTGTTCCAGCACTAACGTGGAGGCAGCCTCCAATTTTTCTTGGGTAAGGGGCCACTGATCCACCAACACAGGAGTCTGAGTCTCCCAAATAATTTTATCTGCATGGGGTACAGGATGGTCAGGGGCCGACACTAAAAATCTGAATACACAAGTCCACATGTATTTGTTTTTTTTATGGGTTGTATAGGCTCCACCAGTCCTTGTTTCAGTATCCCCAGGCCTGTACCAGGAACAAAATTCATAGGAAGCATTTGATGAGTCACCATGGAATTGGGACTGGCGAGAATAACTTCTAATGACTCAAAATATCTCCACCCTCTACGTTAACAGGGAGGTCAGAATCAACGAAAGGAGTGACAGTTGACTTATTACCATCTTTATCAGTGCAGCTAATAGACCTTGAGCTGACCCGAGGATTTTTTTATTTTCCTATCCCTTTAAGGTCAGTCAAGGATGGAGTGAGGGGCCAACCTGATGGCTAGTATTTTTGAGAAATAATTGTGGCATCAGCTCCAATATCTAGAACTCCTTGGAATTCCTTTCCTTCAGTAAGTAAGGTAAGGGTGGGTCTATTGTGAGAAATGGGTTGAACCCAATACACATCAGAGAAGCCTAAGAAGGCAGCCCCCCGAGGTAGGTTTGGGTGGTGGAAATGCCTCCTGAATCCAAGGGAAGGAGAATTAATTGTGCAAGTCTTGTTCCTGCTGGGATGGCGGCAACTCCATTAATAGCAGTGGCCAGTATTTTTATTTCTTCAGTGAAATCATTATCATTAATGGCAGCGAAGACCTGAACACCTTGTATGGTAGTGGAGGCTCTTCCAAGAATAAGGGCACATGTATGAGATGGAGGGGGACCCATAATTCCAGTGGGTATTATCTGGGGCCCTTGCATTGAGTCTAGTATTGTAACTGTGGTGGCACAGAGGTCCAATTTTGCGCTGCCTGGGGTGGCTAGTTGGAGAGAGGCAATTGTGGAGAAGGATTTTGTGGTAGGTTGGGAGTTTGGGAGGGAACAAACCTTATTGCTCCTGTGTTTGTCCTGGGGGATGTTGTGGCCAGGGGCTGGCCCCGCAGGGAGTTTCCCGAGAAGCAGGAAGAAATAGGCTGTCTGAGGGCATTTGTCTTAGATCTACACTCACTGGCCCAGTGATGACCTTTACCACTTCTATGGAAAAGGGTAGCTGGGGGCGGTTAAGCCCCAGTTTGAGGAGACGCTATTCCTAGGCTTTGTTTGCCTGTCGGACACCCACATGCAAAATGGCCAGGTTGTTTACAAGTAAAGCAAGTACGTGAGCCAGGATTGTGAAACGCCTTGGTAAAGGCGGCCCCTAAAGCGAGACCCATGGCATGGGCTGCACCCACGCCTGCACAGAGTCTAATAAATTCAGAAAGTTTCCCTTTATCCTTATGTGGTTGAAGAACATCCTGACATGCTGGGTTGGCATTTTCAAAGGCAAGATGTTTTACATAGGTGCTTTCACCTTCGCTTGGTTCATGCAAGCATTACGCAGCTAGGTTAAGCCGGGGAACAAACTACCTATAAGGCTCATGGGGCACTTGTCAAATTTTTGCCAGGGAATTGGTAGCTGAGGCCTTTTGAGGGAGGTATCACCAAGCAGGAAAACCAGCCATCTGAGTCTGCGCCAAGAGTCCAGGAGGGAAACGTGCCTGTTATTTTTAGTGTCAAAAGGCGCATTGCCCACTAGCTAAACTTAAGTCCCAGATTCAGAGGAGACCTTAGTTAAAATTATTTGAGCAGTTTCCCGACATTGTCTTTGAAATCTGCATTCCATAACAGGAAGTCTCCGGCACTGAAGGTAGCTTGGTCTAAAAATTTCCAATCATTGGGAGTAAGCCATTGTGCGCTGTGGATTTCTAATAAAGCCAACGTGTAGGGCACACTGGGGCCATAGTGAGCACAAGCCTTATTAAGTTTTTCAAGAAAACATAGGCTTAATTTTTTGTAGACTCTGGGTTCCTTCCTGCCCAGGGGTGAACTCCTCATCCTCTGAGTCCTGATCTCCTTGATCCATTTCCCCCGCTTCCTCCTCTTGTTCCTCATCGAAGTCTTTGACCGCAGCCTGGGCAGGCTTATCTATCTGACTGGTGGTTACTGGGAAGGTGAGAACAGGCCGATGGAGTGGCTTCGACTTTGTATTAGACCGCTGTGGGCCAGCTTGCATTGACTCCATAGCTAAGGCTAATGAAGAGAGCTCAGAGTCAAGGGAATTTAATTATTTTAAAAGTTGCATCTCTTCCCGTCTATGTTGGAATGATGCTGGCAAGGGAGCGAGGTTAGGTAGGGGAAGTAGGGAAAAAATATCTGGGGGGGCACTTGGCCCCTGAAGGGCCAGAGCACAAAAGGCAGGAGGGATATAGGAGGGAGGTGGATGTGTAAATCCTGTAGGCTGTGGCAGGGTCCTGAGAGGTTGCGGGTCTTCTGAATGGTAGAGAGCTGCTTCCTTCTCCAAGATAGCGTCCTTCCCAGGGGTCAATGTGTCTCTGGGATTTAAAACTGAATAAAGGTGGTTTTTAATCATTGGAGCCTTATTAATTAGGGTCGTATTTTTAGGGGGACCAGGAAGGTTCTCAGGGTCCTGGGAAGACTGAGAAGGGTCTATGTCTATACTAATGATGGGCATGCAGAGGAGGGACGAGAGGTCTTTTGCATAATCTCTTCCCCAATCCTGACAAGTTGTAAGGTACCATTGTCAAAGTGAAAACTTTTAAGAATTTCATTAATTAAGTTCCAGTAAGAAAAGGTGGGAACTGGCATTTTTTCTGGGCCAAAGGATTCATTATAATCTTTTAAACAGTCTCCTACTCTAAGCCATTTTTGCCATCAATGGTCCCTTCAAGAGGAAACCATGGACACAATGCTCCTATGTGTGAAAAGAAAAATTTTAAGTCCTTTTTCTTAACATGTGCCCCCCATGTCTTGAAGAACTCCTTGAGGCCTCAAATAAACAAATCATGTGACGATACTGCTTGTCACATGGTGGGTCACTCACCGTGCATCATTCCCACCCTCCTCCTGGATATGTCTTCGGGTGGTGTCTGCTGAGACGATCGCGGGCTCCTCTTGACCAAGTCTTCCAGGAGGAAGGGGTTCCCCCTCAGTCAATGGCTTGAGCCCCAGTCGGTGGGCGCCAGATGTCCCGGCCGGCAGGACACATCAACATGGGCAGCGAACCTAGATGGGGAGGAATGAAGGGACAAGAGACACGAGAGATGAGAGCAACACAGGAGTTCTGATCAAGCTGCAAAATTTTATTGTTCACACATGGGTATTAAAATGCTGGATTTGGGAAAACTCTCTTATCGGCAGTTCCTGGATGTCTTCACAAGGTGAGATAACTTCAGGATGTTTCTGGAAGAAAGATGGCCACAGGATGTCTCAGGGACACATATGGCTACAGGATGTCTTCCAGACAGGATGTCTCCTGGTGGCTGTTTCTTGTAAGTGTCAGGCTGTTCTTTGAAAAAGAATTCCTTCTACCCTTGACAGTCAGGGATTCAGTATTTCGAATGGAAAATTGGAAAATGAATCCAATGTGTAGGCAAATATGTGCTACCCAAAAATCTTCCAACTCTCATTCAGAACAATGCCTTGACATTTCCTTCACCCCAAGTAAGACACAATTAGAGGAGAAGAGTTAGAAAATCTGTGAATACATATCGGTAATGGAAAATGCTCAGGAGTTCACAACCTTCGAGGTTGTATAGAAGTTTCAAAAAGTAAGGGACAGGGTAAAAACTCCAAAAACATGGAGCTCTGCTGGCCTAAAGACTTTTTGAAAAACTGCCTCTGAGTTTGGGCACCTGAAATATATGTTGATGACAGGAGCTTTAGCTTCCTTTGTAGTGAGACCATCAAAGCTGGGTCTGCATCTATATGACCTGGAGGACATGGTTTCTTTTTTTCCTATGAACATGAGGCAGCAGGGCTGAATTCTCTCTTTATAGGTAAACTGTTGCCACTGGGGGCTAAGTGTCTTCCAGTGTGGACTGTGAAGCCATTTGGTCATCCTCCAATTTTCGTGGTGTTTCTTGCAGCTGCACTGGGAGTTTGGTATTTGCTTCACAAAATACGAGAAGTTCAACTGGGACACAGTGATGGAGGGAGTTCTGTCACGTGTGGTGGGTAAGGGTCTGCAGGAGAATGCACCAACCTGGCTTATATCCCACATAGCTTGCCCCCTTGACCATAGCAATCTGATTCTAAACATTGCCCTGCAACCTCTCCATATAACAAGATGCCTTTACATACAAGGGTATGGGGGCTGCACCATATCAGTCACAAGGCATTTGGAAGCCAATGGCATATCCACATCACCCCACCACAGATGTTTTAACACACACCTGCACACCACTGCTCTAGGCCGACTACTCATCAGGCTCCAAGTTACTGGCATCTCTGTTCTATACCATTTTCATGAAACCCAGTCAATCAAGGCACTGTCTGGTACACTCATGATCAGCAATAGGACACCCAAAGGTTCTCCAGTGCCACCAGGTGATGGGAATTTCCAAACTTTAATGATATTTATCTAGGCATTTTTCATGGATGAAGTTGAAGGCACTGTGGGTTTCAATTCATTCAGGAACCATAAAATGGAGAAGAAGCTCATTTCAATGAAAGCTCTGGAGAATTCTAAGAGGCAAGGTTTCCCAAAGACAGGCTAAAAGGTCACATTAAGCCAGGCATTTGAGGTCTACAATGTGAGGTCCATGTGTGTTTTGACTTGCAACGATGGCTGCCAAGTCTTTAAGAATAAAATCATGTGATGTCCTTCCTGAAATTTCCAGTGCTCTTCCGAAAGCCTCCCTGGGCCTAGATCTCAGTTTCCAAGTGTGACTCTCATGCGTGGCCTCCTAAAATCCCAACACAATACATGGCAATCCTTCTTTGAGGTCAGTTCCAGAACTCAGTCTCTAAGGGGAATCACATAAGTGTTCAAGCCCAGGTGGACATAGTCATCTCTTCCAACGGCCACAAAAATGACCACAATTAAAACCAAAACACTCCCACATGACACACCTGATGCAAAGACCTTCCTGACTTTCAGGGCAACAGAAGAATAGGTAAGCAAAATGTCCAAAGCAGGGTTTTTCCACTGAGGCATTCCTGGTCACATTGATATCTGAGCTTTCTGAGATGCTCGCCATTCCCTTCAGCTATCCAGTACATGGCCATGTCACAGAGATTTGAGGAGGTACATATCATGGACACAAAACCATGAGCTTATTCTGGAGAGTGCACACAATTCAGGAAGAAAACAGGAACTTAAGAAGTTAGCAGGTGTTCCCCATTGATAAGTCAAGCCGCAGTCCATTCATGAATTGAGCAGGATGAAAGCTGAGAAGCTTTCTACTACACAGGACTCACCCATTGATGCATTTTCTTTTCTAATGTCTGCAACCAGGGACACAGTGGTATAAACAGACATAGAAACACTTGCCTTGTCAAATGACTTAGTAGAAACAGTTCCCTCCAAACCAAACAAACCGCCATTCCTACCTATTCTCAGAATATGAGACAAAACCACAAACCCACACCCACTCCCACAAAGACACCTCCTTCCCCCAAGTCGGTCTGTGACTATCCGGAGTGTCCTCTGACTGGTGGGCCATACTATGTTCCAATGAAATGGCCTGTCCTGTCTCAGATCTGGTCTCCTTGGCCAACTCTGTGAAGTTGTCAGGAGCCAGCAGTGAGCCACTACCTACTTTCTCAGGAAAAGCCCCTCTTCAGAGCTTTCCTGGTTTTGGCTGTGCTCACATCAGTAGGTACCAAGAATGACTGACTCTGTCCTTGGTAAATCCATACAAGTGAGACCACTGGGATTGGGACTGCCTCTTGGTGCCTGGCTTCTTGGATACCAAGTTCAGAGAGTTCCATCAACAAAGAAGTGAGGTGAGGTCACTTCCTTAAGGAACTGAATCAGATCACTGCCTTGGTAACCACTTTGTCATAACAGTTGCTTCCAAGACGACCATGAGATGGAGGCTGCCCCTACTTTCTGTGACACTTTCACAAGGTAGAATGGTATATCAACCATAGGCACCTAGGAACAGCTCTCCACACCAACCTGGTTTGGTCCATCTTCTCTACAATAAGAAGAGAGAGGCTGATTCATAAACAACCTTTCATCCTGACCAGGTTGTTTGCCATGGATGCTGACTTTTGCTCTCTCAGGTCCTTCATAGTTGTTTACATCTTCTCCAGGGATCATTTCTGCATGGACCTTGAGGTTCTCAGGAGGTGGAAGATCCCCTATATTCCTGTATTGTAAGACCAACTCTGTCCCTGCTCTTCTGTAAAGTTAGATTGAGGGAACAGTGTATGGTTAGGGTTAATAATATGTTCAATTTGAATTAGGAATCATTCTGCTGGATGAATAATGGTACTGGGAACCTGGGACATTTATAAGTATATATAGGTGAAATATATGTATGAAAACAGAAATCTAAATAAGATTTGAAGGGCAGAATGGGGATGGGCCCTTGAGTGTGATACTTAGCGTTGAATTATGTTCTGCACAGATGTCTGAGATAGATCGATATACAATGGCATTAGACACTGTACCTTGTATTATTGAATGTATAAGAGAACATCCAGTCAAAAAGGGATAATGGGTAGGATTAGGAAGATAGTCAGTAGGTTTAAGAAGAAGAGTGGGTATAGGATTTGGAAAAAAAAGTTTCTTAGCAATAGGGTTTGGATTAGAGTGTCAATGTAAATGTCAGCACAATTGAAGAGTCAGTCACAATGATGAACTGTGGAAAGTATGTAGGAAAGCTGATATAAATAGAGACATTATGAAACCAGGAAAAGTATAAAGTGAGAGATAGGATTAGATATTTTCAACAGGGTTGAGTTTGAATATATAAACTTAGCAAGAAACAAATATGTTGTCACAAATAGGATTGACTTTTGAGAGCATTAGCCAAACTTGACATGGATGGTTTTAGTAATCCATGTTCACTTTACATTTAGGCTTTGGTGCAAACATAAGTGTGACCTTTTCTTTTTGTGTCCAGAATATTACTGTGATAAAATGTATATGTAGATCAGATGACATGAGTATTTCTTCCACCATTACTGGGAGCAAAATTTTGAAGACCTATAAATTAGTATTGGGTTTACAAAGAGGTGTACCCTGTGTCTATGAATATAGAGACAATGCATGAATAGACAATAGTGTGAATAAATAATATAACTGGTTCCACTTTAAATAATGGATTTATTTGATATCTGAAAATATATAAGAAATCTTATATTGATATACAATCATTCATTCCAACCAGTAATACATCTAATAGTAATATTAGGGTTATAGTTTATCATGAAGGGTCTGTGAGTTTTGCTTCAAATATGATTATGGAAATCGAAAATAATATGTTTGGAATGAAGTCTCATAAACAAACCAGTCAAGAAACATGGAGGATTACATGTGTTCTAAAGCAGAAAATGATTGAAAGTGAAACAAATGCCTATAATTTTGCTAACGTATGGATGAAATATATATCCTATAATGTGCATAAACTGAAGAAATTGTAACATACCAGTGGTGAATAAGAATGAACATCAAAATACACATCATGTCGCATAGGAATCTACTTGCATTGATGAGAAACTGGATCAATTATTGTAGAAATATTAGGATTTGTATCCACCATTCACTGAAGTTAGTTTTCATTTCTAGGAAAAAAATATGTATTTCAGGTGGATGAATATTTCCGTGAATAATCTTGTGAAATGTTAACTCTAAATCCACATACATGAATATGAATGAATTTAGGGAGTTTATAATAAGACACATATATTTTATATTTTAAAAAAATTTAGAGTGTATATATATATATATATATATATATATATATATATATATATATATATATATATATATTAACACACACACACACACACACACACACACACACACAGACATTAAAAATTAGCAATACATATGCCAATCGAAATTCACCATGAAATATATATCATCCACAGATCCAAAAATATCCATTTTACTGAACATGGATTTATGTATAATGTTGTTCAACTAGGAAGCTCACCCATAGTTTGAAATTTCAGTTTCAACAGCGTTTAGGCGGAGTGATCTATTCTCACAATTTCTATCAGCCAAGTCAGCCACCTCACAAGAATGTACCTGTGGTACCAGGTAGAATTCTATATGTGCATATAAAAATACATGTGCTGAATAGGCTACAGAGAAAGGGTGACAGGAATTCACATATTTGTTAACTTTAAGTACACATGGAACTATTTCAATTAAAAATTAACTAGATTTATAACACCTACACTTTATCATGCAAAAGCCAAGTCTAACTATACACCATGCCTCCTCTGAAATGTTTGTATTTCTATTCTGTTTGGGTTATTTTACTCCATCATATTAGGATTAGTAGTAAGAGTCTATTAGGGTATGGGTTAGTGTCAGTTATTAAGTATTTCAAATGGAAAATAGGAAAATGAATCCAATGTGTATGCAAATATGTGCTACAAAAAATTTCCACTTTCATCCAGAACAATGCCTTGACAATATCTTCGCCCCTAGTAAGACACAATTAGAGAAGAAGAGTTAGAAAATCTGTGAATACATACCTGGAATGGAAAATGTTCAGGAGGTGGTAGAGGAGTTTCCAAATGTAAGGGACAGTGTAAACACTCCACAAACATGGAGCTATGCTGGCATTAAGACTTCTTGAGAAACTGCCTCTGAGGTTGGGCACTTGAAGTATATGTTGTTGTCAGGAGCTTTAGTTCCCTGTGTACGGAGACCATTAAACCTGGGTCTGCATCTATGTGACCTGGAGGATATGGTTTCTTATTTTCTAATGAACATGAGGAAGCAGTGATGAATTCTCTCTTTGTAGATAAACTGTGGCCACTGGGGGCTAAGTGTCTCCCTGTGTGGACTTTGAAGCCATTTGGTCATCCTCCAATTTTCGTGGTGTTTCTTGCAGCTGCACTGGGTGTTTTGTATTTGCTTCACAACATACAAGGATTTCAAATGGGTCACAGTGCTGGTGGGAGTCCTGTAAGGTGTGGTGGGTCAGGGTCTTCAGGAGAATGCACCAACCAGGCTTCTATCCCACATTGCTTGCTCCCTTGACCATAGCAACCTGATTCTGAACATTGCCCTGAAACCTGTCCATATAACGAGATGCCTTTTCATATAATTTTCTGCTGGCTGCACCAAATCAGTCACAAGCCATTTGGAAGCCAATGACACACCCACATGGCCACACCACAAATATATTATCAGACAACTGCACACCACTGCTCTAGGCTCACTATTCAGCAGGCTCCAACTTACTGGCATCTCTGTTCTACACCATTGTCAAGAAATCCAGTCAATCAAGGCCCTGTCTTGTACACTCATGAGCAGCAATAGGACATCCAATGGTTCTCCAGTGCCACCTGGTCATTGGGAATTTCAAAAATTTCATGGTATTTATCTATCCATTGTTCAAGAATGAAGTTGGAGGCACTTTGGGGTTTCCATTCATCCAAGAACCATGAAATGGTGAGGAAGCTCATTTCAATGAAAGCTCTGGAGATCTCTCACAGGCAAGGCTTCCCAAAGAGTGGTCAAAATGTCACATGCAGACAGGCCCATTGAGGTCTAAAATGTGAGGTCCATGTGTGTTTTGACTCTTAACTATAGCTGCCAAGTCTTTCAGAATAAAATCATGTGATATCCTTTCTGAGATTCTCAGTGCTCTGTGGAAAGCGACCCAGGGCCCAATCTCAGGTTTCAAGGGTGACTCTCATGCGTGTCCTCCTACAATCCCAACACAATTAATGGCAATACTTCTCTGAGGTCAGTTCCAGAACTCAGTCTCGAAGGAGAATCACACCAGAGTTCAAGCCCATGTGGACCCAGTCATCTCTTCCAACCGCCACACAAATGACAACAATTGAAACCAAAACTTTCCCACATGACCCTCATCTTCTTCCATATAGACACTCATCATAAACTCTTGCTGGAGGTTTCCATTAGGAGCGCAGCCCAAGACAATGTCCAAAATATGCACCCTTGCCCGTCATTTGCCTAAAGTGAGCGTGGCCTTGACACCCTTCCTGTAAACCAGGAGTGATCAAATAGGCCTGCCTTTAATACTGCTCTGCTTCTCCAATTTGAGGCCTACTGACTGTCAGGTATAGATTCTTTATGTGATTTGGCATCATGGGAGAACCCAAGCACTTGTGCAGGAGTTCAAAGAACTCATTTGACCCAGAGGATCCTATTCTCACTTGATGGAGGTCAGGAACCTAACAGAGGAAGGCAGGAAACTTCATGCACAATGACTGATATTTTTACCATTTTTGTTTTCAATACACACATGGGAACTTTCTTTATATCCATCAGGTGCTGAGAATCTAATCCATAGCCTGACCCAGAGCCAAGCGGCTGATTCAGACACATCCCTTTCGAAAGCAATTAAGCAAAGCACCACAGGTGATGCCCATTCATTTGCATTTAAAAACTGTTTACTTCAGGCTTCAAAAAGGAGTGTCCTGAGGTAAGAACCTTCCTGACATTCAGGGCAACAGAAAAATAGGTAAGCAGAAGGCCCAAAACAGTGTTTCTCCACTGAGACTTTCCTGGTCACACTGATATCTGAGTTTCCTGAGATGCTCGCCATTCCATTCAGCTATCCAGTACATGGCCATGTCACAGAGCTTGGAGGTGTTACATATCTTGGACACAAAACCATGAGCCTATTCTGGGTAGTGGCCAAAATTTAGGAAGAAAACAGGAACTTAGGACGATAGTAGGGGTGGCCCATCCATAAGGCAACCTGCAGTCCAGTCATAAATTGGGTAGGATGAATGCTGGAAAACTTTCTTCTAGACAGGACATATCCATTGATGCATTCTCTTTTCTCATGTCTACAACCACGGACACAGTGAGATACACAGATATAGAAACACTCACCTTTTCAAACGACTTTTTAGAAACAGTCCACTCCAAACCAAACAAACCGCCTTTCCTACCTATTCTCAGAACATGAGACAAAACCACAAACTCACACCCACACCCACAAAGGCACTTCCTTCCCCCAATATGTCTGTGATTATCCGGAGTGTCCTCTGTCTGTGGACCATATTGTTACCCCGAACTGGCCTGCCCTGTCTCAGATCTGGTCTCCGTGGCCAAATCTGTGAAGTTGTCAGGAACCAGCGATGACCAACTACCTGCTTTCTTAGGAAAGGACCCTCTTCAGAGCTGTCCTGGCATTTGGCCATTCTCACATCAGTAGATACCAAAAAAAGACTCTCTGCCCTTGGTAAAACCAAATATGTGATCCCACTGGGACTGTGACTGGGACTGGCTCAGGATGCCTGGCTTCCTTGATCCCAAGTTCAGAGAGTTCCATCACCAAGTAAGTTAGGTGAAGTCACTTTCTTCATGAAATGAGTGAGGTCACTGCCTTGGCAACCACTTTGTCCTAGCAGTTGCTGCCAAGGGTCCCATGAGATGGAGGCTGTTCCTACTTTCTGTGACACTGTCACAAGTTAGAATGGTATATCAACCATATGCACCGGGGAACTTCTCTCCATACAGGCATGCTTTGGTCCATCTTCTCTACATTAAGAAGAGAGAGGCTGATTCAGACACATCCTTTCATCCTGTCCAGGTTCTTTACCATGTCAGAAGACTTTTGCTCTCTTTGGTACTACATAGCTGCCTACAACTTCTCCAAGGATCATTTCTGCATTGACCTTTGAGGTTCTCAGCAGGTGGAAGATCCCCTACATTCCTGTATTGTAAGACCAACTCTGTCCCTGCTCCTCTGTAAAGTTAGATTGAGGGAACAGGGTATGGTTAGGGTTAATAACAGGTTCGATTTCGGTTAGGAATCATTCTGCGGGATGAATAATGTTATTGGGAACCTGCGATATTTAAAAGAATATAAAGGTGAAATATAAGTTTGAAAACCCAAATCTAAGTAAGTTTTGAAGCCCAGAAGTGTATTGGGCCCTTGGGTAGGATACTTAGCTTTGAATTATGTTCTACACAGATGTCTCTGATTAATCGCTATACAATGGCATAGGACCTTTACCTTGGATGATTGAATGTTGAAGAGAACATGCAGTCAAAAAGGGATAATCGGCAGGATTAGGAAGATAGTCAGAAGGTTTAGAAAGAAGAGTGAGTATAGGATTTGGACCAAAAGTTTTTTAGCAATAGGGTTTCGGGTAGAGAGTGAATGTAAATGTCAGCACATGTGAAGAGTCATTCACAATGATGAACTGGGGAAAATATGTATGAAAGTAAATATCAATTGAGACAAAAGGAAATCAGGCAAAGTATAATGTGAGTTATAGGATTAGACATTTTCAACAGGGTTGAGGTTGAATATATAATCTTAGCAAGAAACAAATATGTAGTCACCAATTGGATTGACATTTAAGAGCATTAGGCAACCTGGACATGGATGTTATTACTAATCCATGCTCACTTTCCATTTAGGCTTTGGTACAATCATAAGTGTGACCTTTGCATTTTGTGTCCATAATATTACTGTGATAAAATATATATGTAGATCAGGTGACATGAGTATATCTTCCACCATTTCTGGGAGCAATATTTTGAAGACGTATAAATTAGTATTGGGGGTACAAAGAGGTGTACCCTGTTTCTATGAATATACAGATAATGCATGAATAGAACATACTCTGAATAAAACATATACTCATTCCACTATAAATAATGAATTGAATTGATATCTGAAAATATACAGGAAATCAAATATTGATATACAGACATTCATTACACCCAGTTATACATCAATGATAATATTAGTATTAGGATTTTCATGAAGAGTGTGTGAGTTTCGCTTCAAAATTGATTTTGGAAATCGAAAATAATGTGTTTGGAAAGAAGTCTCATGAAAATACCAGTAAAGCAACATGGAGGAATACATGTGTTCAGAAGCAGGAAGTGATTGAAAGTGAAACAAATTCCTATATATTTTTGAAATTTTGGATGAAATATATATACTATGATGTGCATAAACTGAAGAAATAATAATGTCCCATTGTTGAATAAATATGAATGTCAAAATATATATCATGTCCCATAGGAATCTGCTTGCGTTGATGTTAAACTGGGTCAGTTACTGTAGAAATATTAGGATTTGTATACACCATTCACTGAAATTAGTTGTCAGTAATTGGAAACAAATATGAATTTCAGGTGGATGAATATTTTAGAAAATAATCTTGTGAAAAGTTGATTATAAATCCACATAAATGAATATGAATGAATTTAGGGAGTGTATAATAAGTCACATATATTACATATTTTGAAAAATCTGGAAAGTATATATATATATATATATATATATATATATATATATATATATATATATATATATATATATGTATATACACAGAGAGAGAGAGAGAGACATTAAAAACTAGCAATATATATGCCAATCAAAATTCATCATGAAATATATATCATACACAGATCCAAAAATATTCATTATACTGAACATGGATTTATGTATAATGTTGTTCAACTAGAAAGTTCACCCATAGTTTGAAATTTCAGTTCCAACAGCATTTACGAGGAGTGATCTCTTCTCACAATTTGTATCTGCCAAGTCAAACACCTCACAAGAATGTACGTGTGGTACCAGGTAGAAATCTATATGTGCATATAAAAATACATGTGCTTAATAGGCTACAGAGAAAGGGAGAAAGGAATTCACATATTTGTTAACTTTAAAAACTCATGGAGAAGTATTTCAAAAAAAAATTTGCAAGATTTATAACTCCTACCCTATATTATGCAAAAGGCAAGTCCTAGTATACACCTTGCCTCTTCTGAACTGCTTGTACTTCTTTTCTGCTTTTTGTTATTTTTCTCCATCATATTAGGGTTAGTATTCAGAGTCTAGTTGGGAATTGGTTAGGGTCAGAGATTCAGTATTTTTAAGGGAAATTGAAAAATGTATCCAATGCCTATGCAAATATGTGCTACCCAAAATCTTCCCACTCTCATCCAGAACAATGCCTTGACATTATCTTTTACCAAAGTAAGACACAGTTAGAGGAGAAGAGTTAGAAAATCTGTGAATACATATCTGGAATGGAATATGCTCAGGAGTTCACAACCTTGGAGGTGGTAGCAGAGTTCAAAAAAGTAAGGCAAAAGCTGAACACTCCTCAAACATGGAGCTCTGCTGGCCGAAAGAATTCTTGAGAAACTACCTCTGAGGTTGGTAACTTGAAATATATGTTGTTTTCAGGAGATTTAGTTCTTTGTAGAGAGACCATCAAAGCTGGTTCTGCATATATGTGACCTGTAAGACATGGTTTCTTATTTTTCACTGAACATGTGGCAGCAGTGCTGAATTCTTTTTTTGTAGCTAAACTGTGGACACTGGGGCTATGTTTCTCCCTGTGTTAACTGGGAAGACATTTGTTCATCCTCCACTTTTAGTGGTGTTTCTTGCTGTTGCATTGGGAGTTTGGTATTTGCTTCATGAAATAAAGGAGTTCAATTGGGACACATTGCTGGAGGGAGTTTAGTCACGTGTGGTGGGTGAGGGTTTGCAGGAGAATGCAATAACCAGGCTTCTATCCCACATAGCTTGCCCCCTTGATCATAGCAACCTGATTCTGAACATTTCCCTGAAACCTCTCCATATAACAAGATGCCTTTACCTATTGGGTCTGTTGGCTGTAACCATATCAGTCACAAGCCATTTGGAAGCCAATGGCAGATCCACGTGGCCCCACCACAGATGTTTTGTCACACATCTGTCCACCACTGCTCTAGGCCCACTAATCAGTAGGCAACAACTAACTGGCATCTCTGTTCTTCACCATTCTCATGAAACCCTGTCAATCAAGGCACTGTCTGGTATACTATGATCAGCATCAGGACATCCAAAGGTTTTCCAGTGCCACCTCGTCATGGAAATTTCAAAAATTTCATGGTATTTATCTAGCCATTATTCAAGGAAGAAGTTGTAATCACTGTGGGTTTCAATTCATTCAGGAACCATTAAATGTTAAGGAAGCTCATTTCAATAAAAGCTCTGGAGAACAATCACAGGCAAGGCATCCCAAATAGTCGCCAAAAGGTCACATGAAGCCAGGACCATTGAGGTCTACAATGTGAGGTCCATGTGTGTTTTGACTCTCAACTATGGCTGCCAAGTTTTTCAGAATAAAATCATGTGATATCCTGGCTGAGATTCTCAGTGTTCTGTGGAAAGCCACCCTTGGCCTAGATCTCAGTTTCAAAGGGCGACTCTCATGCGTGGCCTCCTAACATCCCCATACAATCCATGGCAATACTTCTCTGAGGTCAGTTCTACAACTCAGTCTCTAAGGAGTATTACACCAGAGTACAAGCCGAGGTGGACCCAGTCATCCCTTCCAACTGCCACACAAATGACCAAAATTAAAACCAAAACATTCCCACATGGCCCTCATCTTCTTCCACATAGACCCTCATTATAACCTCTGGCTGGAGATTTCCATGAGGGGTACAGCGCAAGAGAGTGTCCAAAATAAGCTCCCTTGGCCCTCATTTGCCTAAAGTCAGGGTGGCCTGGACACCATACCTGTGAACCAGGAGTGATCAAATAGGCCTGCCATTACAACTGCTCTGCTTCTCCAATTTGAGGCCTACTGACTGTGGGGTTTAGATTCTTTATGTGAAGTGGAATCATGAGAAAACCCACGCACCTCTGCATGGCTTTGAAAAACTCATTTGTCCCAAAGGATCCCTATACTCACTTGATGATTGTCTGCAACCTAATAGAGGAAGGAGAGAGACATCATCCACAATGACTGAATTTTGACATTTTGGTTTTGGATGCACACATGGGATCTTTCTTTATATCCATCAGGTGCTGAGAATCTAAGCCAAAGCCTCACAGAGGGCCAAGAGGCTGATTCAGACACATCCCTTTCAAAGCAATTAAGCAAAGAGCCACAGGTGATGCCCAATCATTTCCATATGAAAACTGTTTTTTTCATGCTTCACAAATGGGTGGCCTGAGGCAAAGACCTTCCTGTCATTCAGTGAAACAGAAAAATAGGTAAGCAAAAGGCACAAAACATGGTTTCTCCACTGAGACTTACCTGGTCACACTGATATCTGAGTTTTCTAAGATGCTCGCCATTACCTTCAGCTATTCAGTACATGGCCATGTGACAGAGCTTGGGGTGGTACCTATCTTGGACACAAAACCATGAGACTATTCTGCAGATTGGTCAGAATTCAGGAAGAAATCTGAAACTTAGGAAGATATTAGGTGTTGCCCATCGATAAGGCAACCTGCAGTGCAGTCATAAATTGGGCAGGATGAATGCTGGGAAGCTTTCTACTAGACAGGACACATTCATTAATGCATTCTCTTTTCTAATGTCTACAACCACGGACACAGTGTTATACACAGACATAGAAACACTTGCCTTGTCAAACGACTATCTAGAAACAGTCCACTGCAAACCAGACATACCAGCTTTTCTACCTATTCTAAGAAAATGAGACAAAACCACAAACTCACACCCACAAACAAAAAGGCACCTCCTTCCCCAAGTAAGTCTGTGAATATCCAGAGTGTCCTCTGACTGGCGGGCCCTACTATGTTCCCCCGAAATGGCCTGTACTGTGTCAGATCTGGTCTCCTTGGCCAACTCTGTGAAGTTGTTAGGAGCCAGCGGTGAGCCACTACCTAGTTACTAAGGAAAGGCCTGTCTTCAGAGCTCTCCTGGTATTTGGCCATCCTCACATCAGTAGGTACCAAAAAAGACAGAAACTGTCATTAGTAAAACTAAACAAGTGAGCCCACTGGGACTGGGACTGGGACTGGCTCTGGATGCCTGGCTTCCTGGATCCCAAGTTCAGAGAGTTCCATCACCAAAGAAGTAAGGTAGGTCACTTCCTTCAGGAACTGAATAGGTCAATGCCTTGGCAAACACTTTGTCCTAATAGTTGCTTCCAAGGGTCCCATGAGATGGAGGCTGCCCCTACTTCCTGTGACACTGTCACAAGTTAGAATGGCATATCAACCATAGGCACACGGGAACAGCTCTCCACACAGACCTTGTTTGGTCCATCTTCTCTACATTAAGAAGAAAGTGGCTGATTCAGACACACCCCTTCATCCTGACAAGGTTGTTTGCCATGGAAGATGACTTTTGCTCTCTCAGGTCCTTCATAGATGCCTACCTCTTTTCCAGGGATCATGTCTGCATGGACCTTTGACGTTCTCAGCAGGTGGAAGATCCCCTACATTCCTGTATTGTAACACCAACTCTGTCCCTTCTTCTGTAAAGTTAGATTGAGGCAACAGTGTATGTTTAGGGTCAATAACATGTTGGATTTAGTTTAGGAATCATCCTGCAGAATGAATAATGGTATTTGAAACTGCGATATTTACCAGAATATATATGTGAAATATAAGTGTGAAACCAGAAATCTAGGTAACATTTGAATCCCAGAAGGGCATTGGACCCTTGATTGTGATACTTAGCATTGAAGTGCATTCTGCACAGAGGTCTCAGATAGATCAATATACAATGGCATAAGACCTTGTACCTTGCTTGATTGAATGTAGAAGAGAACAACCAGTCAAAAAAGGATAGTCGGTCGGATTAGGAAGATAGTCGGTAGGTTTACAAAAAGAATGAGTATAGGATTAGGAACAAAAGTTTATTAGCAATAGGTTATCGATTAGAGTGTGAATGTAAATGTCAGCACATGTGAAGAGTCAGTCACAATGATGAACTGGGGAAAATATGTAGGAAACAGATAGAAATAGAGCCATAATGAAATCAGGCAATGTATAAAGTGAGGGATAGGATTAGACATTTTCAGTAGGGTTGAGTTTGAATATATAATCTTAAGAAGAAACAAATATGTAGTCACCAATAGGATTGACATTTGACAGCATTAGGCAACATGGACATGGATGTTTTTAGTAATCCATGTTTACTTTCCTTTTAGGCTTTGGTACAAACATAAGTGTGACCTTTGCATTTTGTGTTCCGAATATTTCTGTGATTAAATGTATAAGTAGATCAGGTGACATGAGTATTTCTTCCACCATTTCAGGGAGCAATATTTGAAGACGTATAAATTACTATTGGGGGTATAAAGAAGTGTACACTGCGTCTATGAATATAGAGATAATGCATGAATAGACCATACTGTGAATAAATAATATAACTCTTTTCACTTTAAATAATGGATTGAATTTTTATCTGAAAATATATAAGAAATCCTATATTGGTATGCAATCATTAATTCCAACCAGTTATACATCTAATGGTAATATTAGAGTTATAATTTATCATAAAGTTTATGTGAGTTTTGCTTCAAAAGTGATTATGGAAATTGACAGTCATGTGTCTTGAAAGAAGTCTCCTGAAAAGACCTGTCAAGAAACATGGAAGAATACATGTGTCCTGAAGCAGGAAGTGATTGAAAGTGAAGCAAATTCCTATAAATTTGCGAACTTGTGGGGAAATCTTAAGAGCCCCTCCCAGCTCTCCCTTGAGCGTGATATCCAGCCCGAGGGAATTAGGAGTGGCACGGGACTCGTGGTGCAGACCTCCAGGCCACCGCTCCCACCAGTGCTGAAAACTGAAGTCTCTTGCTCCAGCTTCCGGGGGCATGGCTTCCGGAGTGCAAGCAAATTCGCTGGGGGTTCTCAGGCCTAAGCTCTACAAACTTAGGGTCTAAGGGAGACAAACAGGGAGATTGTGCCCAGGCGTTCATGAAAACAGGGCTCCTAGGAGCAGCAGACCTGGCATGTAGCCAGTATTGTGGTGAGTATCACAGGTGAGTGGGGCCTGGCTTGAGGAAACACAAAAGAAGGATCTAGGCACTCAGGATTGGACACCCACCCAGTATGGGAGGAATAGCTGCTGCACAGTGATTGGTTCCCACCTATTGAAAGGAGAAGCTTGGCCCAGTGCGCACAGCTCTGCGTAATGGAAAAAAAGTTAATTGCAATCTATGACTGCATTTATTATTATTATTATTATTATATTAGTTTGTTTTTTTGTTTTTGTTTTTTTTTGTTTTCTTTTATTTTCATTTTTTTGTTGCTGTTCTTTAACTTTTTAAAAATGTTTTTAATTTTTTTTAATTTTTTCTTTTGTTATTATTATTTTTTAAAATTTCAATTTTAATTTTATATTATGATAATCATTTTTTTAAAAAATCATTTTCTTTCTTTATTTTCTATTTTTTCTATTGTCTTTTCATTTCTTTTCAATTTTCTTATTTCCCATTCCTTGCATTCTACCTGCCTACTCTCATTCTCTTTAGTGATTTTTTCCCTTCCCTTCTAAAATCTTTCCTCCCAAGCATCAAATAAATTTATAAGAGTAAACAGTAACTAAGCAGTCAAACAGAACAAGAAGTAACATGAGCAGCATAAACAAGCAAGGAAGAAAAGGAGTACAAACCACGAAGGACACCCTAAATATTCAGGAGGACCTAGAGTCATCAGAAAAATGGTCATATAAAGAACTCAAGGAATACCTTAGACAGATGGAATGGAAACTTAAAGAGGATACGAGACAGAAAATCCAAACAGTAAAAGAAAACATTGAAAATGAATTACATAAACAGATAAAAGAAAAAGTTAAGCATCTTTATCAGAGGATACAGATTATAAAAAAAACAAACAATAATTCTAGAAATGAAGGAAATGATAAACCAAATTAAGAACTCCATTTAGAGTATCAATAACAGAGTGGAGCAAGTAAAAGCCAAAAGGTCAGATAATGAAGACAAAATATATCATCTTGAAACGAGTCCAGCCAACTCAGAAAGGCTGGCAAAAAATCACAAGAAAAACATCCAAGAGATTTGGGATAACATAAAAAAAAAACACACTTAGGAGTCATCAGGATAGAGGAAGGTACAGAGACTCAAACCAAGGGAATGAGAAAACTGCTGAATGAAATAATTACAGAAAACTTTCCAGAAATAAAAAAGGAAATGGATATACAAATTGTAGATGCATACAGGACAAGAGCACACAAAATCACAGTAGACCAATGCCAACACACATTGTTATGAAGATATCCAATATACAGAGCAAAGAGAAAATAATAAGTCTACAAGAGAATGGAGGCAGAATACATTCAGTGGTAAACAAATAAGGTTAACAATGGATATTTCATCACAGACGCAGAAAGCGAGAAGATCCTGGAAAAATGTATATCAAACACTGAAAGACAATGGATGCCAACCAAGAATTATGTATCCAGCATAATTAACCATCAGGTCCAACAACGAAATAAGAATCTTTCATGATAAACAAAAGCTAAAATAATTTGACGCCAGAAAACAAGCATTGCAAAGCGTCTTGAGCAAAACACTACACAAGAAAGAAATGAAAAACAACAACCAAAACCATCAGTGGGAAGTACCTTGGTAATGACAGAGGCAGGGTGAAAGCTTGTCATGGAGAAACAAACTAAATTAAAAAAAATATAAATAATAAAACATGGGTGGCATACAAACCATACATCAATAGTAACATGAAACAAATTCTCCTCAAGCTCCAGAATGAAATAGACCACAACACAATAATTATGGGTGACTTCAACACACATCTATCATCATTGGACAGATCCTCCAAACAAAAGTTGAATAAAGAAAGTATAGAACTCAATATCACAATCAATAACCTACATGTAACTAACATATATAGAATATACCAACCATCATCAAGTGGATATACTTTTTTTCTCAGCAGCACATGGATCCTTCTCAAAAATAGACAATATATGATGCCATAGGGCAACCCTCAGTAAATATAAAGGTGTGGAGATAATACCATGCATTTTGTCTGATCATAATGGAATGAAACTGGAAATCAATGATAAAAGAAGGAAGGAAAAATCCTACATCACATGGAAAATGAACAATATGTTACTGAATGATCAGTGGTTTACAGAAGATATAAAGGAGGAAATCAAAAAATTCTTAGAGATACATGAAAATACAGACGCAACATATCAGAATCTATGGGACACAATGAAAGCAGTTTTAAGAGGGAAATTCATTGCCTGGAGGTCATTCCTGAAAAAAAGTAAAACCGAACAAATAAATGAGCTCACACTTTAACTCAAAGCCCTAGAAAAGGAAGAGCAAAACAACAGAAAATGTAGCAGAAGGCAAGAAATAATTAAAATCAGAGCAGAAATCAACGAAATTGAAACAAAAGAAACTATTGAAAAAATTAACAAAACTAAAAGGTGGTTCTTCGAAAAAATATATATGTTCGACAGACCCTTTGCCATGCTAATGAAGAGAAGAAGAGAGAGAACTCAAATTACTAACATATGGGATGAAAAAGGCTATATTACAACAGATGCTTCCGAAATACAGAAGACAATTAGAAATTATTTGGAAAACCTATATTCCAATAAAATAGAATATAGTGAAGACATCAACAAATTTCTTAAGTCATATGATTTGGCCAGACTGAGTCAGGAGGATACACACAATTTAAACAGACCAATGTCAATGGATGAAACAGAAGAAGCAATCAAAAGACTACCAACCAAGAAAAGCCCAGGAACGGATGGCTATACAGCGGAGTTTTACAAAACATTTAAAGAAGATTTAATACCAATACTTTTCAAGTTATTTCAGGATAGAGAAAAAGAGGGAGCTCTGCCAAATTCATTCTATGAGGCCAACATCACGCTGATTCCGAAATCAGAAAAAGACACCTCAAAGAAAGAAAACTACAGACCAATATATCTGATGAACCTACATGCAAAAATCCTCAATAAAATTCTGGCGAATCGAATACAAAGGCACATCAAATAATTAGAAATTATTTTGAAAATCATTATTCCAATAAAATAGAAAATAGTGAAGAAATCGATAAATTTCTTAAGTCATATGATTTTCCCAAACTGAGTCAGGAGGATACACACAATTTAAACCGACCAATATCAATGGATGAAATAGAAGAAGCAATCAAAAGACTACCAACCAAGAAAAGCCCAGGAACGGATGGCTATACAGCGGAGTTTTACAAAACCTTTGAAGAAGAATTTATACCAATACTTTTCAAGTTATTTCAGGAAATAGAAAAAGAGGGAGCTCTGCCAAATTCATTTTTTGAGGCCAACATCACCCTAATTCCAAAACCAGAAAAAGACAACTCAAAGAAAGAGAACTACAGACCAATATATCTGATTAACCTAGATGCAAAAATCCTCAATAAATATCTGCCTAATCGAATACAAAGCACATCAAAAAAATTTTTCACCAGGATCAAGTAGGATTCATCCCTGGGATGCAACGATGGTTCAATATACGAAAATTAATAAATGTTATTCATCACATCAATAGACTTAAAGATAAGAACCATATGATCATCTCGATAGACGCAGAAAGCATTTGACCAAGTACAGCATCTCTTTATGTTCAAAACATTAGAAAAATAGGGATAACAGGAACTAACCTCGACATTGTAAAAGCTATCTATGCTAAGTCTCAGGCTAGCATCATTATGAATGGAGAAAAATTGAAGGCATTCCCTCTAAAATCTGGAACAAG
Organism: Callospermophilus lateralis; assembly: GCF_048772815.1. Taxonomy (NCBI): domain Eukaryota; kingdom Metazoa; phylum Chordata; class Mammalia; order Rodentia; family Sciuridae; genus Callospermophilus; species Callospermophilus lateralis. The sequence goes on along the minus strand of NW_027516587.1, from coordinate 5,297,132 downwards.
ACAGGGATGCCCTCTGTCACCAGTTCTATTCTATATAGTTCTCGAAACACTGGCCAGAGCAATTAGACAGACGAAAGAAATCAAAGGCATAAAAATAGGAAAATAAGAACGTAAATTATCACTATTTCCTGGTGACATGATTCTATACATAGAAAACCCAAAGGGGTCTACAAAAAAAACTACTAGAACTAATAAATGAATTCAGCAAAGTGGCAGGATATACAATCAAAACGCATAAATCAAAGGCATTTCTGTATATCAGCGACAAAACTTCTGAAACAGAAATGAGGAAAAACACTCCATTCACAATATCATCAAAAAAATTAAATACTTGAAAATCAACCTAACAAAAAAGGTGAAAGACTTATACAATGAAAACTACAGAACCCTAAAAAGGGAAGTAGAAGAAGATCTTAGAAGATGGAAAAATATACCCTGTTCCTGGATAGGCAGAACTAACATCATCAAAATGGCGAAATTACCAGAAGTTTTCTATAGGTTTAATGCAATGCCAATCAAAATCCCAAAGGCATTTCTTGTAGAAATAGATAAAGCAATCATGGAATTCATATGGAAAAATATAAGACCCAGAATAGCAAAAGCAATTCTAGCAGGAAGTGTGAATCAGGCGATATAGTGATACCAGACTTAAAACTATACTACAGAGCAATAGTAACAAAAACAGCATGGCACTGGTACCAAAACAGGCGGGTTGACCAATGGGTACAGAATAGAGGACACAAAGACTAATTCACAAAGCTACAACTATGCTATATTTGATAAAGGAGCTAAAAGCATGCAATAGAGGAAATATAGCATCTTCAACAAATGGTTTTGTATAAAATGGAAATCCATATGCAACAAAATGAAACCGAATCCCCTCCTCTTGCCATGCACAAAAGTTAACTCAAAGTGGATCAAGGAGCTAGATATCAAATAAGAGACTCTGCATCTGATAGAAGAAAAAGTTGGCTCTGATCTACATAATGTGGGGTCGGGCTCCAAATTCCTTAACAGGACACCCATAGCAGAAGAGTTAATAACAACAATCATCAAAAGGGACTTACTTAAACTGAAAAGTTTTTTTTCTCAGCAGGATAAAAAATGAGAGAGGTAAATAGGGAGCCTAAATCATGGGAACAAATTTTTACTCCTCACACTTCAGATAGAGCCCTAATATCCAGAGTATACCAAGAACTCAAAAAATTAGACAATAAGATGATAAATAACCCAATCAAAAAATGGGCCATGGACCTGAACCAACACTTCTCAGAGGAGGACATACAATCAATCAGTAAGTACATGAAAAAATGCTCACCATCTCTAGCAGTCAGAGAAATGCAAATTAAAACCACCCTAAGATACCATCCTACTCTAGTAAGATTGGCAGCCATTATGAGGTCAAACAACAACAAGTGCTGGCGAGGATGTGGAGAATAGGGTACTCTTATACATTGCTGGTGGGACTGCAAACTGTTGTGGCAAATTTGAAAAGCAGTATGGAGATTCCTGGGAAAGCTGGGAATGGAACCACCATTTGACCCAGCTATTGCCCTTCTCAGACTATTCCCTGAAGACCTTAAAAGAGCATATTACAGGGATACTGCCACATCGATGTTCATAGCAGCACAATTCAAAATTGCTAGAGTGTGGAACCAACCCAGATGCCCTTCAGTAGATGAATGGATAAAAAAATGTGGTATTTATACACCATTGAGTATTATGCATCATTAAAAAAATGACAAAATCATTGAATTTGCAGGGAAATGGATGGCACTAGAGCAGATTATGCTTAGTGAAGCTAGCCAAACCCTAAAAAACAAATAAAAATGTCTTCTTTGATATAATGAGAGCAACTAACAACAGAGGAGGGAGGAAGAGCAGGAAGAAAAGATCAACATTAAACAGAGACATGAGGTGGGGGTCGGAAAGAGAGAGATAAAGGAAATTGCATGGTAATGGAGGGAGACCCTCATTGTTACACAAAATTACATATAAGAGATTGTGAGGGGAATGGGAAAATAAACAAAGATATAAATGTATTACAGTAGATGGGGTAGAGAGGGAAGATGGCAGGGGAGCAGGGATAGTAGAGGATAGAAAATGTAGCAGAATACAACAGTTACTAATAGGGCATTATAAAAATGTGGATGTGTAACAGATATGATTCTGCAATCCGTACTTGGGATAAAAATGGGAGTTCATAACACACTTGAATCTAATGTATGAAATATAATATGTCAAGAGCTTTGTAATGTTTTGAACACCCAATTAAAAAAATAAAATAATAATATGAAATAAAATAATTAAAAAAAAACACATGGAGAAATATTTCACTGTCATCCAGAACAATGCCTTGACATTACCCTCGCCCCAAGTAATTCATCATTAGAGGAGAAGAGTTCGAAAATCTGGGAATACATAGCTGGAATTTAATATGCTCAAAAGTTCACAACCTTGGAGGTGGTAGAGTAGTTTACTAAAGTAAGGGACAGGGTAAACACTCCACAAATATGGAGCTCTGCTGGCCTAAAGACTTCTTCAGAAACTGCCTCTGAGGTTGGGCACTTGAAATATATGTTGTTGTCAGGAGGTTTAGATTCCTTTGTAATGAGAGCATCAAAGCTGGGTCTGCATCTATGTGACCTGGAGGACATGGTTTCTTATGTTCCAATGAACATGAGTCAGCAGTGCTGAATTCAATCTTTGTAGGTAAACTGTGGTCACTGGGGGCTAAGTGTCTCCCCGTGTGGACTGTGAAGCCATTTGGTCATCCTCCACATTTTGTGGTGTTTATTGCTGCTGCACTGGTAGTTTGGTATTTTCTTCACAAAATACAAGGAGTCCAACTGGGACAAAGTGTTGGAGGGAGTTTCTCAAGTGTGGTGGGTCAGGGTCCGCAGGAGAATGCACCCACCAAGGTTCTATTCCAAATAGCTTGCCTCTTGACAAAAGCAACGTGATTCTGAACATTGCCCTGAAACCTCTCCAAATAAAAATACGCCTTTACATATAAGGGTCTGCTTGCTGCACCATGTCAGTCACAAGCAATTTGGAAGCCAAAGGAAGATCCACATGGCCCCACCACAGATGATTTATCACACACCTGCCGACTGCAGCTCTATGCCCACTACTCAGCAGGCTCCAAATTACTGGCATCTCTGCTCTACACCATTTTCTTGAAACCCAGTCCATCAGGCACTGTCTAGTATACTCATAGTCAGCAACAGGATATCCAAAGTTTCTCCAGTGCCACCTGGTCATGGAAATTTAAAAAAATTTCACCGTATTTATCTAGCCATTTTTCAAGGATGAAGTTGAAGGCACTGTGGGTTTCACTTCATTCAGGAACCATTAAATGGTGAGGATGCTCATTTCAATGAAAGCTCTGGAGAACTCTCATAAGCAAGGCTTCCCAAAGAGTGGCCAATGATCACATGAAGCTAGGTGCATTGAGGTCTACAATGTGAGGTCCATGTGTGTTTTGACTCTCAACTATGGCTGCAAGCCTTTCAGAATAGAATTATGTGATACCCTGGCTGAGATTCCCAGTGCTCTGTGCAAAGCCAACCTGGGCCTAGATCTCAGTTTCCAAGGGCAAATCTCATGCGTGGTCTCCTAAAATCCCAACACAATTCATGGCAATACTTCTCTGAGGTCAGTACCACAAATCAGTATCTAAGGGGAATCACACCAGAGTTCCAGCCCAGGTGGACCCAGTCGTCACTTCCAACCGCCACCCAAATGACCACAATTAAAACCAAAACACTCCCACATGACCCACATCTTCTTCCATATAGACACTCATTATAACTTCTGGCTGGAGGTTTCCATAAGGGGCTCCGCCCAAGCCAGTGTCAAAAATAAGCTCCCTTGCCCCTTAATTTGACTAAACTCAGGGTGGCCTGTACACCCTTCCTGTGAACCAGATGTGATCAAATAGGCCTGCCATTAATACTGCTCCGCTTCTCCAATTTGAGGACTACTGACTGTGGGTTTTAGATTCTTTATGTGAACTGGAGTCATGATAAAACCCAAGCACCTATGGGATAGAATCTGCAGGGCGTTGAGGAACTCATTTGACACAAAGGATCCCTATTCTCACTTGATGGAGGTCACAAACCTTACAGAGGAAGATGAGAGACTTCATCCACAATGACTGCTCTTTTTGCCACTTTGGTTTTGGATGTACACATGGAATCTTTCTTTAGATCCATCAGGTGATGAGAAACTAAGCAACAGCCTCACACAGGGCCAATGGTCTGAATGAGACACATATTTTTCAAAGCAATTAAGCAAAGAGCCACAGGTGATCCATTCATTTCCATTTGAAAACTGTTTTCTTCAGGCTTCACAAAGGGGTGGCCAAAGGTAAAGACCTTCCTGACATTCAGGGTAACAGAACAATAGGTAACCAAAAGGCCCAAAGCAGGGTTTCTCCACTGAGACTTTAATGGTCACAGTGATTTCTGAGTTTTCTGCGATTCTCGCCATTCCCTTCAGCTATCCAGTACATGGCCATGTCACAGAGCTTGGAGGTGGTATATATCTTGCACAAAAACCATGAGCCTATTCTGGAGAGTGGCCAGAATTCAGGAAGAAAAGTGGAACTTAGGAAGATAGCAGGTGTAGCCAATTGATAAGGCAAGCCACAGTCCATTCATAAATTGTGCAGGATGAATTCTGGGAAGCTTTCTACTAAACAGGACACATCCATTGATCCAATATCTTTTCTAATGTTTACAACCATGGATAACAGTGGGATACACAGACATAGAAACACTCGCCTTGCCAAACGACTTACTAGAAACAGTTCACTCCAAACCAAACAAACTGCCTTCCTTGCCTATTCTCAGAACATGAGACAAAACCAAAAACCTACAACCAAACCTACAAAGGCACCTCCTTTCGCCAAGTAGGTCTTTGACTATCTGGAGTGTCCTCTGACTTTTGGGCCATACTATGTTCCCCTCAAAATGGCCACTCCTGTCTCAGATTTGGACTCCATGGCCAACTCTATGAAATTGTCAGGAGCCAGCTGTGAGCCACTACCTGCTTTCTCAGGAAAGGCCCCTCTTTAGAGATTTCCTGCTGTTTGGCCATCCTCACATTAGTAGGTACCAAGAGAGACTGACTCTGTCCTTGGTAAATCCAAACAAATGAGACCACTCGGACTGGAACTGGCCCTGGCTTTTGTGCCTGAATTCCTGGATCCCAAGATCAGAGAGTTCCATCACCAAGAAAGTGAGGTGAGGTCACTTCTTTCAGGAATTGAAAAATCTGTGGAAAGCAACCCTGGGCCTATATCTCAGTTCCAAGGGTGACTCTTATGCGTGGCCTCCTAAAATCCCAACAAAATTCAATGCAATACTTCTCTAAGGTCAGTTCCACAACTCAGTCTCTAAGGGGAATCACACCAGAGTTCAAGCCCAGGTGGACCCAGTCATTTCTTCCAACCGCCACACAAATGACCAAAATTAAAACGAAAACACTCCCACATGGCCCTCATCTTCTTACATATTGTCATTCATCGTAATGTCTGGCTGAAGATTTTCATGAGGGGCGAAGCCCAAGAAAGTGTCCAAAATAAGCTCACTTGGCCCTCATTTGCCTAAAGTCAGGGTGGCCTGGACACCCTTCCTGTGAACCAGGAGTGATCAAATAAGCCTGTCATTAATAATGCTCTGTTTCTCCAATGTGAGGCCTACTGATTTTCAGGTATAGATTCTTTGTGATTTGGAGTCATGCGAAACCCCAAGCACCTCTGCAGGGCTTTGAGGAACTCATTTGACCCAAAGAATCCATTTTCTCACTTGACGGAGGTCAGGAACCTAACAGAGGAAGGCAAGAGACTTCATCCACAATGACTGATCTTTTTGCCATTATGGTTTTTGATGCACACATGGGATTATTTTTTAGATCCATCAGGTGCTGAGAATGTAAGTCACAGCCACACACAAGGCCAAGAGGCTAATTCAGCCACATCCCTTTCCAAAGCAATTAAACAAAGAGCCACAGGTGATGCCCATTCATTTCCATTTGAAAATTGTTTTCTTCAGGCTTCACAAAAGGGTGGCCTGAGACAAAGTCTTTCCTGACATTCAGTGCAACAGAACAATAGGTAAGCAAAAGGCCCAAAGCAGGGTTTTTCCACTGAGACGTTCCTGTTCACACTGATATCTGAGTTCTCTGAAAAGGCTGGCCATTCTCTTCAGCTATCCAGTACATGGCCATGTCACAGAGCTTGGAGTGGTACATATCTTGGACACAAAACCATGAGCCTATTCTGGAGAGTGGCCAGAATTCAGGAAGAAAACAGGAACTTAGGAAGATAGAAGATATTGCCTCTCGATAAGACAAGCTGCAGTCCATTCATAAATTGGGCAGGATGAATTCTGGGAAGATTTATACTAGACTGGAGGCATTCATTAATGCATTCTCTTTTCTAATGTCTACAACAACGGACACAGTGGGATACACAGACATAGAAACACTCACCTGGTCAAACGACTTACTAAAAACAATCCACTCCAAACCAAACAATCCAACTTTCCTACCTATTCTCAGGACATGGCCTGACCTCTATCAGATCTGGTTTCCTTGGCCAACTCTGTGAAGTTGTCAAGAAAAAGGGGTGAGCCACTACCTGCTTCTTCTGGAAAGGTCCCTCTTCAGAGCTCTCCTGGCATTTGGCCATCCTCACATCAGTAGGTACCAAGAAAGACCATGCAATTTCTCTTCTCTATCCCTTTCTCTCCCACCTCTCATCCCTATTTAATACTAATCTTCTTCTCATGCTCTTCATCCCTACTCTGTTCGTAGTTACTCTCCTTTTATCAAAGAAGGCATTTGGCATTTGTTTTTTAGGGATTGGCTAGCTTCACTTAGCATAATCTGCTCTAATGCCATCTATTTTCCTGCAAATTCTATGATTTTGTCATTTTTTAAAGCAGAGTAATACTCCATTGTGTATAAATGCCACATTTTTTTATCCATTCTTCTATTGAACGGCATCTAGGTTGGTTCCACAGTCTTGCTATTGTGAATTGTGCTGCTATGAACATCAATGTAGCAGTGTCCCTGTAGCATGATCTTTTAAGGTCTTTAGGGAATAGACCGAGAAGAGGAATAGCTGGGTCAAATGGTAGTTCCATTCCCAGCTTTCCAAGAAATCTCCATAATGCTTTAAAAATTGGCTGCACCAATTAGCAGTGCCTCCAATAATGTACAAGTGTACCTGTTTCTCCACATCCTCAGCAGCACTTGTTGTTGTTTGACTTCATAATGGCTGCCAATCTTACTGGAATGAGATGGTATCTTAGGGTGGTTTTGATTTGCATTTCTCTGACTGCTGGGGATGGTGAGCATTTTTTCATGTACTTGTTTTTTGATTGTATGTCCTTCTCTGAGAAGTGTCTGTTCTGGTTCTTGGCCCATTTGTTTATTGGGTTATTTGTTATCTTATTGTCTATTTTTTTCAGTTCTTTGTATACTCTGAATATTAGGGCTCTATCTGAAGTGTGAGGAGTAAAGATTTGTTCCCAGGATTTAGGCTCCCTATTTACCTCTCTTATTGTTCCTTTTGCTGAGAAAAACCTTTTTAGTTTGAGTAAGTCCCATTTGTTAATTGTAGTTATTAACTCTTGTGCTATGGGTGTCCTATTGAGGAATTTGGAGCCCGACCCCACAGTATGTAGATCGTAGCCAACTTTTTCTTCTATCAGACGCCATGTCTCTGATTTGATATCAAGCTCCTTGATCCATTTTGAGTTATCTTTTGTGCATGCAAGAGAAAGGGACTCAGTTTCATTTTGTTACATATGGATTCCAAGTTTTCCCAGCACCATTTTTTGCAGATGCTATATTCCTTCATTGCATGCTTTTAGCCCCTCCATCAAATATAAGATAGTTGTAGTTTCCTGGCTTGGTTTCTGTGTCCTCTATTCTGAAAAATTGGTCCACCCTCCTGTTTTGGTACCAGTACCATGCTATTTTTGTTACTATTGCTCTGTAGTATAGTTTGAAGTCTGGTATCACTAGGCCGCCTGATTCACACTTCCTGCTTAGTATTGTTTTTTTTATTCTGTGTCTTTTATTTTTCCATATGAATTCCATGATTGCTTTCTCTATTTCTAGAAGAAATGCCGTTTGGATTTTTATTGGCATTGTTGCATTAAACCTATTGAGAACTTTTGGTAATATCACCATTTTGATGATGTTAGTTCTGCCTATCCATGAATAGGATATATTTTTACATCTTCTAAGATCTTCTTCTATTTCTCTCTTTAGGGTTCTGTGGTTTTCATTGTATAAGACTTTCACATCTTTTGTTAGGTTGATTCCTAATTATTATTATTATTTTTTTAGGATACTATGTATGGAGTGGTTGTCCTCATTTCCATTTCAGAAGATTTGTCGCCGATATGCAGGAATGCCTTTGATTTATGCATGTTGATTTTATATCCTGCCACTTTTCTGAATTCATTTATTAGCTCCATTAGTTTCTTTGTAGACCCTTTTGGGACTGCTAGATATAGAATCATGTGATCTGCAAAAGTGATAATTTAAGTACTTCTTTTCCAATTTTTATGCCTTTTATTTCTTTCGTCTGTCTAATTGCTCTGGCCAGTGTTTCGAGAACTATGTTGAACAGAAGTGGTGAGAGAGGGCATCCCTGTCTTGTTCCAGATTTTAGAGAGAATGCCTTCAATTTTTCTCCATTCAGAATGATGCTAGCCTGAGGCTTAGCATAGATTGCTTTTACAATATTGAGGTATGTTCCTCTTATCACTAGTTTTTCTAGAGTGTTGAACATATCAGAATGCTGTACTTTATTGAATGCTTTTTTTGCATCTATCAAGATGATCATATGGTTCTTATTTTTAAGTCTATTGATGTGGTGAATAACATTTATTGATTTCCGTATATTGAACCAGCCTTGCATCACATGGATGAATTCTACTTGATCAGGATTCACAATTTTTTTGATATCTTTTTTGTATCCAATTCGCCAGAATTTTATTGAGGATTTTTTCATGTAGGTTCATTAGAGATATTGGTCTGTAGTTTTCTTTCTTTGAAGTGTCTTTGTCTGCTGTAATAATCAGGGTGATGTTGGCCTCGTAGAATGAATTTGGAAGATCTCCCTCTTTTTCACTTTCTTGAAATACCTTGAAAAATATTGGTATTAGTTCCTCTTTAAAGGTTTTGTTAAACTCTGCTGTATACCTATACGGTCCTGGGCTTTTCTAAGTTGGTAGTGTTTTGATGGTTTCTTCTATTTCCTCAATTGATATTGGTCTGTTTATGTTGCTATATCCTCCTGACTCAATATGGGAAGATCATATGACTTAAGAAATTTATCGATGCCTTCACTGTCTTCTATTTGATTGGAGTATAAGGATTCAAAATAATTTCTGATTATCTTCTGTATTTCTGAAATATCTGTTGTGATATTTCCTTTTTAATCCCTTATTCTAGTAATTTGAGTTCTCTGTCTTCTTCTCTTTGTTATCATTTCTAAGGGTCTGTCAATTTTATTTATTTTTTCAAAGAACCAACTTCTACTTTTGTCAAGTTTTTTCAATTGTTTCTTTTGTTTCAATTTCATTAATTTCACGTTTGATCTTAATTATTTCTTGCCTTCTACTTCATTTGCTGTTGCTTTCGTCTTCTTTTTCTAGGATTTTGAGATGAAGTATGAGATCATTTATTTGTTGGTTGTTTCCTTTTTAAGGAATGAACTCCAAGCAATGAATTTTCCTCTTAGAACTGCTTTCAATGTGTCCCATAGATTCCGGTATGTTGTGTCTGCATTTTCATTTATTTCTAAGAATTTTTAAATTTCCTCCTTGATGTCTTCTATAACCCATTGATCACTCAGTAACCTATTGTTCATTCTCCAAGTGATGCATGATTTTTCCTTCCTTCTTTTATCATTGATTTTTAGTTTCCTTCCATTATGATCAGATAATATGCATGGTATTAACTGTACTCCTTTATATTGTCTAAGAGTTGCCCTGTGACATAATATATGATCTATTTTTTACAAGGATACATGTGCTGCTGAGAAAAAAGGTAACTGCTTGATGTTGGGTGTTATATTCTACATATCTCAAATAAGTCTAGGTTATTAATTGTGTTATTGAGTTCTATAGTTTCCTTATTCAACTTTTGTTTGGAAGATGGTGGCTCCCATGATTACTGTATTGTGGTCTATTAGACTATTGAAATTGAGAAGAGTTTCTTTGATGAACATAGCTGCACCATTGAACGGGGCATATATATTAACGATTGCTGTGTCTTGTTGGTGTATGGTTCCCTTGAGCAGTATGTAGTGTCTCTCTTTATCCCTTTTGATTAACTTTGGCTTAAAATCTATTTTATATGATATGAGTATGGACTCTCCTGCTTGTTTCCGAAGTCCATATGAGTGATATGATTTTTCCCAAACTTTCACCGTCAGTCTATGTATGCATTTTCCTATCAAATGCGTCCCCTGTAGGCAGTATATTGTTGGGTCTTGTTTTTTGTTCAATTCTACTAGCCAGTGTGTCTTCATTGGTGAGTTTAAGCCATTAACATTTATGGTTATTATTGAGATATGAGTTGTTCTTCCAGCGATATTTGTTTATTTATGTTCCTAAACATGGTTTGTTTTCCTCTTTGATTATCCCCAGCCTTTACTGTACTCCCTCCCGCTGTTGGTTTTCATTGATATTTTCCATTTCCTCTTCCTGTAATATTTTGCCAAGGATGTTTGGAAGAGATGGTTTTCTAGCTGCAAATTCTTTTCACTTTTGTTTATCGTGGAAGGTTTTAATTGCATCTTCCATCCTGAAGCTTACTTTCGCTGGATACACAATTCTTGGTTGGAACCCATTTTCTTTCAGTGTTTGAAATATGTTATTCCTGGATCTTCTAGCTTTCAGAGTCTGTTTTGAAAGATCAGCTGTTATCCTGATTGGTTTACCCCTAAATGTAATCTGCTTCCTTTCTCTTGTAGCTTTTAAAATTCTCTCCTTTTTCTGTTTGTTGGGCATCTTCATTATAATGTGTCTAGTTGTGGCTCTCTTATGATTTTGCACATTCGGCATTCTGTAGGCTTCTAGGACTTGGGATTCTTTTTTATTTATCAAGTCTGGGAAGTTATCTCGTATTATTTCATTGAATAGGTTGCTCATTCCTTTTGTTTGGACCTCTATACCTTCCTGTATCCCAATGTCTCTTAAGTTTGGCCTCTTTATGTTATCCCATATTTCTTGGATGTTCTGCTCGTGGTTTCTTAACAGTCTTGCTGAGCTGTCTATGTTCTTTTCAAGTTGAAATACTTTGTCTTCATTGTCTGATGTTCTATGTTCTAAGTGTTCTACTCTGCTGGTAGTATTCTCAATTGAGTTTTTAAGTTGGTTTATTGCTTCCTGCAATTCTAGGATTTCTGTTTGTTTGTTTTTACAACCTCTATCTCCCTATATAGTTGATCTTTTGCTTCTTGGATTTGTTTATGTAATTCATTGTCGAAGTGATCTTTAATTGTCTGATTTTGTTGTCTAATGTCTTCCTTGAGACTCCAGATCATCTAAAGCCTGAGTATCCTGAATTCTTTATCTGACATTCCATCTGATGCAGCTATTACCTCTTCTAAAATTGTGTTTACCTGCATTGCTTGTGGTCCTTTCTTTCCTTGTCTTTTCATACTGCTCGCGTTTCTCTCTGCTTGTTGAAACTGTTGTGTTTTTGAAATTTTCCCCCTATATACTTATATTGCTCTTGTATAGTTGAAAAGTCTCCCTTGAAGTAGCAGGGGGCGGCTGTTCTGCTCCTCCAATTGGGGTGATCTATCTACCACGCTGACGGGCTGCTGGGCCTGTTGTGCTGGTTGGTCGCAGGTCTGTCTACAATGCGGGCGCGGGCAGTGGCTCTGCTCTGCCCCTCCTCCATTTGGTGTGACGTGTCTACAACGCCCACGGACCCCTCGGCCTGTTCTGCTGATCCATTGCAGGTCTTCCTTCCTTGCAGGTGCGGGCGGCAGCTCTACTCTGCCCTTACTCAAATTGGGATGATGTGTCTACCATGCCGGCAGGACGCTGAGCCTCTTTGCTGGTCGGTCGCAGGTCTGTCTATTTTGTGGGCATGGGCAGTGGATCTGCTCTGCCCCTACTCCAAATGGGGTTATGTGTCTGCCGTGCCCGCAGGCCACTTGGCCTGTTTCGCTGTTTGGTTGCCTACGTTGTGGGCGAGGTTGGTCACTCTGCTCTGCCCCTACTCCAATTAGGGTGATGTGACTACCTCGCCGGCGGGTTGCTGGGCCTTTTCTGGGCATGGGTGGTGGCTCTGCTCTGCCCCTATTCCTATTGGGGTGACCTAACAACCATGCTGGTGGGCCGATGGGCTTGTAATGGGCACGGGAGAAGGCTCTGCTCTGCCACAACTCCAATAGGGGTGCCGTGTCTACAACACTGGCAGGTTGTTGGGCCTGTTCTGGGCATAGGCTGTGGCTCTGCTTTGCCCCTACTCCAATTGGGGTGACGTGACTACCAAGCCTGCTGGTCGATGGGCCTGTTCCGGGCACAGGCGGCGGCTCTGCTCTGTCCCTACTCCAATTGGGATGACGTGACTACCACGCCTGCGGGTCACTGGGCCAGTGCCGGGCGTGAGCGGTGTCTCTGCTCTGTCCCTCTAGCTTGAAGACAAAGTGAGAGAGACTCGGGTGTTTGTGACTCACTTTTTTTACCAGGAGACCAACTGTTTCTCTCACCGCTGGTATCGATGAAGTTATCTCCTCCGCCACTTTGTGATGACTTCAGATCTCTAACATGTTGGTATCCCATGCGAATGGCAGCATTTCGTTCCCTTTGCCGGATGAACAAAGCAATGGGTGAGTCCTGACCGGCCCTCACAAGCCCCGTCTCAATCCTGTTGCCACTGCCTATGAAGGCTCGGTAGGTATTTACCTCCACAGTATTCAGCAAGACCTAGACTGAGAAGCAGTTTCCGCAGGTTCTTTAGCCCTGGGCCTGATCAGTTCCAGGAGCCAGAATTCGGCCGCTCTGGGCTTGGTGTATGTTCTGATAGGAGCAGGCCTGAGTAATTTGTCTCCGAGACACAGGCGAATGACAGCCTGAGATTACCTGTTCTATAGCTGAATGAGCTGCTATCAGTTGAAAACAGGAATGGTGACGTCAGCTCTCCAAGATGGTGGCCCCTGGCTTCCTCTGTGGTCTGACTGGTGTGGAAAACCGAATTGGACCGTGTATTTCCCTGGTCTCAAACCCAGAATTCAGCAATGAGCACAGTGATTGTACAGATGGCAGGAGCCCACAGAATCTGCACCACTGAATATTTGTGTTGCTATCTCATTGCTTCCCAGCACGCGCCACAGACTCTACCCGCAGGGCGATTTGCTGAATAAGCAGCATGATGCTCCATGCAGACAAATCACTCATGTTTGAGCCCCGTAGCTGATCCTCGTGAGATGGAAATACTTCCACTAGGTTTAGGACCACCCAAATTTTGCTGGAAATTCGTCATTCTCCTGCACAGTGATGCTGTACATGGGGTTGATGCACTCCTTTCGCTGTCATCATATGATCCCCTGAAGTTAGTTTTCAGTACTAGGAAACAAATATGTATTTCAGGTGGATGAATATTTCTGAGAATAAACTTGTGAAAAGTTGATTATACATCCACATACATAAATATGAATGAATTTAGGGAGTGTATAATCAGACAAATACATTTCATATTTTGAAAAATCTGGAGAGTGAATACATATATATATATATATACACACACACACAACAGACATTAAAAAGTAGCATTATGTATGCCAATTGAAATTCACCATGAAAAATATATCATCCAGAGATCCAAAAATATTCATTTTCCTTTCATTTTCCTGAACATCAATTTATGTTGTACAACTAGAAAACTGACCCATATGTTGAATTTTCAGTTCCAACAGCGTTTAGTAGGAGTGATCTTTTCTTACAATTTGTATCTGCCAAGTCAGCCACCTCACAAAATGTACGTGTGATACCAGGTATAATTCAATATGTGTATAAAAAATACATGTGCTGAATAGGCTACAGAGAAAGGGAGACAGTTATTCACATATTTGTTAACTTTTAAAACACATGGAGAACTATTTCAATTAAAATTGGCTTGATTTATAACACCTACCATTTATCATACGAAAGGCAAATCCAACTATACACCATGCCTCCTGTGAACCTCTTGTATTTCTATTTTGTCTGGGTTATTTTTCTGCATCATATTAAGATTATAAGTAAAAGTCTAGAAGGGAATTTGTTAGTGTCAGGGATTCAGTATTTCGAATGGAAAATTGGAAAATTTATCCAATGTGTATGCAAATATGTGCTACATAAAAATCTTCCCACTCTCATTCAGAACAATGCCTTGGCATTACCTTCGCCCCATGTAAGACACAATTAGAGGAGAAGAGTTAGAAAATTTGTGAATACATATCTGGATTAGAAAATGCTCAGGAGTTCACAAATTTGGAGGTGGTAGAGGAGTTTCCAAAAGTAAGGGACAGGGTAATCACTCCACAAACATGAAGATCTGCCGGCCCAACATCTGGAGAAACTACCTCTGAGGTTGGGCACTTGAAATATATTTTGTTGTCAGGAGCATTAGCTTCCTTTGTAGTGAGACCATCAAAGCTGGGTCTGCATCTATGTGACATGGATGACATGGTTTCTTATTTTCCAATGAACATGAGGCAGCAGTGCTGAATTTTCTCTGTGTAGGTAAACTGTGGCCACTGAGGGCAAGTGTCTCCTCATGTGGACTGTGAAGCCATTTGTTCATCCTCCACTCTTCATGGTGTTTCTTGCTGTTGCACTAGGAGTGTGGTATTTGCTTCATGAAATAAAAAGCGTTCACCTGGGACACAGTGCTGTAGGGAATTCTGTCAGTTGTGGTGGGTCGGGTTCTGTTGGAGAATGCACCAACCAGGCTTCTATCCCACATAGCTTGCTCCATTGACCATAGCAACCTGATTCTGAACATTGCCCTAAAACCTCTCCATATAACAAGATGCTTTTACATATAAGGGTCTACTGGCTGCAAAATGTCAGTCACAAGATATTTGGACACCAATGGCAGATAAACATGGCAACACCAGAGATTTTTTATCACACACCTGGCCACCACGGCTCTAGGAACACTACTCAGCAGGCTCCAACTTACTGGCATCTCTGGTATACACCATTTTCATGTAAAAATATAAAGGCATTGTCTTGTATTCTCATGATCAGCTAGAGGACATCCAAAGGTTCTCCTGTGACACCTAGTCTTGGGAATTTCAAAAATTTCATGGTTTTTATCTGGCCAATTTTCAAGGATGAAGTTGGAGGCACTGTGGGTTTCAATTCATTCATTAACCATTAAATGTTGAGTAAGCTCATTTCAATGAAAGCTCTGGAGAACTCTCAGAGGCAAGGCTTCCCAAAGGGTGGCCAAAAGGTCACATGAAGCCAGGCCCATTGAGGTCTACAATGTGAGGTCCATGAGCCTTTGACTCTCAACTATGGCTGCCAAGTCTTTCAGAATAAAATCATGTGATATCCTGGCTGAGATTCCCTTTGCTCTGTGGAAAGCCACCTTGGGCCTAGATCTCACTTTCCAAGGGCGACTCTCATGCATGGCCTTCTAAAATCCCAACACAATTCATGGCAATACTTCTCTGAGGTCAATTCCAGATCTCAGTCTCTATGTTGAATCACACAAGAGTTCAAGCCCAGGTGGACCCAGTCTTCTCTTCCTACCGCCATACAAATGATCACAGCTAAAACCAAAACACCCCAACATGGCCCTCATCTTCTTCCATGTAGACACTCATCATAACCTCTGGCTGGAGGTTTCCATGAGGTACACAGCCCACGTCCGTGTCCAAAATAAGCTCCCTTGCCCCTCATTTGCCTAAAATCAGGGTGGCCTGGACTACCTTCCTGTGAAACAGAAGTGAAAAAATAGGCCTGCCCTTAATACTGCTCTGCTTCTCCAACTTGAGGCCTACTGAGTGTGGCATTTAGATTCTTTATGTGAATTCATTTTTTTTGTTGTTGTTGTACTTTAACGTTTTAAAATGTTTTCATTTTTAAAATATTTTTATTTTATTATTATTATTATTATTTTAAATTTTAATATTCATTTTTTAAATGATCATTATTTTTAATTTTTTTTCTTTCTTTCTTTCTTTTCTATTTTTTTTCTTTTGTCTTATCGTTTCTTTTCAATTTTCTTATTTCCCCTTCCTTTAATTCTACCTGCCTACTCTCATTCTCTTTAGTGACTTCTTCCCTTTCCTTCTAATATCTTTCCTCCCAAGCATCAAATAAATTTATAAGAGTAAACAGTAACTCAGCAGTGAAACAGAGCAAGAAGTAACATGAGCAGCACAAAAAATCAAGGAAGAAAATAAGTACAAACAATGAAGGACAGCCTAAATATTTAGGAGGACGTATAGTCATCAGAAAAATGGTCATATAAAGAACTCAAGGAATACCTTAGACAGATGGAATGGAAACTTAAAGAGGATACGAGACAGCAAATCCAAACAGTGAAAGAACACATTGAAAATGAATTACATAAACAGATAAAAGAAGAAGTTATGAATCTTTATCAGGAGATAGAGATTATAAAAAAATCAAACAATAATTCTAGAAATGAAGGAAACGATAAACCAAATTAAAAACTCAATTGAGAGTATCACTAACACTGTGGAGCAAGTAGAAGACAGAATGTTCGATAATGAAGACAAAATATATCATCTTGAAATGAATCTAGCCAACACAGAAAGGCTGGTAAAAAATCATGAGTAAAACATCCAAGAGATATGGGATAACATAAAAAAACAAATTTATGAGTCATCTGGATAGGTACACAGATTCAAACCAATGAAATGAGTAGTCTATTGAATGAAATAATTACAGAAATATTTCCAGAAATACAAAGTAAACGGATATACAAATTGGACATGCTTACAGGACACCGAGCACACAAAATCACAGTAGATCAACACCAAGACACATCGTTATGAAGATATCCAATATACAAAACAAAGAGAAAATATTAAAAGCTCTAAGAGAAAGGAGGCAGATTACATTAAGGGGTAAACCAATAAGGTTGAGAAGGGATTTTTCATCACAGTCGCTGAAAGCGAGAAGATCCTTGAACAACGTATTTCAAACACTGAAAGACAATGAATGCTAACCAAAAATTCTGTATCCAGCAAAATTAAGCTTCAGGTATGACAATGAAAAAAAATATTTCATGATAAACAAAAGCTAAAAGAATTTGTAGCCAGAAAAGCAGCATTGCAAAGCATCTTGAGCAAAACAATACACGAAGAAGAAATGAAAATCAACAACCAAAACCATCAGTGGGAAGTGCCTCAGTAATGATAGAGGGTGGGGGAAAAGCTAATCATGGAGAAACAAACTAAATTAAAAAAAAAAAAGATGAATCATCAATTATGGGTGGCAGTACAAACCATATATTAATAGTGACTCTAAATGTTAATGGCTTAAACTCTCCAATAACGCGACATAGGCTGGTAACTTGGATTAAAAATGAATCCAACAATATGTTGCCTCCAGGAGACACATCTGAATGGAAAAGATATACAGGCTGAAGGTGCAGTTTTGGAAAAAAATATACCATGCAATGGTCCTCGTAAGCAAGCAGGGGTGGCCATCCTCATATCGAATAAAATCGACTTCAAGACTAATTTAATCAAAAGTGATAAGAAAGGACATTATATACTGTTAAAAGGAACCATTCACCAACAAAACATAAAAATTATCAATATTTATGCACCAAATAATGGTGCTGCAACGTTCAAAAAACAAATTCTCCTCAAATTCCAGAATGAAATAGAACACAACACAATAATTATGGGAGAATTCAACACACCTCTCTCACCATTGGACAGTCCTGCAAACAAAAGTTGAATAAAGAAAGTATAGAACTCAATATCACAATCAATAACCTACATGTAACTGACATATATAGAATATATCAACCATCATCAAGTGGATATACTTTTTTCTCAGTAGCACGTGGATCCTTCTCAAAAATAGACCATATATTATGCCATAGGGCAACCCTCAGTAAATATAAAGGTGTGGAGATAATACCATGCATTTTATCTGATCATAATGGAATGAAACTGGAAATCAATGATAAAAGAAGGAAGGAAAAATCCTACATCACATGGAAAATGAACAATATATTACTGAATGATCAGTGGGTTACAGAAGATATAAAGGAGGAAATCAAAAAATTCTTAGAGATACATGAAAATACAGACGCAACATATCGGAATCTATGGGACACAATGAAAGCAGTTTTAAGAGGGAAATTCATTGCCTGGAGGTCATTCCTGAAAAAAAGTAAAACCGAACAAATAAATGAGCTCACACTTTAACTCAAAGCCCTAGAAAAAGAAGAGCAAAACAACAGAAAATGTAGCAGAAGGCAAGAAATAATTAAAATCAGAGCAGAAATCAACGAAATTGAAACAAAAGAAACTATTGAAAAAATTAACAAAACTAAAAGGTGGTTCTTCGAAAAAATATATATGTTCGACAGACCCTTAGCCATGCTAATGAAGAGAAGAAGAGAGAACTCAAATTACTAACATATGGGATGAAAAAGGCTATATTACAACAGATGCTTCCGAAATACAGAAGATAATTAGAAATTATTTGGAAAACCTATATTCCAATAAAATAGAATATAGTGAAGACATCAACAAATTTCTTAAGTCATATGATTTGGCCAGACTGAGTCAGGAGGATACACACAATTTAAACAGACCAATGTCAATGGATGAAACAGAAGAAGCAATCAAAAGACTACCAACCAAGAAAAGCCCAGGAACGGATGGCTATACAGCGGAGTTTTACAAAACATTTAAAGAAGATTTAATACCAATACTTTTCAAGTTATTTCAGGATAGAGAAAAAGAGGGAGCTCTGCCAAATTCATTCTATGAGGCCAACATCACGCTGATTCCGAAATCAGAAAAAGACACCTCAAAGAAAGAAAACTACAGACCAATATATCTGATGAACCTACATGCAAAAATCCTCAATAAAATTCTGGCGAATCGAATACAAAGGCACATCAAAAAAATTATGCAACATGATCAAATAGGATTCATCCCTGGGATGCAAGGATGGTTCAATATACGGAAATCAATAAATGTTATTCACCACATCAATAGACTTAAAGATAAGAAACATATGATCATCTCGTTAGAAGCAAAAAACGCACTTGACAAAGTACAGCATCCCTTTATGTTCAAAACATTAGAAAAACTAGGGATAACAGGAAATTACCTCGACATTGTAAAAGCTATCTATGCAAAGCCTCAGCTAGCATCATTATGAATTCAGAAAAATTGAACGCATTTCCTCTAAAATCTGGAACAAGACAGGGATACCCTCTCTCACCACTTCTATTCCATATAGTTCTCAAAACACTGGCCAGAGCAATTAGACAGACTAAAGAAAAAAAAGGCATAAAAATAGGAAAATAACAACGTAAATTATCACTATTTTCGGGTGACATTATTCTAAACATAGAAGACACAAAAGGGTCTACAAAAACTACTAGAACTAAAAAATGAATGACCTGCGACCCACCGGCAGGTCAGGCCCAGAATCCTGCGGAGGGGCACTGTTGCCCCACGCACCTGCAAGGTAGGCGGTACCGTGACCACTGACAAAACAGGCCCAGTGGCCCGTCTGACACATCACCCAGGTTGGAGGAGGGGCAGGGCCGCCACCAGCGCCTGTTAGGTAGACAGACCTGCAAACGACAGACAGAACAGGCTTAGCCAGCGGAGTGGCAGAGCCGCTGCTCACGCCTGCAAGATAGGCTGACCTGTGACCACCGAAAGAACAGGCCCACCGAAAGTACAGGCACAGCGACCTGCCGGCGTGGTAGGCACATTGCCCCAATTGGAGGAGGGGCAGAACCTCCGCAAAGCCTGCGAGGGAAACTTTGCAACTATACAAGAGCAATATATATATATAGGGGGAAAAATCAATAACACAACAGTTTCACCAAGCAGAAAGAAACGCGCTCAGTATGAAAAGAAAAGGAAAGAAAGGACCACAAGCAAT
This sequence comes from Callospermophilus lateralis, assembly GCF_048772815.1. Taxonomy (NCBI): domain Eukaryota; kingdom Metazoa; phylum Chordata; class Mammalia; order Rodentia; family Sciuridae; genus Callospermophilus; species Callospermophilus lateralis. The sequence goes on along the minus strand of NW_027516587.1, from coordinate 5,276,973 downwards.
GCAGGTCAACTCAAATTTAGAAGAGGTAATATCTGCAGCAGATGGAATGTCAGATAAAGAATTCAGGATATACATGCTTCAGATAATCTGGAGTCTCAAGGAAGACATTAGACAGCAAAATCAGACAACGAAAGACCACTTCAACCACTTCGAAAATGAATTACATAAACAAATCCAAGAAGCAAAAGATCAATTATACAGGGAGATCGAGGTTATAAAAAACAAACAAACAGAAATCCTGGAAATGCAGGAAACAATAAACCAACTTAAAAACTCAATTGAGAATACTACCAGCAGAGTAGAACACTTAGAAGATAGAACATCAGACAATGAAGACAAAGTATTTCAACTGGAGAAGAACATAGACAGCTCAGCAAAGCTGTTAAGAAACCATGAGCAGAACATTCAAGAATATGGGATAACATTAAGAGACCAAACTTAAGAGTCATTGGGATACAGGAAGGTATAGAGGTCCAAACAAAAGGAATGAGCAATCTATTCAATGAAATAATACGAGAAAACTTCCCAGACTTGAAGAATGAGACAGAATCCCAAATCCTAGAAACCTACAGGATGCCGAATGTGCAAAATCATAAGAGATCCACACCAAGACACATTATAATGAAGATGCCCAACATACAGAATAAGGAGAGAATTTTAAAAGCTACAAGAGAAAGGAAGCAGATTACATTTAGGGGTAAACCAATCAGGATAACAGCTGATCTTTCAACACAGACTCTGAAACCTAGAAGATCCTGGAATAACATATTTCAAACACTGAAAGAAAATGGGTTCCAACCAAGAATTGTGTATCCAGCAAAATTAAGCTTCAGTATGGAAGATGAAATTAAAACCTTCCACGATAAACAAAAGTGAAAAGAATTTGCAGCTAGAAAACCATCTCTTCCAAACATCCTTGGCAAAATATTACAGGAAGAGGAAATGGAAAATATCAATGAAAACCAACAGCGGGAGGGAGTACAGTAAAGGCTGGGGATAATCAAAGAGGAAAACAAACCATGTTTAGGAACATAAATAAACAAATATCGCTGGAAGAACAACCCATATCTCAATAATAACCCTAAATGTTAATGGCTTAAACTCACCAATTAAGAGACACAGGCTAGTAGAATGGATCACAAAACAAGACCCAACAATATGCTGCCTTCAGGAGACGCATTTGATAGGAAAAGACATACATAGACTGAAGGTGAAAGGTTGGGAAAAATCATATCACTCATATGGACTGTGGAAACAAGCAGGAGTGTCCATACTCATATCATATAAAATAGATTTCAAGCCAAAGTTAATCAAAAGGGATGAAGAGGGACACTACATACAGCTCAAGGGAACCATACACCAACAAAACATCACAATCATAAATATATATGCCCTAAACAATGGTGCAGCTATGTTCATCAAACAAACTCTTCTCAAGTTCAAGAGTCTAATAGACCACCATACAATAATTATGGGAGACTTCAACACACCTCTCTCACCACTGGATAGATCTTCCAAAGAAAAGTTGAATAAGGAAACTATAGAACTCAATAACATAATTAATAACCTGGACTTAATTGACATATATAGAATATACCACCCAAGATCAAGAAGTTACACTTTTTTCTCAGCAGCACATGGATCCTTCTCAAAAATAGATTTTATATTATGTCACAGGGCAACTCTTAGACAATATAAAGGAGTAGAGATAATACCATGCATCTTATCTGAACATAATGGAATCAAATTGAAAATCAACGATAAAAGAAGTAAGGAAAAATCATGCATCACTTGGAGAATGAAAAATAGGTTACTGAATGATCAATGGGTTATAGAAGACATCAAGGAGGAAATTGAAAAATTCTTAGAGATAAATGAAAACACAGACACAACATGTCGGAATCTATGGGACACATTGAAAGCAGTTCTAAAAGGAAAATTTATTGCTTGGAGTTCAATCCTTAAAAAAAGAAAAAAAACAACAAATAAATGATCTAATACTTCAACTCAAAGTCCAAGAAAAAGAAGAGCAAAACAACGGTAAAAAAGTAGAAGACAAGAAATAATTAAAATCAGAGCTGAAATTAATGAAATCGAAACAAAAGAAACAATTGAAAAAATTGACAAAACTAAAAGTTGGTTGTTTGAAAAAATAAATAAAATTGACAGACCCTCAGCCACGCTAACGAAGAGAAGAAGAGAGACAACTCAAATTACTAGCATACGGGATAAAAAAGGCAATATCACAACAGACACTTCAGAAATACAGAAGATTATCAGAAATTATTTTGAATCCTTATACTCCAATAAAATAGAAGATAGTGAAGGCATCGATAAATTTCTTAAGTCATATGATTTGCCCAGATTGAGTCAGGAGGATATTGACAACCTAAACAGACCAATATCAATTGAGGAAATAGAAGAAACCATCAAAAGACTACCAACTAAGAAAAGCCCAGGACCGGATGGGTATACAGCAGAGTTTTACAAAACCTTTAAAGAGGAACTAATACCAATACTTTTCAAGCTATTTCAGGAAAATGAAAAAGAGGGAGAACTTCCAAATTCATTCTAAGAGGCCAACATCGCCCTTATTCCTAAACCAGACAAAGACACTCCAAAGAAAGAAAACTACAGACCAATATCTCTAATGAACCTAGATGCAAAAATCCTCAATAAACTTCTTGCGAACCGGATACAAAAACATATCAAAAAAATTGTGCACCATCATCAGGTAGGATTTATCCATGGGATGCAAGGTTGGTTCAATATACGGAAATCAATTAATGTTATTCACCACATCAATAGGCTTAAAAATAAGAACCATATGATCATCTCGATAGATGCGGAAAAAGCATTCGACAAAGTACAGCATCCCTTTATGTTCAAAACTCTAGAAAAACTAGGGATAACAGGAACATACGTCAATATTGTAAAAGCAATCTATGCTAAGCCTCAGGCTAGCATCATTCTGAATGGAGAAAAACTGAAGGCATTCCCTCTAAAATCTGGAACAAGACAGGGATGCCCTCTCTCACCACTTCTGTTCAACATAGTTCTCGAATCACTGGCCAGAGCAATTAGACGAAAGAAATTAAAGTCATAAAAATAGGAAAAGAAGAACTCAAATTATCACTATTTGCAGATGACATGATTCTATACCTAGCAGAGCCAAAAGGGTCTACAAAGAAACTATTAGAGCTAATAAATGAATTCAGCAAAGTGGCAGGATATAAAATCAACATGCATAAATCAAAGGCATTCCTGTATATCAGCGACAAATCCTCTGAAATGGAAATGAGGACAAGCACCCCATTCACAATATCCTCAGAAAAAATAAAATACATGGGAATCAACCTAACAAAAGAGGTGTAAGACTTATACATTCAAAACTACAGAACCCTAAACAGAGAATTGAAGAAGATCTTAGAAGATGGAAAAATATACCCTGTTCATGGATAGGTAGAACTAACATCATCAAAATGGCCATATTACCAAAAGTTCTCAATAGGTTTAATGCAATGCCAATCAAATCCCAAAGGCATTTCTTGTAGAAATAGAGAAAGCAATCATGAAATTCATATGGAAAAATAAAAGGCCCAGAATAGCAAAAACATTGCTTAGCAGGAAGTGTGAATCAGGCGGTATAGCTATACCAGACTTCAAACTATACTACAGAGCAATAGTAATAAAAACAGCATGGTACTGGTACCAAAACAGGCGGGTGGACCAATGGTACAGAATAGAGGACACAGAAACCAATCCACAAAACTACAACTATCTTATATTCGATAAAGGGGCTAAAAGCATGCAATGGAAGAAGGCTAGCATCTTCAACAAATGGTGTTGCGAAAACTGGAAATCCATATGCAACAAATTGAAACTGAATCCCTTTCTCTCGCCATGCACAAAAGATAACTCAAAGTGGATCAAGGAACTTGATATCAAATCAGAGACATGGCGTCTGATAGAAGAAAAAGTTGGCTATGATCTACATACTGTGGGGTCGGGCTCCAAATTCCTCAATAGGACACCCATAGCACAAGAGTTAATAACTAGAATCAACAAATGGGACTTACTCAAACTAAAAAGATTTTCTCTGCAAAAGAAACAATAAGAGAGGTAAATATTGAGCTTACGTCCTGGGAACTAATCTTTACTCCTCACACTTCAGACAAAGCCCTAATATTCAGAATATACAAAGAACTAAAAAAAATTAGACAATGAGATAACAAATAACCCAATCAACAAATGGGCCAAGGACCTGAACAGAAATTTCTCAGAGGAGGACATACAATCAATCAACAAGTATATGAAAAAATGCTCACCATCTCTAGCAGTCAGAGAAATGCAAATCAAAACCACCCTAAGATACCATCTCACTCCAGTAAGATTGGAAGCCATTAGGAAGTCAAACAACAACAAGTGCTGGCGAGGATGTCGGGAAAAGGGTACTCTTGTACATTACTGGTGGGACTGCAAATTGGTGCGCCCAATTTGGAAAGCAGTATGGAGATTTCTTGGAAAGCTTGGAATGGAACCACCATTTGATCCACCTATTCCCCTACTCAGTCTATTCCCTAAAGACCTAAAAAGAGCACACTATAGGGACACTGCTACATCCATGTTCATAGCAGCACAATTCACAATAGCAAGACTGTGGAACCAACCTAGATGCCCTTCAATAGAAGAATGGATAAAAAAATGTGGCATTTATACACAATGGAGTATTACTCTGCATTAAGAAATGACAAAATCATAGAATTTGGAGGGAAATGGATGGCATAAGAGCAGGTTATGCTAAGTGAAGCTAGCCAATCCCTTAAAAACAAATGCCAAATGTCTTCTTTGATATAAGGAGAGTAACTAAGAACAGAGTAGGGACGAAGAGCATGAGAAGAAGATTAACATTAAACAGGGATGAGAGGTGGGAGGGAAAGGGAGAGAGAAGGGAAATTGCATGTAAATGGAAGGAGACCCTCAGGGGTATAGAAAATTACATACAAGAGGAAGTGAGGGGAAAGGAGGAAAAATATAAGAGGGAGAAATGAATTACAGTAGAGGGGGTAGAGAGAGAAGAGGGGAGGGGAGGGAGAGGGGGGATAGTAGAGGATAGGAAAGGCAGAAGAATACAACAGTCACCAGAATGGCAATATGTAAATCAATGGTTGTGCAATTGATGTGATTCTGCAATCTGTATATGGGGTAAAAATGGGAGCTCATATCCCATTTGAATCAAAGTGTGAAATATGATATATCAAGAACTATGTAATGTTTTGAACAACCTACAATAAAATTAATTAAAAAAAACTAAATAAAACAACAACAACAAAAAAAAACAGCATGGTACTGGTACCAAAACAGGCGGGTGGACCAATGGTACAGAATGGAGGACACAGAGACTAATCCAAAAAGCTACAACTATCTGATATTTGAAAAAGGAGCTAAAAGCATGCAATGGAGGAAATATAGTATCTTCAACAAATGGTGTTGGGAAAAATGGAAATCCATATGCAACAAAATGATACTGAATTCCTTTCTGTCGCCATGCACAAAAGTTAACTCATAGTGGATCAAGGTGCTAGATATCAAATCAGAGACTCTGTGTCTGATAGAAGATAAAGTTGGCTCTGATCTACATATTATGGGGTTGGGCTCCAAATTCCTTTATAGGACACCCATAGCACAAGAGTTAATAACAAGAATCAACAAATGGGACTACTTAAACTGAAAAGTTTTTTCTCAGCAAGAGAAAGAATAAGAGAGGTAAATAAGGAGCATACATTATGGGAACAAATTTTTACTCCTCACACTTCAGATAGAGCCCTAATATCCAGAATATACAAAGAACTCAAAAAAATAGACAATAAGATAACAAATAACCCAATTAAAAAAATGGGTCAAGGACTTGAACAGACACTTCTCAGAGGAGGACATACAATCAATCAACAAGTACATAAAAAATGCTCACCATTTCTAGCAGTCAGAGAAATTCAAATCGAAATCACCCTAAGATACCATCTCACTCCAGTAAAATGGCAGCCATTATGAAGTCAAACAACAAGTGCTGGCAAGGATGTGGGGTAAAAGATACTCTTGTACATTGCTGGTGGGACTGTAAACTGGTGTGGCCAATTTGGAAAGCAGTATGGAGATTCCTGGGAAAGCTGTGAATGGAACCACAATTTGACTCAGCTATTGCCCTTCTCGGACTATTCCCTGAAGACCTTAAAAGAGAGTAATACAGGGATACTACCACATCGATTTTCATAGCAGTACAATTCAAAACTGAAACACTGTGGATCCAACCCAGATGCCCTTCAATAGATGAATGGATAAAAAACATGTGGCATTTATACACTATGAAGTATTACGCAGCACTAACAAATGACAAAATCATAAAATTTGCAGAAAAATGGATGGCACTGGAGAAGATTATGCTTAGTGAAAATAGCCAATCCCTAAAAAATAAATACCAAATGTCTTCTTTGATATAATGAGAGCAACTAAGAACAGAGCAGGGAGCAATAGCAGGAAGAAAAGATTAACTTTAAACAGAGACATGAGGTAGGAGGGTAAGTAAGAGAAAAGGGTAATTGCATGGTAATGGAGGGAGACCCTCATTGTTACACAAAATTACATATCGTTGTGAGTGGAATGGGAAAATAAACATGGAGAGAAATGAATTACAGTAGATGGGGGAAAAAGAGAAGATAGGAAGGGAGGGGAGGGGAGATAGTAGAGTATAGGAAAGGTAGCAGAATACAACAGTAACTAATAGGGCATTATGTAAAAATGTGGATGTGTAACCGATGTGATTCTGTAATCTCTATTTGGGCTAAAAATGGGAGTTCATAAGCCACTTGAATCTAATGTAAGAAATATTATATTTCAAGAGATTTGTAATGTTTTGAGCAACCAATAAAAGAAAAAAAAGTAGCAATATATATGCCAATCGAAATTCATCATGAAATATATATAATCCACAGATCGAAAAATATTCATTTTACTGAACATGGATTAATGTATAATGATATTCAACTAGGAAGCTCACCCATAGGTTGAATTTTCAGATCCAACAGCATTTAGGAGGAGTGATCCTTTAGCACAATTTGCATCTGCCAATTCAGTTACCTCACAAGTATGTACGTGTTGTACCAGGTAGAATTCTATATGTGCATATAAAAATACATGTGCTGAATAGGCTACAGAGAAAGGGAGACAGGAATTCACATATTTTTTAATTTTAAAAACACATGTAGAACTATTTCAACAAAAAAATTGACTAGATTTATAACTCCTACACTATATAATGCAAAAACCAATTGTAACAATACACCATGCCTCCTCGGAACTGCTTGTATTTCTATTCTGTTTGGGTTATTTTTCACCATCATATTAGAATTATAAGTCAGAGTATAGTAGGGTATGTGTTAGTTTCAGGGCTTCAGTATTTCAAATAGAAAATTGAAAAATGAATCGAATGTGTATGTAAATATGTGTTACACAAAAATCTTTCCACTCACATTCAGAACAATGCCTTGATATTAGCTTGGCCCCAATTAAGACACAATTAGAGTAGAAAAGTGTGAAAATCTGTGAATACATATCTGGAATGGAATATGCTCGGGAGTTCACAACCTTGGAGGTGGTAGAGGAGTTTCCAAAAGTAAAGAACAGGGTAAACACTCCACAAACATGGAGCTCTGCTGGCCTAAGACTTCTTGGGAAACTGCCTCTGAGGTTGGGCACTTGAAATATATGTTGTTGTCATGAGCTTTAACTTCGTTTGTAGTGAGACCATCAAAGATGGGTCTGCATCTATGTGACCTGGAAGACATGGTTTCTTATATTCCAACGACCATGAGGCAGCAGTGCTGAATTCTCTCTTTGTAGGTAAACTGTGGCCACTGGAGGCTAAGTGTCTCCTCGTGTGGACTCTGAAGACATTTGGTCATCCTCCACTTTTCGTGGTGTTTCTTGCTGCTGCACTGGGAATTTGGTATTTGCTTCACCAAATACAAGGAGTTCTACTAGAATACAGTGCTGGAGGGAGTTCTGTCACGTGTGGTGGTTCAGGGTCTGCAGGAGAATGCACCAACCATGCTTCTATCCAACATAGCTTGCCCCAATAACCATAGTTAACTGATTCTGAACATTGCCCTGAAACCTCTCCATATAAAAAATGCCTTTACATATAAGTGTCTGATTTCTGCACTATGTCAGTCATAATCCATTTGGAAGCCAATGGCCGATCCACATGGCCCCACCATGGTGTTTTATCACACACTTGCCCACCACTGCTCTAGGCCCACTACTCAGCAGGATACTAATTACTGGCATCTCTGTTCTACACCATTTACATAAAACCCAGTAAAACAAGGCATTCTCTGGTATACACATGATCAACCACAGGACTTCCAAAGTTTCTCCAGTGCCACCTGGTCATGGGAATTTCAAAAATTTCATGGTATTTATCAAGCCATTTTTCAAAGATTAAGTTGGAGGCACTGTGGGTTTCAAATCATTCAGGAACCATTAAGTGTTGAGAAAGCTCATTTCAATGAAAGCTTTGGAGAACACTCACAGGCAAGGCTTCTCAAAGAGTTGCCAAAAGGTCACATGAAGCCAGGCAAATTGAGGTCTACAATGTGAGGTCCATGTGTGTTTTGACTCTCAACTATACCTGCCAATCTTTCAGAATAAAATCATGTGATATCCTGCCTGAGATTCCCATTGTTTTGTGGAAAGACACCCTGGGCCTAGATCTCAGTTTTCATGGGTGAGTCTCATGCATGGCCTTCTAAAATCTAAACACGATTCATGGCAATACTTCTCTGAGTTCAGTTCTAGAACTCAGTCTCTAAGGGGAATCACACCAGAGTTCAAGCTCAGGTGGACCCAGTCATTCTTTCCAACCACCACAAAAATGACCACAATTAAAATCAAAACACTCCCACAGGGCCCTCATCTTCTTCCATAAAGACACTCATCATAACCTCTGGCTGGAGATTTCTATGAGGGGCACAGCCTAAGAAAGTGTCCAAAATAAGCTCACTTGCCCCTCATTTGCCTAAAATCATGGTGGCCTGGACACTCCTCCTGTGAACCAGGAGTGATCAAATATTCCTGCTGTTAAAGTGTTCCGCTTCTCCAATTTGAGGCCTACTGGCTGTGAGGTATGGATTCTTTAAATGATTTGGAGTCATGAGAAAACCCAAGCAAATATGGGCTAGCCTCTGCATGGATTTGAAGAACTCATTTAATCCAAAGGATCCCTATTCTCACTTGATGGAGGTCAGGAACCTAAAACAAGAAGGCAAAAAAATTCATCCACAGTGACTTCTCTTTTGGCCATTTCGGTTTGGGAAGCACATGGGATTTTTATTCAGATCCATTGGGTGCTGAGAATCTAAGTCACAGCCTCACACAAGGACCAGAGACTGATTCAGACACATCCCATTCCAAAGCAATTAAGCAAAGCGCCACAGGTGAAGCCCATTCATTTCCATATGAAAACAGTTTTCTTCAGGCTTCACAAAGGGTTGGCATGAGGCAAAGACCTTCCTGACATTCAGGGTAATTGAATCAGAAGTAAGCAAATGGCCCAAGAAGGGTTTCTTCACTGAGACTTTACTGGTCACACTGATATCTGAGTTTTCTGAGATGCTCTCATTCTCTTCAGCTATCCAGTACATGGCCATGTCACAGAGCCTTGTGGTGTTACATATCTGGGACACAAAACCATGAGCGTATTCTGTAGAGTGGCCAGAATTCACGAAGAAAAGAGTAACTTAAGAAGAGAGTAGGTGTTGCCCATCCATAAGGCAAAATGAAGTCCATTAATCAATTGGGAAGTATTAATGTGGGGAAGCTTTCTACTAGAGAAAACAAGTCCATTGATGCATTCTCTTTTCTAATGTCTACAACCACAGATACAGTGGGATACACAGACATAGAAACCCTCACAATGTCAAAGGACTTATTAGAAACAGTCCACTCCACACCAAAAAAAAAAACGCCTTTCCTACCTATTCTCAGAACATGAGAAAAAAACCACAAACTCACACCCACAACGGCAAAGCCACCTCCTTCCCCCAAGTAGGTCTGTGACTATCCAGAGTTTCTTCTGACTGGTGGGCCATATTATGTTGCCCCGAAATGGCCTGTCCTGTCTCAGATCTGGTCTCCTTGGCCAACTCTGTGAAGTTGTCAGGAGACAGCGGTGAGCCACTACCTGCTTTCTCAGGGAAGGTACCTCTTCAGAGATCTGCTGGCATTTGGCCATCCTCACATCAGTAGGTACCAAGAAAGACTGACTCTGTTCTTGGGAAAAGCAAACAAGTTAGCCCAATGGGACTAGGACTGGGTCTGGCTCTGGGTGCCTGGCTTCCTGGATCCCAAGTTCAGAGAATTCCATCACCAAGGAAGTGAGAAGAGGTCACTTCATTCAGGAACTGAATGAGGTCACTGCCTTGAAAACCACTTTGTCCTAACAGTTGCTTCCAAGGTTCCCATGAGATGAAGGCTGCCCCAACATCCTGTGACACATTCAGAAGTTAGAATGGAATATCAACCTTAGGCACCCGGGAACAGCTCTCCACACAGGCCTGGTTTCTTCCAATTTCTCTACAATAAGAAGAAAGAGGCTGATTTAGACCCATCAATTCATCCTGACCAGGTTGTTTGCCATGGAAGATTTCTATTGCTCTCTCAGGTCCTACATAGCTGCATAAATCTTCTCCAAGGATCATTTCTCCATGGATCTTTGAGGTTCTCAGAAGGTGGAAGATCACCTACATTCCTATATTGTAAGACCAACTCTGCCCTGCTTTTCTGTAAGTTATATTGAGGGAACAGTGTATGTTTAGGGTTAATAACATGTTTGATTTGGGTTACGAATCATTTTGCGAGATGAATAATGGTATTGGCAACCTTCGATATTTACAAGAGTATATAGGTGAAATATAAGTATGAAAGCAGAAAATTAGGAAAGATTTGAAGCCCAGAAGGGAATTGGACCCTTAAGTGGTATTCTTAGCTTTGAGTTATGTGCTTCACAGTTGTCTCAGATAAATCAATATACAATGGCATAGGACCTTGTACCTTGGATGATTGAATGTTGAAGAGAACATCCAGTCAAAAAGCGATATTCAGTACGATGAGGAAGGTACTCGTTAGGTTTAGAATTAAGAGTGAGTATAGGATTTGGACAAAAAGTTTTTTAGCAATAGGGTTTCGGTTAGAGAGTGAGTGTAAATGTCAGCACATGTGAAGAGTCAGTCATAATGATGAACTGGGAAAAATATGAGGGAAAGCAGATATCAATAAAGACATTAGGAAATCAAGAAAAGTACAAAGTGAGTGATAGGATTAGACATTTTCAACAGGCTTGAGGTTGAACATATAATCTTAGGAAGAAACAAATATGTAGTCACAAATAGGATTGACATTTGAGAGCATTAGGCAACCTGGACATGTATGTTTTTAATCCATGCTCACTTTCCATTTAGGCTTTGGTACAATTGAAAGTGTGACCTTTGCTTTTTGTGTCCAGAATATTTCTGTGATAAAATGTATATGTATATCACGTGACATGAGTATTTCTTCCACCATTTCCAGGAGCAATATTTTGAGAACATATAAATTTGTATTGGGGTACAAATAGGTATACCCTCTGTCTATGAATATTGCAATAACGCATGAATAGACCATACTGGGAATAAATAATATAACTGGATCCACTTTAAATAATGGATTGAATGGATATCTGAAAATATATAAGAAATGTTATAATGATACACAATCAATCATTCCAACCAGTTATATATCTAATGGTCATCTTAGGGTTATGTTTTATCATGAAGGGTGTGTGAGTTTTGCTTAAAAATTGATCATGGAAATCGAAAATAATATATTTGAAAAAAAGTCTCATGAAAAGACGAGTCAAGAAACATAGGGAAATACATGTGTTCTGGAGCAAGAAGTGATTGAAAGTGAAACAAATGCCTATAAATTTGCTAAGTAGTGGATGAAATATATATCCTATGATGTGTATAAACTGAAGAAATAGTAATGTACCAGTGTTGAATAATAATTAATCTCAAAATACCCATCATGTCCCATAGGAATCTACTTGCATTGATGTTAAACTAGGTCAGTTAATGTAGAAATACTAGGATTTGTTTGCACCTTTCACTGAAGTTAGTTTTCAGTACTAGAAAACAAATATGTATTTCAGGTGGATGAATATTTCTGAGAATAATCTTGTGAAAAGTTGAATATTAATCCACATATATGAACATGAATGAATTTAGGGAGTGTATATAAGACACATATATTTCATATTTTGAAAAATCTAGAGATTTATATATTGTGTGTTTGTGTGTGTGTGTGTGTATATATATATACACACACACACACACACAAACACACACAAAGACATTCAAAAGTAGAATTATATATGCCAATCGAATTTCACCATGAAATATATATCATCCACAGATCCAAAAATATTCATTTTACTGAACATGGATTTATGTATAATGTTATTAAACTAGGAAGCTCACCATTAGCTTGAATTTTCAGTTCCAACAGCGTTTAGGTGGAGTGATCTCTTCTCACAATTTGTATCTGCAATGTCAGGCACCTCACAAAAATGTACGTGTGATATCAGGTAGGATTCTATATGTGCATATAAAAATTAATGTGCTGAATAGGTTACAGCGAAAGGGAGATAGGAATTCACATATTTGTTAACTTTAATACACATATAAAACAATTTCAATTAAAAAATGACTAGATTTATAACACCTACCATTTATCTTGCAAAAGGCAAGTCCAATATACACCATGCCTCCTCTGAACTGCTTATATTTCAATTCCGTTTGGGTTATTTTTCTCCATCATATTAGTATTTGTAGTTAGCGTCTAGAAGGGTATGGGTTATTGTCAGGAATTCAGTATTTCAATTGGAAAATTGGAAAGTGAATCCAATGTGTATGCAATTATGTGCTGCACAATATTCTTCCCACTCTCATCCAGAACAATGGCTTGACATTACCTTCGCCCCAAGTAAGACACAATTAGAGAAGAAGAGTTAGAAATTCTGTGAATACATATCTGGAATGGAAAATGCTCAGGAGTTCACAACCTTGGAGGTGGTAGAGGATTTTCCAAAAGTAAGGGACAGGGTTGATCACCCAACATGATCTTTCATTAAAATTGTGAGCCATCTTGCCACAAAGCCATGAAAAGATAATTTTTGCTTTAGTATAAATTACTGCAAATTCTGAACCTGCTTAGAATGCCTGACCATGTTTTGAACTCACCCATGCCTGGCTCTCTGACCAGATAACAGCCCATTCTGAAACTTTAATGACACCTCATAAATATTCGCCTTCCCTGGCCAGACAACGACCCTCTCAGAGGCTCTAATGGTCCTCATAATTTCTGATGCTGGGGCCAGGAAAAAAAATGTAAACTACAATTAGTGTGATGCTTGTCAAAGTTCTGTTTTCTGTAACCCTCCTTTTGTGTAACTTTCTGGCTATAAAGCTGGGCTGTAGGAAAGGTGGGGTTGCTGTCTTGTTCCCGCCAGTTTGAGAGGGAGAGGCAGCCCGGCTGCTTGAAATATTAAGCTTGCCTTAATTTGATTTTAATTGGAGTCAGTGGTCTTTTCTTGTGTCCTGGACTAACATTTTGGAGTTCCCCAGCAACATGACCCGACCAGATCACAAAGCCAGACTGCTGGAAATTCTGAAGCTGGCCTATCCTCCAGGACTCCGGGCTGGAGAACCAAGTTCCAAAACCTTGGAATGAGCCTTCAGTCCGTGGATCACTGCAGTGAACCATCGCACTAAAACTATTATCAAGCACCTGGTGGAGGAGGCCTTCATAGGTAAGAGGCGCCTTTATAACATCTGATATCCGGTTAAGGGAGTACTCTTCTGATGACAGAGAGGTGGCCTGGGAAGGCTCAGATATACTCCTGTCTGGGACAGTAATAGGAATCCTTCTTTCCTCTGTTCTGTTCTGTAGGGAATACCTCTGAAAGTGTAGAAAGGTGCCGACTGGCATGCAGGAGCTCCTACCCCGGAGCTTTAGCAAGACGATGCATTGCTCCTCTGGTTTTCTGTTTATTTGCTGAGTTTCTGTTTTTTTTTTTTGTGTGTGTGTTTTGTTCTGTGTTCTAAATGTTTTTTATTTGTTTGTTTTTGTGCATTTTGTTGTGTGATTTCTGTGGTAAAAACTTAAGGATATTGGACTTGAAAATGGGTAATAAATCATGTAAGCCTGACACCCCTTTGGACTGTGTTTTAAAGAAATGTGATGCACTATACCCGCATTTGTTAAGCAGGATGAGAGAAGCCCCTAGCTGGCTGTCTGGAGCACACCCACGGCAGAGGGCAATGCCTGCTGGGGTCCTAATAACTGAGTATCTCCCAGGTTAACAAGTGAAACTCCTTTAAAACCCCTTGTCCCTCCAGATCAAGAGAGTCACAACTTTGGACAAAGTCCCCTGTTTTTCTCATTTGTTAGCAAAGCAGTAAACCTCCCTTTTACTTTTTCTCAAACCCTGTCCTTATATTAAATTGGTATTAATTGGCTTCAAGGTCCGGAACCGAAATTTAAGTTACAAATTTTGATACCGCCCCTGACCCTGGAATTTTTGAGAGCTGACTACTGAAATGTTAGGAGATTCAGTGTGCTTGGGGTGGAACCAAACCAGTGGAGCTAATCCTGTAAGTAAAAGACGGGACTGAGGAACTCCCAGCAGCTGCCGAAGTCCTGTTGCTTCAGTGAATTCCCTCCTTCCTTCCCTGCACTGTAAGTATTATGCCACCTCTGTCTTCTTAAAAAAGAGAGAAAGAAAAAGGAGACACTAAATGCAGTAAAGTCACCATGGAGACCTTTGATATTGCATTTCAGGTTCCCCCTCTGTGAAAACATCTGATGCCCTTGTGGGGACATATATCGTGCCACTGGTGTAGGAGATTTTTCTCTTTTCTGCTGTTTTAAAGGCTTCTGTCCTGTCAGCCATAGTCTGGAGCTCCTTTCTGTCTGTCTTTTGTCTTTGTTTCTGGCCATTTAAGACATGTGCAATAATGTGTTGATATTATAAATTGTTTCTTGGGAATGATCTTAGCTGAATGTGTGTCTAAAGGATGATGTTTTATTGTAACAATATGGTATCTGAATGGGTTTTTGAAGCATTGCACAATCTTGAAGTTAAAAGTCGGGTTTAGGTAATATTTTAGTTTATGATTTCAGATAATTCATGCCAGAGAACTTAAATACTTAAAATGGAAAACTAAAGAATTCTACTTCCAAGTTGGCAAGTAACTTCCCAATCATTCAGTCTTTTTTTTAACCAATTTTTAATTGGGTAGCCTGGGAAAATGTCACAGTGTGTATCAGTGCATTAATTTGGACAAGGATAGTAAATCATAGTATGGTATCTGTTGACAAAAAAAGATGTTAAGGTATAAAATTTTGTGAATTGTATCTTAAAATTGTATCATAATTTTCAACATCCTCACCTGAAAATTATGGTTAAAGTGCCTTAGGCCTGAGGTGTCTGCTTAGAATAGCAGTTTTGTCCAGCTCCTTCCAGAACTCAGCCAGGACTTATGTTGAAATGTAAATGAAAGAAGCCTGCAAACTCAGTAGGAGACTGATCTGATGTCTAAGTGGGAAAAAAAAGGTATATCGTATGGTATTTACTAATTACTGGCCAGTCATTTTTTCTAGGACTCTCATTTTTTTCCTTAGATTCTGTATTTTTTTTTTGAGCTCATTATTTTGATCCTACAGAACTAGGTTAATATTTTTCTGATCAGTTCTATATTTGACCAACAGTGGAGTTTTGAAACATTGCAATGGAGATTTCACCTGCGAAAAGCTACAAGGCCTTACTATTATTATTTGTGCACACTTTTGTTATGTGTTGTATGTCTATATATCCATATGTTCGTATATCATATATGTGATATACAAATTAACATATATAAGGAGCAATCATTAAAAAAAGCACTCATAAAAACAAATTTTAAAAAGTTGATTCAAAGATCTTTAATTTACGTGATTTAAATGATTCACTTTAAATTTGGATAAGCAAATAACAATAAATGTCTTTAAATTTAAGCTTACAAGTTTTTCTAGCTGCTCAAAAATCTAATAAAATATTAATGTCTATAAAATGTCTAATATGCCTTGGTTCTAGGACTTTTCCTTTAACAAAGAAATGGTTTACACTGTTCAATACATTTCTCTAATATTTTGATAAATAAGTGAAGTAAATTTGATATGGGATTACTCATTCATGAGTACTTTTGTTAGATATCTGATTGATTTAGTAAGGTCTGTATAAGTTTGTTCTAAAGTCTGTATAAGATTGTAAAAATCAGTCATGTGATAAAGCGACACAAATTTCTTAAAACAAAAGTTTACCCATAACATTGTGTTTATAAAGTTTTATTTTTCTAGAACAAGCAACCATAAAAATTAAACAACTGATTAAATAAGAACTGTTATTTTAGAGCACTCTACTGCCATTTCTTTAAAAGCTAAACTTGGTTAATGTAAAAACATCAATGTCATTGTGATGCTATTAATGTGCTCATATCTTCCAGGTATACAATTCTGTAAGGTAGAAACTTTAAAAGAGCATTTCATCAAGCTGGTGTTCTGAAGTTGTATGGTAAATATATATATATATTGGGGATTTATTTACTTGTTATCAATAAGATATATAAAGTTTTATGTTACTTTTTACATTGGGAAAAAAATTAAATATATTTTTAAGTTAATGAGCGCCTAATCTATGTAAAAGTTAAAAACTTTCAGCCTTTCTTTAATTCATGTTTTAAATGTGATATCATATGGTGTTAGCTAATATTCATGTGACCTCAAACAATTTATGTAAACTGTGTAAAATGATATTTAGAAAACAAAGATCAGCTTTAGAACTAAAACACTTAAGATTTATATAGAGCCCTGCCTTACCTGAGATAAGGCTCTGTGTCTCATCTTACAACATGTGAGAATAACTACGAAAGCAGTAGGTCAGATGTTATTTAATTTAAAGTTATGTTTTTCTGTCAAGATTACTAGGATCTCAAAAGGGGGATATAATGTATAACTCAGCCTAAAATTCAGGGTAGCTATTACACGAACTAAGTATTTTTACTCTTGTTAATTTTATTTTGAATTTCCTTATAAGTTAACTAAAGATTCCCTGTTAGTGTTTTACAAAAGAGTTGATTTTAGAACACAATATTGGTTAATTTAAGATAATAAGTCATCACCTACAAGACAGATAGAAAAATACAGATCCCAAATAATAAAAAGATAAATAATTTTAAATTATAGACATTAAAGCACAGTACTCTTAATATAAGGCTGTTAAAATTTATTTGCTGGATGTTTAAGATTAGGATTTAAAATTTAATTTAAATGAAAAGGGACAATAAAACAAATATTTGGCTCTTGCCCTCTGAGTCAGTCTGTATCCAGGGAACAGGAGACTTCTCTAAAGAACTTTGCAACTCTGAGCCACATAACCTCCTGATCAGGAAGATTAATGAGACCACTGGAGAACAGAAAGCCAATCAGTGCATTTTCTACGAAGAAGAGAGTCATCAGAGAAGGGAGATATTCCTGATGCTTCCCAGAGAAGCCACATGGTCAAGCAAGACCTGGACTCACCTAGCGCAAATGGCACTAGCAGAACTGAGAAGCTGCTCTCAAGTTTCCCCAGGAATGACTCCCATAAAATCTCAACTGTTAACAATAGATAGAAACAAAAGTCAGTTTTACTGCTTCATCTTAAACTCTTAGCAAAGACAGATAAACCCAAAATACAGCCATTCCTGGGCATTTTAAAAAATAATAGTTATAATAATATTTTAACATATACACTTTATGGTAGCCTCCCAAAATAAGTAAGACTGGAGGCTACAAAGAAGGATTCTCAGACAGTAATGCCTGATGAGTATAAAAAGAGACTATCAAGAGGAGGTACCAGAGGCAGAAGTTTTTTGTTTAAGGCCTACAGATATTCCTAACCTACACAGGTAGGCTTGGTGTTTGCTAGTATGATTATCCAGCCCTGAATAACAGAATTAAAGGTTTCTCTATTACACACAGAGGTCATACTAGTAAAAGGAATTTGCAAGATCAGATGACATTAAATTATTAAACTGTATCTTATGGGGTGAAACAACTATGACACTAAAAGTTAAGTTGAAAGTCCTGATAACTGGGGATATTGAAGACAGATGAGGGGACATCTATACAGTGACATGTTTCAGCTGCTGCAACATTTATTCAGTACTCATGGTTTTTGTTTCTCTCATAGAAGAACCCATCCCCAGATGACTTTACAAACTGTTCTACCACAACCAGACTTCAAACCGAATTGACTTCTAAAAGGCAACTCATATCCCTCATGCTGTGCCCCCTCATGTCACCCTCTCTCAGCTCAGAAGAAGCCAAAATGAGTGACGACTCTCTTCTTACAACAATGGAGCCAAAAATAGATAGACTTTCATTTTAAGTAATTAATTAAGTCAGGTAAAATCAGGGAGACTGGTTTTGTGTGAGTTCAAAAAATATGGAGACTGTTACGTGAGGTATTAAAATTCCCTCAGTGCTCTTCCACTACCCTATCAAAGATTTGAAAGGGACACATTAGAAAAGGGGGGAATGATAGACCCAACCTGATCTTTTATTAAAATTTGGATCCATCTTGCCACAAAGCCATGAAAAGAAAATTTTGGCTTAACTATAAATTACACCAAATTCTGAACCTGCTTGGAATGCCTGCCCGTGGCCTTGAACTCACCCATGCCTGGCACTTTGACCAGGAACAGCCCTCTATGAAACTTTATTGACACCTCATAAATATTGGCCTTCCCTGGCCAGACAATGACCCTCTCTGAGGTTCTAATGGTTTTCATAAATTCTGATGTTGGGGCCAGCAAAAAAAAAAAAAAAAAAAAATATATATATATATATATATATATATATATATATATATATATATATATATATATATATAAACTACGATTAGTGTGATGCTTGTCAGAGTTCTGATATTTGTAACCTCCCTGTAGTGTAAAATTCTGGGTTATAAACCTGGGCTGTAGGAAATTTGGGTGGCTGTCTTGTTCCCACTGTTTTGGGAGGGAGAGGCCACCTGGGCAGTGGAAATTATAAGCTTGCTTTAACTTGATTTTAATTGGAGTCAGTGGTCTTTTCTTGCATCCTGGTCTAATAGGTAAACGCTATCAAACATGCAGCTCTGCCGGCCTAAAGACTTCCTTAGAAACTGCCTCTGAGGATGGGCACTTGACATATATGTTGTTGTCAGGAGCTTTAGCTTTCTTTCTAATGAGACCATTAAAGCTGGATCTGCATCTATGTGACGTGGAGGACATGGTTTCTTATTTTCCAAAGGACATGAGGCAGCAGTGCTGAATTCACTCTTTGTAGGTAAACTGTGGCCACTGAAGGCTAAGTGACTCCCCGTGTGGACTGTGAAGCCATTTGGTCATCCTCCACTTTTCATGGTGTTTCTTGCTGCTGCACTGGGAGTTTGTTATTTGCTTCACAAAATACAAGGAATTCAGCTGGGATACAGTGCTGGTGAGAGTTCTGTCACATGAAATAGATCAGGGTCTGCAGGAGAATGCATCAACCAGGCTTCTATCCCACATAGCTTGTCCCCTTGACCATAGCACCTGATTCTGAACATTGTCCTGAAACATCTCCATATAACAAGATGCCTTATATGGAGAGTTATCAGACATATAAGTGATTCCTGGCTGCACAATGTCAGCCACAAGCCATTTGGAAGTCAATGTCAGATACACATGGCCCGACCACAGATGTTTTATCACACACCTGCACACCACAGCTCTGGGCCCACTACTCAGCAGGCTCCAACATACTGGCATCTCTGTTCTACATCATTTTCATGAAACCCAGTCAATCAAGGCACTGTCTGGTACACACTTCATCAGTAAGAGGACATTGAAAGGTTCTCCAGTGCCACCTGGTCATGAAAATTTCAAAAATTTCATTGTATTTATCTAGCCATTTTTCAAGGATAAAGTTGGAGAAATTGTGGGTTTCAATTCATTCAGAAACCATTAATGTTTGAGGAAGCACATTTCAAGGAAACTCTGGAGAACTCTCAGAGGCAAGGCTTCCAAAAGAGTGGCCAAAAGGACACAAGAAGCCAGGCCCATTGAGGTCTACAATGTGAGGCACATGTGTGTTTTGACTGTCAACAATGGCTGCCAAGTCTTTCAGAATAAAATAATGTGATGCCCTGGCAGAGATTGACAATGCTCTGCGGAAAGCCACCCTGGGCATTGATCTCAGTTTCCAAAGGCAACTCTCATGCGTGGTCTCCTAAAATCCCAACACAATTCATGGCAATACTTCTCTGAGGTCAGTTCCTGAACTCAGTCTGTAAGGGGAATCACACCAGAGTTCAAGCCACGTGGACCTAGTCATCTCTTCCAACCACCACACAAATGACCACAATTAAAACCAAAACACTCCCAAATGGCCCTCATCTTCTTCCACATAGACACTCTTCATAGCCTCTGGCTGGAGCTTTCCATGAGGGGCACAGCCCAAGACAGTTTTCCAAATAAACTCCCTTGCCCCTCATTTGCCTAAAGTCAGGGTGGCCTGGACTCCCTTCCTGTGAACCAATAGTGATCAAATAGTCCTGCTCTTAATACTGCTCTGCTTCTCTAATTTGAGGCCTACTGACTGTCTGGTATAGATTCTTTATGTGAATTGGTGTCATGAGAAAACCCAAGCCCTTATGTGCTAGCCTCTGTAGGGCTTTGAAGAACTGATTTGACACAAAGGATCCCTATTCTCACTTGATGGAGGTCAAGAAGCTTACAGAGGAAGGCGAGAGACTTCGTCCACAATGACTGCTCTTTTGGCCATTTTCATTTTGCATGCAAACTGGGAAACTTTCTTTAGATCCATCAGGTGCTGAGAATCTAAGCCACTGCCTCACATAGGGCAAAGAGACTTATTCAGCCACATCTCTTTCCAAAGCAATTAAGCAAAGAGCCACAGGTGATGCCCATTCATTTCTATTTGAAAACTCTTTTCTTCTGGCTTCACAAAGGGGTGGCCTGGGGCAAAGATCTTCCTGACATTCAGGACAACAGAACAATAGGTAAGCAAAAGGCCCAATGCAGTGTTTTTCCACTGAGACTTTAATGGTCACACTGATATGTGAGTTTTCTGAGATGCTTCTATTCTCCTCAGCTATCCAGTACATGGCCATGTAACAGATCTTGAAGGTGGTACATATCTTGGAAACCAAACCATGAGGCTATTCTGGAGAGTGGCCAGTATTCAGGAAGAAAACAAGAACTTAGGAAGATAGTAGGTGTTGCCCATCCATAAGGCAAGCCTCTCTCCATTCTTTAATTGTGCAGGATGAATGCTGGCAAGCTTTCTACTAGACAGGACACAACCATTGATGCATTCGCTTTTCAAATGTCTACAACCACAGATACAGTGGAATGCACAGACATAGAAACACTCACGTTGTCAAACGACTTTCTAGAAACATTCCAGTCCAAACAAACAAACAGTCTTTCCTACCTATTCTCAGAAAAGAGACAAAACCACAAACTCACACCAACACCCACAACGGCACCTCCTTCCCCCAAGTATGTTGGTGAATATCTTGAGTGTCCTCTGACTGGTGGTCCATGCTATGTTCCCCAAAAATGGCCTGTTCTGTCTCAGATCTGGTCTTCTTCACCAACTCTGTGAAGTTGTCAGGAGCCATGGTTGAGCCACTACCTGCTTTCTCAGAAAAGGCTCCTCTTCAGAGGTCTCCTGGCATTTGGCCATTCTCACTTCAGTAGGTACCAACAAAGACTGACTCTGTCCTTGGTAAATCCAAACATTTGAGACCACTGGGACTGGGACTGGGACTGACTCTGCCTGCCTGGCTTCCTGGATCCCAAGTTCAGAGTGTTCCATCACCAAGGAAGTGTGTACTGATATTTGCTTCTAAGGGTCCCAGTAGATGGAGACTGCCCGTACTTCCTGTGACAGTTTCACAAGTTAGAATGGTATATCAACAATAGGCACCCGGGAACAGCTCTTCTCACAGGCCTGGTTTTGTCCATCTTCTCTACATTAAGAAGAGAAAGGCTGATTCAGACACATCTCTTCATCCTGACCCGGTTGTTTAACATTGAAAATGACTTTTGCTCTCTCAGGTCCTTCATAGCTGCCTTCTTCTTCTCCACGTATCATTTCTGCATGGACCTTTGAGGTTCTCTTCAGATGGAAGATACCCTACAATCGAGTATTGAAAGATCAACTCTTTCCCTGCTCTTCTGTAAAGTTAGATTGAGCGAACAGTGTATGGTTAGGGTTAACAACATGTTCGATTGGGTTAGGAATAATTCTGCAGGATGAATAATGGTTATGGGAACATGCGATATTTACAAAATATACAGTTGAAATATAAATATGAAAACAGAAATCTAGGTAAGATTTGATGCCCAGAAGGGCATTGTGCCCTTGATTGGGATACTTAGCTTTGAATTAATTTCTGCACAGATGTCTCAGATAAATCAATATACAATGGTATAGGACATTGTACCTTGGATGATTGAATGTCGAAGAGAACATGCAGTCAAAAAGGGATAGTTGGTAGGATTAGAAAGATAGTCGGTAGTTTTAGAAAGATGAGTGAGTATAGGATTTGGACAAAATGGTCTTTAGCAATAGGGTTTCATGTAGAGATTGAATGTAAATATCAGCACATGTTAAGAGGCAGTCACAATGATGAACTGGGGAAAATATATATCAATAGAGACATTAGGAAATCAGGCAAAGTATAAGGTGAGTAATAGGATTAGACATTTTCAACAGGTTTGAGGTTGAATATATAATCTTAGAAAGAAACAAATATGTAGTCACCAATTGGATCGACATTTGAGAGCAATAGGCAACCTGAACATGGATGATTTTAGTAATCCATGTTCAATTTCCATTTAGGCTTTAGTACAATCATAAGTGTGACATTTGCTTTTGGTTTCCAGAATATTACTGTGATAAAATGTATATGTAGATCAGGTGACATGAGTATTTCTTTCACCATTTCTAGGAACAGTATTTTGAAGACGTGTAAATTAGTATTTTGAATACAAATAGG
The DNA here is from genome assembly GCF_048772815.1 of Callospermophilus lateralis. Taxonomy (NCBI): domain Eukaryota; kingdom Metazoa; phylum Chordata; class Mammalia; order Rodentia; family Sciuridae; genus Callospermophilus; species Callospermophilus lateralis. Next base: position 5,253,752 of record NW_027516587.1, on the reverse strand, counting down.
TGTACACTGTGTCTATGAATATAGAAATAATGCATGAATAGACCATAATGTAAATAAATAATATAACTGGTTCCAACTTAAATAATGGTTCGAGTTGATATCTGAAAATATACAGGAAACCTTATATTGATATATATCCATTCATTCAAACCAGTTATACATCTAATGGTAATATTAGGGTTATGGTTTATCATGAAGAATGTGTGAGTTTTGCTTCAAAGGTAATTGTGGAAATCGAAAATAATGTGTTTGGAAAGAAGTCTCATGAAAAACCAGTCATGTAACCTGGAGGAATACAAGTGTTCTGAAGCAGGAAGTGATTGAAAGTGAAACAAAAGCCTTTAAATTTGTGAACTTGTGGATGAAATATATATCTTATGATGTGCATAAACTGAGTAAATAGTAATGTACAAGTGTTGAAAAAAAATGAACGTCAAAATACACATCATGTCCCATAGGAATCTACTTGCATTTATATTAACCTGGGTCAATTAGTGTAAAAATATTAGGATATGTATGCACAATTCACTGAACTTAGTTTTCAGTACTAGGAAACAAATACGTATTTCAGGAGGATGAATATGTCTTAGAATAATCTTATGAAAAGTTGATTATAAATACGCACTTAAATATTAATGAATTTAGGGAGTACATAATAAGATACATTTATTTCATATTTTGAAAACTCTGGGAAAAAAAAATATATATATATATATATATATATATATATATATATATATACAGACATTAAAATACACACACAGAAATTAAAAAGTATTAATATACAAGCCAAATGAAATTCACCATGAAATATAAATCATCCACAGATCTAAAAATATTCATTTTACTGAACATGAATTTATGTATAGTCTTGTTCAGCTAGGATACTCACGCATAAGTTGAATTTTCAGTTCCAACAGTGTTTAACAGGAGTGATCTCTTCTTACAATTTGTATCTGCCAAGTCAGCCACCTCACAAGAATGTACGTGTGGTACCAGGTAGGATTCTATATGTGCATGTAAAAATATATGTGCTGATTAGGCTACAGAGAAATGGAGACATGAATTCACATATTTGTTAACTTTAAAAACACATGGAGAAGTGTTTCAACAAAAAATTCACTACATTTAAAACTCCTACCATATATAATGCAAAAGGAACGTCCAATTGTACACCTGGCATCCTCTGAACTGCTTGTATTTCAATTTGGTTTGGTCTATTTTTATCCATCATATTAGGATTTGTAGTCAGAGTCTAGTAGGGAGTGGGTTACTATGAGGGATTAAGTATTTTGAATGAATAATTGGAAAATGAATCCAATGTGTATGCAAATATGTGCTACAAAAAAATCTTCCCACTCTCATCCAGAACAATGCCTTGACATTACCTTCGCCCCAAGTAAGATACAATTAGAGGAGAAGAGTTAGAAAATCTATGAATACATATCTGGAATGGAAAATGCTCGGGAGTTCACAACACTGGAGGTGGTAGAGGAGTTTCCAAAAGTAATGGAGACTGTAAACACTCCACAAACATGGAAGTGTGCAGGCCTCAAGACATCTGGGAAACTGTCTTTGAGATTGTACACTTGAAATATATGTTGTTTTCAGGAGCTTTAGCTTCCTTTGTAGTGAGATCATCAAAGCTGTGTATGCATCTATGTTACATGGAGGACATGGTTTCTTATTTTCCAATGAACATGAGGCAGCAGTGCTGAATTCTCTCTTTGTGGGTAAGCTGTGGCCACTGGGGTCTAAGAATCTTTCCGTGTAGACTGTGAAGCCATTTGGTCATTCTCCAATTTTGTTGTGTTTCTTGTTGCTGAACTGGGAGTTTGGTATTTGCTTCACAAAATACAAGGAGTTCAACTGGAACACAGTGCTGGAGGGAGTTCTGTCACGTGTGGTGGGTAAGGGTCTGATGGAGAATGCACCAATCAGGCTTCTATGCCACATTGCTTGCCCCCTGAACGGTAGCAACTTGATTCTGAACATTGCCCTGAAAACTCTCCATCTAACAAGATGGCTTAATATACAAAGTCTGCTGGCTGCACCATGTCAATCACAAGCATTTGGAAGCCGAAGTAAGATCCACATGACCCCACCACAGATGTTTTATCACACAACTGCACACCACAGCTCTGGGCCCACTACTCAGCAGGCTCCACCATACTGGCAGCTCTGTTCTACACCATTTTCATGAAACCCAGTCAAGGAAGGCACTGTCTGGTACACTCTTGATCAGCAACAGGACATCCAAAGGTTCTCCAGTGCCACCTGGTCATGGAAATTTCAAAAATTTCATGGTATTTATCTAGAAATTTTACAAGGATGAAGTTGGAGAAACTGTGGGTTTCAATTCATTCAGGAACCATTAAATTTTTAGGAAGCACATTTCAAGGAAACCTCTGGAGAATTCTCAGAGGCAAGGCTTCCCAAAGTGTGGCCAAAAGGCCACATGAAGCCAGGCCCATTGAGGTCTACAATGTGAGGTTCATGTTTGTTTTGACTGTCAACAATGGCTGCCAAGTCTTTCATAATAAAATCATGTGATGTCCTGGCTGAGATTGACAGTGCTTGGTGAATAGATACCCCAGGCTTAGATCTCAGTTTCCAATGGCGACTCTCATGCATGGCCGCCTAAAATCCCAACACAATTAATGGCAATACTTCTCTGAGGTCAGTTCCAGAACTCAGTCTTTAAGGGGCATCACACCAGAATTCCAGCCCAGGTGGACCCAGGATTCTCTTCCAACCACCAACAAATGACCACAATTAAAACCAAAACACTCCCACATGGCCCTCATCTTCTTCAACACAGACACTCTGAATAACCTCTGGCTAGAGGTTTCCATGACGGGCGCAGCCCAAGACCGTGTCCAAAATAAGCTCCCTTGCCCCTCATTTGCCTAAAGTCAGGGTGGCCTGGACACCCTTCCTGTGAACCAAGAGTGATCAAATAGCCCTTCTTTAATACTGCTCTGCTTCTCCAGTTTGAGGCCAACTGACTGTCTGGTATAGATTCTTTTTGTGAATTGGTGTCCTGAGAAAACCCAAGCACCTATTGGCTAGCCTCTGCCGAGCTTTGAAGAACTGGTTTGACCCAACGGATCCCTATTCTCACTTGATGGAGGTCAGGAAGCTTACAGAGGAAGGCGAGAGACTTCATCCACAATGACTGCTCTTTTGGCCATTTTGGTTTTGGATGCACACTTGGAAACTTTCTTTAGATCCATCAGCTGCTGAGAATCTAAGCCACTGCCTCACACAGGGCAAAGAGGCTGATTCAGCCACATCCATTTCCAAAGCAATTAAGCAAAGAGCCACAGGTGACGCCCATCCTTTTCCATTTGAAAATTGATTTCTTCAGGTTTCACACAGGGGTGGCCTGAGGCAAACACCTTCCTGACATTCAGGACAACAGAACAAAAGTCCAAAGTAGTGTTTCTCCACTGAGACTTTAGTGGTTGCACTGATATCTGAGTTTTCTGAGATGCTCTCATTCCCTTCAGCTATCCAGTACATGATCATGTCACAGAGCTTGGAGGTGGTACATATCTTGGAAATAATACCATGAGGCTATTCTGGAGAGTGGCCAGTATTCAGGAAGAAAAGAGGAACTTAGGAAGATAATAGGTGTTGCCCATCCATAAGGCAAGCAGCTCTTGATTCTTTAATTTGGCAAGATGAATGCTGGGAAGCTTTCTACTAGACAGGACACAACCATTGATTCATTCGCTTTTCAAATGTCTACAAAAACAGATTCAGTGGGATACACAGACATAGAAACACTCGCATTGTCAAACGACTTTCTAGAAACATTCCAGTCCAAACAAACAAACCGCCTTTCCTACCTATTCTCAGAACATGAGACAAAACCACAAACTCACACCGACACCCACAATGGAACCTCCTTCCCCCAAGTATGTCTGTGAGTATCCTGAGTTTCCTCTGATTTTTGGGCCATACTATGTTCCACAAAAATGGCCTGTCCTATCTCAGAACTGGTCTTCTTTGCCAACTCTGTGAAGTTGTCAGGAGCCATGGTTGAGCCACTATCTGCTTTCTCAGAAAAGGCCCCTCTTCAGAGCTCTCCTGGCATTTGGCCATTCTCACTTCAGTAGGTACTAAGAAAGACTGACTCTGTCCTTGGTAAATCCAAACAAGTGAGACCACTGGAACTGGGACTGGGACTGGCTCTGGGTGCCTGGCTTCCTGGATCCCGAGTTCAGAGAGTTCCATCACCAAGGAAGTGTGATAGGTCACTTCCTTCACGAACTGAATGAGGTCACTGCGTTGGCAACCACTTTGTCCTAACAGTTGCTTCCAAGGGTTCCATGAGATGGAGGCTGCCCATACTTCCTGTGACACTTTCACAAGATAGAATGGTATATCAACCATAGGCACCCGGGAACAGCTCTCCACACAGGCCTGGTTTGGTCGATTTAATCTACATTAAGAAGAGAGAGGCTTTTAGACACATCCCTTCATTTTGACCAGGTTGTTTTACATGGAAGTTGACTTTTGCTCTCTCAGGTCTTTCATAGGTGTCTACATCTTCTTCAGGGATCATTTCTGCATGGAACTTTGAGGTTCTCAGCAGGTGGAAGATCCCCTATATTCCTGTATTGTAAGACCAACAATATCCTTGTTCTTCTGTTAAGTTAGATTGAGGAAATATTGCATGTTTAAGGGTAATAACAGGTTCGATTTGGTTTAGGAATCATTCTGTGGGATGAATTAAGGTATTGGGAACCTGCGATATTTACAAGAATATACTGGTGAAATATAAGTATGAAAACAGAAATCTAGGTAATATTTGAAGTCCAGAAGGGCATTAGGTGGCCTGAACACCCTTCCTTTGATTCAGGAGTGATCAAATAGCCCTGCCGCTAATACTGCACTGCTTCTCCAATTTGAGGCTTACTGACTGTCAGGTATAGATTCTTTATATGATTTGGAGACATGAGAAAACCCAAGCACCTATTGTCTCATGCCACAGCAAATGGTTTATTGGGGTCCAGCATGCTGGGGCTCAAAGCTCACTTCAGAGGAGCAAAGAACAAAGAGCCCCGAGAACAACTTGAGAAGATATTATATACAATCTTTAGAGAGTGCAGGGACTTTATATACATCATAGCCTCCTTTAGCAAATCAACATATGTGGTAAGCCATTGTTGTAGATTGTGGCTGCCATTAGAAGATGGCGCCGGCTTCCACTGTGGCCTGTAGTAAACAACTCCTTTTATGGAGAGATGGCACGCTATCCCTTGCTACCCTATGAGAAAGTTCCACGTGGCGGCTTAAGATTGGTATGTGGGAGGCTTTATTATACTGTGGTTGGGCGCTCGGGAGGAGGGGGGTCACTAGAAGATACTTTAATCAAGGCCTGAATAAACTGCTGAAAGAAGATTTCTGAGTTGCGTCTTCCCTGCGGGCAAGGGGTCGCGACAAGAGGTGCCGAGACCCGGGAACCAGAACTTTCAGTAGTCAGGTGTGGTGCACCGGTTAGTCCCAGGTAAGTGGGATCCACGATCAAGCGGGGATTAGTCCCAGGTAAGTGGGATCCGCGATCAAAGCGGGGCAGCTCCTCTGTAAAGCACGAGAGAGCGTTACATTTTATTGCAGCTGCACTGTGTACTTTCACTTTTGTTTTTTGTGTGTCTTTTGTTGTGTCATGGGTGCCACATCTTCAAGTCCGCTTCTCCTGGTCCTACATGGCCTGTTACGTTCCAAGGGACTAGAAGTGAAACGTAGTACTTTACAGAGATTTTTACAGAAGACAGATATTGCTGCACCGTGGTTTGCATTTTCGGGCAGCCTTACTATACCTAGCTGGGACAAATTAGGGAAAGATCTAGATTTCGCTCGTGAACAAGGTACCTTAGAGGGTGGTGTTATACCACTTTGTAAGTTAGTTAGAGGATGTATAGTAGATAGTAAATGCCAGGAAGCTGTGCGTGAGGGTCAAGCTGTTCTTGAGCAACTACATGAGGAAAAGTCTGAAGGATCACATAGTGAAGTGGCAGAGAGCATTGGGAGTAAGAGTAGTGAGAAGGCAAAAGAGCCTGAAACTAAAAATAGGAGAAGGCTCTACCCAGACTTGGCTGAATTAAAAACGCCTGCGAACACAAGCGGCTCAGAGAGTTCTGAGGACCTTGATATATTCCTACAACAACTACGCAAGATAAAAATGAAGAAAAAGAAACAAGGGTTACAGGGCATGCAGGCCTACTGTAAAAAGGGGACGGGATCCAATATTGGTCAACAACACTCTGAGGAGGAGGAGGTAGAATATCTCGAAAAAGATATGGTGCCGGTTGCCCCACCCCCGTATGTTGGGGGGGAGCCAAAATTCTGGGAGATCTTATCATGCGCAAGTTTGGAGGACAGTTAATACAGATATGGGACTTGCATACCCTGTATTTCAGGACAATAACAGGGGAAGATATCATGAGCCTTTAGACTTTAAGATAATTAAAACCTTGGCAGAATCTGTCCGCACTTATGGCGTGGATGCCGCTTTCACCCTTACTCAGGTGGAGGGACTTGCTAGATTTTGTATGACTCCTTCAGATTGGGCTAATCTAGTCTGCGCTTGTGTCTCCCCAGGGAAATTTTGGATTGGAGAGCATTTATGCTAGAGGGTGCAGTAGAGCAAGCTGCTCAAAATCATGCAGCGAGACGCCCTGCCTAGGATAAGGATATGCTTTTGGGACAAGGCAAGTTTGCTAATCAACAAACAGGATACCCCCCCGAACATTCACGCCTTGTCAAGATCACTCTTGGGAGAAACATCAGGTCTCTAAGGGTTTCTCTCTTTCCCCCTCTCATAAAAGATACTTATATAATTCTTCCAACTGTAATTCCTCTATAGGAACAGGTTGGTCTTGGTTTCAATGGTTAATTTCCAATGAAAAGGGAGCCACAGCTGATATCTCCACTTTGGCTCAATTACGAGGAGTCAAAAGCTGGTTGTTTAATGTTTCTGGTAGTATCCAAGACTCGGATCGAGGTAGGAGACTTGGAAATATTTCACATAACTCACAATTAAGTAATGCTACATTATCCTCTGCAGCAGTCTGTCTCCAATCTCCGTTCCTGTTTCTTTTGGCTAATGATACATCACAGGGGATGCTTAATTGTTCTAATGTTACCTGTTATTTAACTGAGTGTTGGAATGGCTCTTGGACTGTGGCAGTGATTATGAAAATTCCAACCTTTGTCCCGATCCCAGTTACTGTGGATCCGGAATCTTTTCCTATTGTTGAACTGATTAGAGCCCGTAAAGATTTTGGTATTATGGCAGTTATAGTGACAGCTGTGGTGGTATCTGCTGCTGCAGCAGTTACAGCTGGAGTAGCCATGGCCAGCGAAGTACAAACTGCTGCCACTCTTAATGAGGTTATTCAACAAACATCCACCATACGTAAATCTCAAAGTAGAATTAATCAACACATTTTATCTGGGATTCTGGCTGCTAATCAAAGGATAAATCTGCTTCAAGATCAAGTTGAGAAATTGTCTGATCTAGTATATTTAGGTTGTGTTGATCAACGTGCACATTTATGTATAACCTCTGTCAGATTTAATGATTCCAGGAATGCCTCCCACATCATCGGGAAATATTTATCCAGAACCTGGTCCATGGAAGCAGAAAACTTACTCCAATCTCAACTAACTCAAATTGCTGTTTTGAATAGTACCCGTGTCGAACCAGTGACTTTGGGTCAATTCACCAGTTGGCTATCTTCTGCCTTTTCCTTCTTTAAGGAGTGGGTGGGAGTGGGCATTTTGGGGGCAATGTGTTGCTTCGGTATTATACTTTGTTTGTGGCTTCTCTGTCGGCTTAAAACTCGCCATACACAGGAGAAGGCTATGATTGTATAGGCTCTTGCGGCCTTGGAAAATGGCATGTCTCCGCAAATCTGGCTTGCGCATCTTAAACAGTGATTTTCTGGGCATGGCCATTGCACCCCAAGTTAATTTCACAGTGCACTGGGATTGGCATGTCCTCTTTCTTATTCTCCCCCAGTACTGAATAGCCCTTGCACTCTGCAGGTCTTGTTACCATTGCACGCAGATGGGTTTTAGGACTGGTCTTTCTTCTCGGCTACAGACTCTTTACTTTCCTCTGGGCCTTAGGGATTGTGTTGCCAACTAAAAATTTGTTATTGTTACCAGGCTACCTGTGTTGCCCTACTTCTCGCCGTCGTCAAGATGCAGGATGCGAGGCAAAGCACTGCACTTGAGTGATCCCTCAACGGACCTCAAGGAAAGCATGTCCTATTGCATGCGGGTTTGACGTCCACGCCCCCGCCCTACGAAAAAAGGCGTCGGCTGATATGGGGTCAGGTCTGGGGAAGGCGCCTCCTTAGGACTGAACCATACATTGCAGCCGCTTCTGCACAGTGGGATAGGACCTCTACTTTCGCCTGCATTGTTTTATAAAATAGAAGGGGCAACTGTGGTAAGCCATTGTTGTAGATTGTGGCCGCCATTAGAAGATGGCGCCGGCTTCCACTGTGGCCTGTAGTAAGCAACTCCTTTTATGGAGAGTTGGCACGCTATCCCTTGCTACCCTATGAGAAAGATCCACGTGGCGGCTTCAGATTGGTACGTGGGAGGCTTTATTAGACTGTGCTTGGGCGCTCGGGAGGAGGGGGGTCACTAGAAGATACTTTAATCAAGGCCTGAATAAACTGCTGAAAGAAGATTTCTGAGTTGCGTCTTCCTTGCGGGCAAGGGGTCGCGACAATCATATACTGTGGGAAAATCAAATAACAACTGTAAAACATGATTAGCACATTCATGTGCGGGAACAGTTCGGGCAGGGGGTGATTGGTCAGCCCTGAGAAGGGGTATACATTTAAACTGATTGGTTGAAGCCCTGAGATGTATACGTGCTGACATGCACGGTTTCTGGGAAGGGGTTGTTAAGTAACTAGGTGGTCAGGGAAGATTTCAACACATCTAACGGGCAGTTCCGGGAATTGTCTTCACTGACACAGGAATTTCAGGTTCTGAGCACAGCTTGTAAACTTTACAAAACCTGTTTCTTTACGTTTCAATTTCAATTTCATTAATTCTTTCATTTCTCACTCCTTTTTCTGCCTACTTTTAATCTTAAAAGTAATGAATCATAATTATTGTGGGGTCTCACATTCTATTTCTGGAGTGAAGTGTATTTCTGTCTGATTACCATGAGTTTTACCTGCCCAATCTGAGCCTGGAGAAAGAAAACTATGTAGTTAAGCAAACGAGGTCCCACAGTTATCAACACCATAAGCATGATCAGGGGTCCAGCTAAGGCTGATAGGAGTGTAGTTAACCAGGGGGACTGGGTATATCATGACTCAAACCACACTTGTTGAATCTCCCTTTCTCTCTGGTGCTCTACAAGGAATTTTCTCAATTTACTCATGGATTATTTTACAACTCCAGTATGGTCAGCATAAAAACAGCAATTTTCTCTCAGTACAGCACAGAGGCCCCCCTCCCTCAGGAAATGGAGGTCTAATCCTCGACTGTTCTGTAAAACAACTTTAGAGAGAGAGGTTAAGGATTCCTGCAAAAGTGTGATGGAGGTCTCTAACGTCTTCAAGTCTTGATTTATTGCTGTTTCTAATCAGGCCATTTGTGGTGACCCATGGATCATATCAGCTGTTCCTGTACCCACTCCTGCAGCAGCTCCTAGCCCCAATAGGATGGCTAGAGTAAGGGACACTGGCTCCCGGCAAAATCGGGTTGGTTGTCCCCCTAGTAGACCTTCAAAGGATTCTGCATCATGATAGAGCACGGTGGGGAGTATCTGCACCATTATACAATAATGTACAGAGCTGTCAAATACCTGGGATGAAATGCAAGGAGTTCTGACTTTGTGGAGTTCAGTACCATAAAGGTTCCTTTAATTAGTTCCCAGGGGGAGGAGTCAGCTGTACTCTGGCCTGGGGAAGTAGGCAAAGATGGAAACTGCGAAGTATGATATGGTAGAGGGGTTTTGGTAGATCTAGGCATGGGAGGTTGAGGAGGCTTAATTCCTGACTTGAGGGGACTGGGCCCTATTGCTGTGGGATTTTCTTCCTTTTTAAGCCGGATGGTGAACCAGAGACCAAAGTCATAACCAGGGCCATTAATATAGAATCGCATTCCCCAAGTATTTCCCATAGGCCATGTTGTTCTGAGGTAGCCCCTTCCTTTGGAAGTGAAAGTTATATTGAGGGGGTAACATAGACTATTTTTTCCACAGCAAGTTTTTGACACCACTTGGATAGCGGCACATTTATTGGGATCAATCCAGATGTCATTTCATCCTACCCAAATCATACTGTCTGGGGAGTTTGCGTTTCACAATGTAGGTCCCGTGTGTTCACAACCCCAAGATCTACAATAAAAGTCACTGGGTCCTCCACAGGTTTGGGCCTGTTTGTGACTTCAGAAATCAGCTGGGCACACTTAATACACAAGACTGGCTAGTTTACACCTGAGCTGGGGGAGATGACATCAATAATTCATGGGGTAAGTTGGTCTATGTTGCCCTGGTTGGGTTTGAGTGGCATCTGTGTGGGGTCCACTATGTCAGGGAGATCCCAGTCAGAGAGGCCTATGGCAAGCTGACAAATATCCGGGTGGAGAGATGGTCACCAAGTCCATAAGGGGGCTGTATGTGAAATAGACCACACTACTTTCCCAGTAGGATTTATAAAACTTGCCATTGTTGCTGAACAGGCTGATGGGGATTAGGACTGCTGGTGGTCAGGGGAAGAATCCATAGCCCTACCCACACCACGGACATGCATCTTGAGAGGGTTACCAGTCTGTTCCAGTTTCCAGCCAGAGTCTGGAGAGGGCGCAGGATTGAGATGGGAGGTATGGATCCAGGAAGTGATCCCATCCACTTTCACCACTGTAGGTGTTATAAGCAGCACCTGGTATGGTCCTTTCCAGCAGGGTTCCAGGGATGACACCTGACCCTGTCTCATGTAGACGAAGTCTCCCACTTGATATCAATGTGGAGTTCCCTCGTCTCCAGGATGATAAGCAGTGGCCAACTGTTTTCACAGGTATCGCTGGGTGCTGGGTTTGTTCAAGGGCTTTAAGGCTGTCTAGCAAGGGGGTGTTGAAGGAATCATTAATCTCAGAGTTGGGGTTAGGTCCCTTAATGGAGGAGGGGCACCGTAGAGAATTTCATAAGGGGTGAGGTTACACAAAGGGGCGGAGGGGTATTTCTTGCACGAAAAAGTGCATGAGGTAGGAGCATAGTCCAATTTTTTATGCCGGTCTCCAAGATTATTTTCGTTAAGTCTCTTTGATGGTTCTATTCATCGTTTCTCTATGTCCTGAGCTCTGGGGTCTATAAGCACAATATAACTTCCAATTAATCCCCAGGGTCCTGGAAAATCCCTGACTTACCTTGGCCATGGATGCCGGTCCGTTATCAGACCCTAATACCTTAGGCAGACCGAACCTTGGAAAACTGTCTTCTAGGATCTTTTTGACCACCATCTGAGCTGTTTCTTTCTTCATGGGGAAGGCTTCGACCCATCCTGAAAAAGTATCTACAAAGACTAGGAGATATTTAAGTCCATACCTTGCTGGCTTAATTTGAGTAAAGTCCACTTCCCAGAATTGTCCTGGTCTGGTTCCTCGTATGCGCATCCCTGCAGGACTCTTGGATGGGAAAGTATTAACTAATTGGAAGACTTTAAAAGCTCTAGTCACCAGCTCAGCTATTTTTTTCCTCTTTGAGTCAGTCAATAATAAGTCCTTTATTCGGTCCTTTAAGAGTGCTTATAACTTCTTTGAGCCTAAGTGGTTGAGCTGGTGTACATCTTTGACATAAAGGTGGGCTTTTTGAAATTGTAAACTTGGCTCTGTAGGGTCCCAGAGTTCTGTATCTGTCTCCTCAGATGATAACTTGCCTGAATGTTCCGGGGCGGCCAAGTCTCCTGATTTTTGTTCCCCCCGGTGTGAAAAAAGTTAACAGAGTCACTCCGTTTAGGGCTGCCAATTAAGCTTCCTCATCTGCCCTTCTGTTTCCAACTGCCACGGGATTGTTTCTCTTCTGGTGCCCGGGACAGTGCACTATAGCTAGTTCCTTATGGCCCTGCACTGCTGAGCGAAGGTGGAGGATCTCATCTTTATTCTTTATTTCTTTCCCGCAGAGGTTAATAGCCCCCATTGTTGGTAAATAGTCCCGTGCATATGAACAGTGGCAAATGCATAGTGACTAACAGTTTATATGGTGGCCCTTTTGCCTGTTGCTAGTTCCAATGCTTTCATAAGGGCAATCAGTTCTGCTTTTTGGACTGATGTCCATTCTGGGAGACCCGAGTATCAGATGAAATTAGTTTTGCTAACTGCTGCTGCTCCAGCCCGCTGCTTACCATCTTGGAGGAAGCTGCTGCCATCCGTAAACCATACGACTTCAGGGCGAGGCAGTGGCTGATCCTTCAAGTCTTGTTGTATACTGGTTTCCTTGCCAGTATGTGTTGACACTCATGAGTGACGGGTCCTGATGATTCTTCTGGCAGCAGTGTAGGTGGGTTGAGTGGAGCAGGGGGTCCCAGCATTATTCTGTCTTTGTCAAGCAAGAGGCTCTGGTAGTGGTTTATTCTGGAGTTTGATAGCCACCTCTCTGGAGGCTAACAGATCATGCTATCCAGGGCAGGGGGGGATATAATGGTTAGCTTCTGTCCCAACGTTAATTAATGAGCATCTTTTATTAGAAGGGCTGCCGCTGCTATAGCACTTAAGCAATGGGGCCACCCGCTAGCCACTGGGTCCAGTTTTTTGGATAAATACGCTACCGGCTTTTTCCAAGGTCCAAAAGACTGAGTGAGCACTCCCCGTGCTATTCCTTTCTTTTCCTCGATGTAGAGAGTGAAGGGTTTTCTACATCTGGGAGTGCTAAGGCCGGAGCAGATAGCAGCATCTTTTTTTGACATTATCAATAGCTTGTTGGTGCTCAGGGGTCCATTGGAAGTGGGCATCCCCCTTTATCAGCGGGTATAACGGGGCAGCCAAAGATGTTAACCCAGGAGTCCATAACCTGCAAAAGCTGGCAGTCCCAAGAAACTCTCTGAGTTTTCTCTTATTAGATTGGGGCAGTATCTGCACAACAGTTTTTTTCCTGGGCTCAGGGAGCCATCGTTTGCCACCCCTGAGAGAATAACCCAGGAAGATTACTTCTTGCTGACAAATTTGGGCCTTTTGGCAGAAGCCTTATATCCAAGCCAAGCAAGCTCGAATAATAGTGCTTGGGTCCCAGACTCATAGGTCTCCTTGGTGTCGGCTGCCAGTAGAAGATCATCCACTATTGGAGTAGGGTGACTTCGGGGTGTGCAGTTTTGAAGTCATTTATGTCTCTGTGGAGGGCTTCATCAAAGAGAGTGGGGGATTTTTTGAACCCCTGTGGGAGTCTAGTCCAGGTTAGTTGGCCAGATGTTCCAGGTTCTGGGTCTATCCACTCTAAAGCTAACAGCAACTGACAGTACTTATGTAGAGGCGAGCAGAAGTAAGCATCTTTTAAGTCCAGCACAGTGTACCATTTCCTCTACGGATTCAGAGTGCTAAGCAAATTATATGGATTGGGTACTGTGGGGTGAATGTCCTGCACTCTGTTGTTGATCTCTCTTAGGTCTTGAACAGGACGGTAGTCCCCAGTTCCTGGCTTTCTTACTGGTACCGGGGGGTGTTCCAGTCTGATTGACAGGGCCTTAGGACCCCAAGAGCCAGGTATTTATGAATATGGGGCCTTATCCCATGCTTAGCTTCTTTGCTTAGAGGATATTGTTTAACACTAATTGGAGACGAAGAGGCTTTTAATTCTACTACTATTGGAGGTTGTTGATGGCTAGACCTAACCCAGCAGTTTCTGCCCAGGCATTAGGATAATCTTTTATCCATTTATGGGGTACTTTGCCTGTTTGATTAGTCCTATGGGGCGCAAAGAGTTGATGTTCATCTTCTACGGACATAGTCAAAGATGTGACTATGGGAGTTTATACTGAACGCTATAGAACCTCCACTTGGGGACCATTAGGTTTAAAGGTTATTCTAGTCCGGAGTTTGGTAAGCAGATTCCTGCCCACCAATGGGGCCGGGCATTCTGGAATTACTAGGAAACAGTGGTGGACTTTTCCCTTTCCGAGGTCCATGTTCATCTTAGTTGTCCAAGCCCGATATCTACTGCCATTAGCCCCTTGAACTAGGGACCATTTAATTGATAGGGGGGCCAGTGAAGTCTTAAGGGCTGAGTATACTGCTCCTGTAATCACTTCAAAGTTCACTGTGTTCCCCTCAACTTCAAATGTTACTATGAGCTGGGGAAGGGGATCTGAGCCCCGAATTTTCTAGTCCTCTTCTAGAGTCAGCACGGCGGGCTGGCGTGGCTGCTTCTTTTGGGGGCACTCTTTGGCCCAGTGTTCTTTTTTATTACAGTGGGCACATTGATTTGAGGCCAGGGGCAGCCTTTGGCGTGGGCCCAGGTAACCCTTTATGTATCCCTGCTTTTTAACTTCTGGCCTATTTGCGGCTGTGACCCGAACCTTAGGCAATGCTTTACTCTGCCATTTGCTTCTTTCCTCCTTCTTTTGTTCCCTTTCCTTCTCTCTCTCCTCTATTCCCTTTCCTCCTCAGTTTCTCTCTTATAATATGCTTTCTCAGCTTCTCTGACTAAATCTCTTAAGGTCATATCTTATAATCCATCTAGACATTGTAACTTTCTCTTAATATCTAGGGCAGTCTGCTCGATAAAGGCCATTGCAACAGATGCCTTTTGGTCTTCTGCCTGAGGATCAAAAGGAGTATATTTCCTATAGGCTTCCATAATTCTCTCCAGAAACATAGAAGGAGACTCATTAGGCCCTTGGATAGTCTCTCTTACCTTGGACAAATTAGTCGGCCCTCTGGCGGCCGCTCAGAGACCCACTATTAGAGAACGGCGATAAGTGGACAGATGCTACCTACATTTAAAGGTGTTGGGGTCCCAGTTGGGTCGGTTCATGGGCCCGTAGGGATGGAGAGGGAGCATCACAGGGGCTTCCGAGTTTTCTATTATCCATCTCCTGCTGGTTTGTTTAGGTGGCCCAGCTTCCTTCAGGGGAGCAGGGGCTGCTGCTGCTGAGGGGAAGTCTCCTGGAGGGCTTGGGTCTGGCCCAATTGCCTCTAGCGGCGGAGAGGCTGAGTCAGCGGCGGGAGGATCATCTGGAACATGTTGTGGGTTGGGGAGCGAGGGTAGAGGATAAGGAGAGAGAGGAGTGTCCAGTCTTGTGACTCAGAATGGAGGGAAGAAGGGGAGGAGCAGAATGTTGGAATGATAGGATCGTGGGGCAAGGGGTATATGGCTGTTGATCTGGGTGGCCACGTGGCCCCGGTAAAAGACAATATCTCTGACTTTTCGGATTAGAGGGAAGTGGAAGGATTCTTCTGGGGGCCATCCGACTCCTAGGATGGGCCATTCTGAAGCACAGAGAGTCTGCCAGGTCCGGCATTTTACTGAAAAAGAAAGATTCTTGGTACTTGAGCGGACATCAGTCCAATGATCAAGGTTAAGGGACAGAGGCATGGAAGTGCTTTGTCCCATAATGTCCCATAATGGGAGTTACTCAAACAGGGACAGTGAATACACAAACATGACACAGACAAAGACAAACAGTAAACGTTTAACATGAGTCCAAGACAAAGATTAGAACTGAGTAACTGGCAAAACATGATGGGTTAGACAATAAAGACAGACAGTAAACTCAACATGAGTTCCTGACAATGAACAAAACTGAGTAGCCAGCAAAACCTGATGGGCTGGAAAACCGAATCGTGAAGCAAAAATAACCAAGTTGAGGAAACTACTAATCCTCTATTTCCCGAGTCCTCTGGAGTGTCCCCCAGGGACGTGGCCAGTGGCTCTGTGACACATCTATCAGCCACCGTCGCAGAGAGCTAATGTTCTTCACCGACAGCCATTTTGACAAGCCCTAACCTGAAACCTAAAACCAGAAAGAGGCACCTTACTTACTCTGAAAGGAGTCCGTTGGGGTCTTTTTTTCGTCACTGCTGGATTTCTCAGCTAGGGCCTCCAGATGAAAAGGTGGGCTGAACGTCGGAGGAAAAGACCACCAAGAGAATTTCTCATGAAACAGCAAAGGGTTTATTGGGGGTCCAGCATGCTGGGGCTCAGAGCTCACTTCAGAGGAGCAAGGAACAAAGAGCCCCGAGAACAACATGAGCAGATTTTATATACATTCTTTAGAGAGGGCAGGGACTTAACATACATCATAGCTTCCTTTAGCAAATCACCGTATACCGTGGGAAAATCAAATAACAACTCTAAAACATGATTTGCACATTCATTGGTGGGAATAGTTCAGGCAGGGTGTTATTGGTTAGCCCTGAGAAGGGGTATACATTTAAAATGATTGGTTGAATCCATGAGATGTATATGTGCTGAGCTGCACGGTTTTTGAGAAGAGGTTGTTAAGTAACTAGGTGGTCAGGGAAGATTTCAACACACATCTAAAGGGCAGTTCCAGGAATTGTCTTAACTGCCACAGGAATTTCAGGCTCTGAGTGCAGGCTGGATACTTTACAGAACCTGGTTCTTTACGTTTCAATTTCAATTTCTTTTATTCTTTCAGAACCTTACAAAGGAAGGCGAGAGACTTCATCAACAATGACTGCAATTTTGGTCATTTTGGTTTTGGAAGCAGACATGGGATCTTTTTTTAGATCCTTACGGTGCTGGTAATCAAAGCCACAGCCTCACACAGGGCCAAGAGGCTGATTAAGACATATCCCATTCCAAAGCAATTACTTCTCTGAGGTCAGTTACAGAACTCAGTCTCTGAGGGGAATCACATCAGAGTTCAAGCCCAGGTGGACCCATTCATCTCTTCCAAACTCCACACAAATGACCACAATTAAAACCAAAACACTCCCAAAAGGCCCTCATCTTCTTCCATATATACATTCATCATAACCTCTGGCTGGATGTTTCCATGAATGTCACAGCCTAAGAGAGTTTCCAAAATAAGGCCTCTTTCCCTTCATTTGCCTAACCACAGGGTAGCCTGGACACCCTTTCTGTGAACCAGGATTGATCACATAGGTCTGCCGTTAATACTGCTCTGCTTCTCCAATTTGAGGCCTACTGACTGTCAGGTATAGTTTCTTCATGTGATTTGGAGTCATGAGAAAACCCAATCATCTCTGCAGGGCTTGAAAGAACTCATTTGTCCCAAAGGATCCCTATTCTCACTTGATGGAGGTCAGGAACCTAAAAGAGGAAGGTGAGAGACTTCATACACCATGACTGATCTTTTTTGCATTTTGGATTTGGATGCACACATTGGATTTTTCTTTAGATCCACTTGGTGCTGAGAATCTAAGCCACTACCTCACACAGGGCAAAGAGGCAGATTCAGACACATCCCTTTACAAAGCATTTAAGCAAAGAGCCACAGGTGATGCCCATTCATTACCATTTGAAAACAGTTTTCTTCAGGATTCACAAAGGGCTGGCCTGAGGCAAAGACCTTCCTGATATTCATGGCAACAGGCAAATAGGTTAGCAAAAGGCCCAAAGCAGGGTTTCTCCACTGAGACTTTCCTGGTCACACTGATATCTGAGTTTTCTGAGATGCTCGCATTCCCTTCAGCTATCCAGTACATGGCCATGTCACAGAGCTTGGAGGTCGTACATATCTTGGACACAAAACCATGAGCCTATTCTGGAGAGTGGCCAGAATTCAGGAAGAAAACAGGATCTTGGGAAGATAGTAGGTGTTGCCCATCAATAATGAAACCTGCAATCCATTCCTAAAATGGGCAGGATGAATGCTGGGAAGCTTTCTACTAGACAGGACACATCCATTGATGAATTCTTATTTCTAATGTTTTCAACCACGGACACAGTGAGATACACAGACATAGAAACACTCACCTTGTCAAACGACTTTCTAGAAACAGTCCACTCCTAACCAAACATACTGACTTTCCTACCTATTCTGAGAACATGAGACAAATCCACAAACTCACACCCACATTCACAAAGGCCCCTCCTTCCCCCAAGTGAGTCTGTGACTTTCCAGAGTGTCCTCTGACTGGTGGACCATACTATGTTCCCCCGAAATGGCCTGTCCTGTCTCAGATCCGGTCTCCTTGTCCAACTCTGTGAAGTTGTCAGGAGCCTGGGCTGACCACTACCTGCTTTCTCCGGAAAGGCCCGTCTTCAGAGCTCTACTTGCATTTGGCCATCCTCAAATCATTAGGTATCAAGAAAGACAGACTCTGTCCTTGGTAATTCCAAACAAGTGAGCCAACTGGGACTGGGACTGGGACTGGCTCTGTGTGCCTGGCTTCCTGGATAACAAGTTCAGGGAGTTCCATCACCAAAGATGTGACTTAGGTCAATTCCTTCAGGAACGGAATGAGGTCACTGCCTTGGCAACCACTTTGTCCTAACAGTGGCTTCCAAGGGTTCCTTGAGATAGTGGCTGCCCCTACTTCCTGTGGCACTTTCACAAGTTAGAATGGTATATAAACCATAGGGACCGAGGAGAAGCTCTCCACACAGGGCTGGTTTGGTCCATCTTCTTTATATTAAGAAGAGAGAGGCTGATTCAGACACATCGTTTCATCCTGACCAGGTTGTTTGCAATGGAAGATGACTTTTGCTCTCTCAGGTCCTTTATATCTGCCTACATCTTCTCCTGGGATCATTTCTGTATCAACCTTTGAGGTTCTCAGCAATTGGAAGATCACCTACATGCCTGTATTGTAAGACCAACTCTGTCACTGCTCTTCTGAAAAGTTAGATTGAGAGAACAGTGTATGGTTAGGGTTAATAACATATTCTATTTGGGTTAGGCATCATTCTGCGGAATGAATAATGGTATGGGGAACCTGCAATATTCACAAGAATATATCGGTGAAATATAAGTATGAAACCAGAAAATCTAGGTACGATTTGAAGCCCTGAAGGGCATTGGGCCCTTTAGTGGGATACTTAGGTTTGAATTATGTTCTGCACAGATGTCTCAGATAAATCAATATGCAATGGCATAGGACCTTGTACCTTGGATGATTGAATGTAGAAGAGAACATCCAGTCAAAAATGAATAGTCCATAGGATTAGAAAGATAGTCGGTAGGTTTAGTAAAAAGGGTGAGTATAGGAATCGGACCAAAAGTTCATTAGCAATATTGTTTCGTTTAGAGAGTGAATGTAAATATTAGCACATGTGAAAAGTCATTCACAATGATGAACTGGAGAAAATATGTAGGAAAAAGATATCAATAGAGACATTAGAAAATCAGGCAAAGTATAAGGTGAGTGATAGGATTAGACATTTTCAACATGGTTGAAGTTGAATGTATAATCTTAGGAAGAAACAAATATGTAGACACCAATAGGATTGACATTTCAGAGCATTAGGCAATCTGGACATGGTTGATTTTAGTATTCCATGCTCACTTTGCATTTTGCTTTGGTGAAAGGTTAATACAATAGGTACTTGTCACTTCCTGTTTTTCTGTATGCTTAAAAAAACACTGTTGAAATCTTGAGAACTGTTTGCTAATTTTGTTCCCAGAATGTGCTGTCCCCAACTGGAAACTGCAGAATGTACTCCCTCACCTGGTTGCATGCAAACCACCCACTCGCCCTGACCCATCAAAAATTTCCGTCCATGCCCTCTCCAAGAAAAGTATATAAGCTCTCTTAAAGCTGTTCTCAGGGCTCTCTATTCTTTTCATGTGAGCTCTTAGCCCCAGCATGCTGGACCCCCAATAAACCGTTTGCTGTAGCTGAGTGAAAATGGTATACTCTTCTGGAATTAAAAGATGCTTTCTTTTGCTTGACTCTGCATAAAGATAGTCAGTTTCTGTTTGCTTTCGACTGGGTAGACCCAGAAACTGGAACGTCTGGTCAACTAACTTGGACTAAACACCCACAGGGGTTCAAAAATTCCCCCATTCTCTTTGATTCAGCCCTCCACAGAAATCTCAACAACTTCAGAACTACGCACCCCAAAGTCACTCTGCTTCAATATGTGGATGTCCTGCTACTGGCTGCCAACACCAAGTAAAACTGTGAGTCTGGGACCCAAGCACAATTATCTGAAATTGCTGAACTCGGGTATAGAGCTTCCGCCAAAAAGGCCCAAATTTGCGAGCAAGAAGTAATCTTCCTGGGGTATTCCATTAGGGGCGGTAAATGATGGCTCACTGAGCCCAGAAAACAAACTGTTGTGCAGATACCACTGCCATCTAACAGGGGACAACACAGAGAGTTTCTTGGGACTGCTGGCTTTTGCACGTTATGGATACGTGGGTTTGTGTTCTTTGCGGCTCCTTTATACCCTCTGTTAAATGAGGATGCCCAATTCCAATGGACCCTTTAGCACCAGCAAGCTTTTTATAACATTTAAAACACTGACACTGAACTCCTCAACTTCACTGAGCCCAGCCAGCAATTTCAGAAAGCCCTACACTACATTAAAAATGTACATCAACTTACTCACCTTGGTTCAAAGAAACTGCAGGCATTCCTGAAGGATCAGGAACAGAGATTTCGACTAACTCACTCACAGTGAAAGGAAATAACTCACAAAAGCCTGTCGGTTCTGTCAATTGGTTAATGCTTACACTTCCAAGCTTCCTGCAGGAAAGCACCTATGAGGAACCAGACCAGGACAATTCTGGAAAGTGGACTTCACTGAAATTAAGCCAGCAAGGTATGGACTTAACTATCTCTTAGTCTTTGTAAATACAATTTCAGGATGGATTGAATCCTTTCTCACAAAAAAAAAGAAAAAAAAAAACAAAAAACAACCGCTGAAACGGTGGTCAAGTACATCCTGAAAGATATTTTTCTAAGACACGGCCTGCCTAAGGTAATAGGGTCTGTTAATTGAACGGTGTTCATGGCCCAGGTGAGTCAGAGCTTAGCCAGGACCCTGGGGATTAATTGGAAGTTACATTGTGCATATACACCCCAGAGCTCAGGACAGGAAAAAAAAAAATAAATAGAACCATTAAAGAGACCTAAACGAAATTAAGCTTAGAGACCGGCATAAAAGATTAGAGTATGTTCCTGCCTTATGCACTGTTTCATGCAAGAAATACTTGCTTGACAGACTAAAAGCTCTTGAATGAACTCAGCAATACCTGTGGAAACAGCTGGCCACTGCCGACCACCCTGGGGACGAGGGGACTCCACATGGATATCAAGTAAGAGACTTCGTCTACATAAGACGACATCAGGTGTCATCCCTGGAACCCGGCTGAAAAGGACCATACCAGGTGCTACTTATAACACCTACAGTAGTATATGTAGACGGAATCACTTGCTGGATCCATGCCTCTCATCTCAAGCCTGCGCCCTCTCCAGACTCTCGCTGGATACTGGAAAAGAGTGGTAACCCTTTCAAATGGTGTATTCACCAGGTGGATAAGGCTATAGATTCTCCCCTTGGCCACAAGTAGTCCTAATGTTCATCAGCCCGTACAGCAGCGATGGCTAATCACAAATCCTACTAGACAAGAAGTATGATCTATCTCGCATACAGCCCCCTTAGGGACCTGGTGGCCATCTCTCCACCCAGATATTTGTCAGCTGGTTATAGGTCGTTCCTATTGGGATATCCCTGAAGAAGAGGATCCCACTAAAATTCCGTTAAATGCCTTCTGTACCATAGATAATGGAAACAAACATTATGGATGTAGGGACACACGAGCCAGATGCAGGTTGCCTAGCCTAGATTACTATGTTTTCCCGGCGGACTATCAAAACCACAAACAGCCATGGCTGTGTGGGGCAAAAGCCGACTTCTTCTGTAAGTCATGGGGATGTGAGCATACAGGGGCTGCCTGGTGGAATCCAAACTCCTCATCAAATTCAGTACACAGCATTGACCATATTACCAATTAGACAATCAAAACTGATGGCCCCCAGGTGGGTCTCTAGATCCTCAAATTCTGTGTGACCTTTTTAACTTCTGCAAGTGCTCAAAAGGGTGAAAGGAGATTCCCATATGGGCAGGCCAATTCCCTCCTCTCACATCCTGAACTATGCTTCTCCAATAGATCCTCACCCTCTGCCTTCTGCTCCAGAATCTCTGCTGTCACTCCCACCTCAGCAACCTGATTTCTCCCCTCCAATTTCTAGATCAAAACCCAAACCTCGGTTCTCAGACAATTGCCCCCTTGCTGAGGTAGCAGGTAGTGAGGCACCCCTCCACCAACTCACTCCTCTCTTCTTCTGTCAGTGCCCGCACCGGGTCCCACCAGGTCCTCTTACCAGCTATACCAAAGCTCAAACCAGATGAGGAGAGCCCTCAGAACCCTATCCAAGATGTAATAAAAATGGCTTTTAAAGTTGCTTTGTCATCACTGAAAACAGGTTACTAAGAATTTAAAGTCCCTCAGAGACTTTTTGGGATACTCACTCCCGTCTTCCCCTCTGCTCTACCTGTTCTACTGCTCACGATTTTGTTGCTAGGAAAATCCCAAACCCCGTTCTCATTATTCTTTTACATCTCTCCTTTCTCATACACAGATCCATGTAGCTGCTCTCCCCCCCGCCTTCCCCATCTTTCCCCTCTGTAAAAGGCCCACAAAAAAGTCTTAACTGACCTTCTCCAAAATTCTTCACCAAGGCTGACTTTAGGACTTTCAGCAAAAGAGTCCCTATAAAAGAGTTCAATGTAGACAAACTTCCTCTTTTCGTGTTGCCTGTTCTACTTGGAAACTGGCTGGAAAAATCAGCACTCCTAAGCTAGACAGCCCCTTACTAATTTTTAACAAAATATGTGAACAAGGCCTCTGGCCTTGAGCTGGGGCTTCACAGGGATGGCTACATTTGTAAGATAAAGAAGTTACCAACTGGACCCCATGGTAACAGCTGGCAGTGAGAAAACAAAAAAGAGAAGAAAAAAGCTCTCCCTCTCCTAGGTGTCCTTAAAAAGTTAACTTGCCCAGAACAGAGGAAAAAAAAAAAAGAAACAAAAACTGCTTTTTGTGGACTTCTGCAGACTGTGAACTTCTGAGCCCCTTCCATTACATATTGGGGACAAAATTCTAAAACTACCTAAACTTGGGGTTCAAGGGATTAATTGATTACAACAGAAGCAATGCCCTCTATATCCGGTTGCAACCAAATAGGACTGTTTCTCTGTTTTCGGTGCTATCTTAGGTGCCTTGCCCTGTCCATACCAACAAGAGTATTATTCTATATACTTAAACATTGTTTATGTTTTCATAAAATTGTCAACTGGTGCAATTAATTATGTAATGGTGCAGATGTTTCCCAGAGTGCTCTATCATGATGCAGGTTCATTAAGATCAAATAGCGGGGGGCATACAACCCGGTTCTGCCGGGAATCTGTATTCCTCACTTTAGCCATCCTATTAGGAATAGAAGTTGC
Organism: Callospermophilus lateralis; assembly: GCF_048772815.1. NCBI lineage: Eukaryota > Metazoa > Chordata > Mammalia > Rodentia > Sciuridae > Callospermophilus > Callospermophilus lateralis. The sequence goes on along the minus strand of NW_027516587.1, from coordinate 5,230,330 downwards.
TGCAGGGCTGGGCACAGGAACCACTGCTGTAGTCCATGGAACACAACAAATGACCCAATTAGAAGCAGCAGTAGAACAAAGCTTTAAGATATTAAACCTCCATCACAGCCTTACAGGAATCTTTAAAATCTCTCTCTGAAGTTGTTTTACAGAAAAGGCGAGGGTTGGACCTCCTCTTCATGAGAAAAGGGGGCCATTGTGCTGTATTGAGGGAAGAATGTTGTTTTTATTCCGATCATACTGGTTGTAAAATTATCTATGAGTAAATTGAGAAGACACCTTAAAGCGCATCAACGAGAGAGAGAGACCCCAAAAGGGTGGTTACAGTCTTCGTTCACACAGTCTCCCTGGTAAACTACGCTTTTATCAGCTTTGGCCGGTCCATTAATAATCATCATATTATTGCTAACTCTAGACCCTGTTTGCTACACCGTGTAGTTTCATTTCTTCAAGCTCAAATTGGACAAGTTAAATTTTGGTAATCAGACAACAATATACCCCACTAGCAGACATAAAATGTGACACCCCTCAATGATCACTTTTATGATTAAACGTAACCAGAAGAAGAAGTGGGGAATGAAAGATTAATAAAATAGGTATTTGTCACTTCCTGTTTTTCTGTATTCTTAACAAAACACTATTGAAATCTTGAGAATTGTTTGGTAATCTTGTTCCCAGAATGTGCTGTCCCCAAATGCCAAACTGCAGAATGTAATCCCTCACTCAGTTGCACACAAACCGTCCATTCGCCCTGAACCACCAATAAACTTACTTCCCTTCCCTCTCCAAGTTAAGTATGTAAGCTCTGCTTAAGATGTTCTAAGGGCTCTAGGCTCTATTCAAATTAGGTCTGAGCCCCAGCATTCTGGACCCCGAATAAACCCTTTGCTGTTGCATGAGACAGTCTCTTGGTTGTCTCTTCCTCCAATGCTAGAATGACTTTTACATTGGTACAATCATAAGTATGACCTTTGCTTTTTGTGTCCAAAATATTACTTTGATAAAATGAATATATAGATCAGGAGACATGAGTATTTCTTCCACCATTTCTTGCAGCAATATTTTGAAGACATAAAATTAGTATTGGGTGTACAAATAGGTGTACTCTGTGTCTATGAATATAGAGATAATTCATGAGTAGACCATACTGTGAATAAATAATATAACTAGTTCCAACTTTAAATAATGGATCGAATTGATATCTGAAAAAATACAGGAAATCTTATATTGATATACATACGTTCATTCCAACGAGTTATACATCTAATAGTAATATTAGGGTTATGGTTTATCATGAAGAGTGTGTGAGTTTTGCTTCAAAAGTGATTATGGAAATCAAAAATAATGTGTTTGGGAAGAAGTCTCATGAAAAGACCAGTCAAGAAACATGGAGGAATACATGTGTTCTGAAGCAGGAAGTGATTGAAAGCGAAACAAATGCGTACAAATTTACTAACTTCTGGATGAAATATATATACTATGATGTGCATAAATTGAAGAAATAGTAATGAACCAGTGTTGAATAAAAACTAACATCAAAATATACATCATGTCCCATAGGAATCTACTTGCATTAATGTTAAACTGGATCAGTTACTGGAGAAATATTAGGATTTGTATGCAACAGTCACTGAAGTTAGTTTTCAGAACTAGGAAAAAAAATATGTATTTCAGGTGAATGAATACTTCTGAGAATAATCTTGTGAAAAGTTTACTATAAATCCACATACATGAACATGAATAAATGTAGGGAGTGAATAATAAGATGCATATATTTCATATTTTAAAAAATCTGGAGAGTATATATATATATATATATATATATATATATATATATATATATACAAAACACAAACAAAGACATTGAAAAGTAGCAATATATATGCCAATCAAAATTCATCGTGAAATATATATCATCTACAGATCCAAAAATATTAATTTTACTGAACATGGATTTATGTATAATGTTGTTCAGCTAGGAAGCTCACTCACAGTTCGAATTTTCAGTTCCAAAAGCGTTTAGGAGGAGTGATCTCTTCTCACACTTTGTATCTGCCAAGTTAGCCACCTCACAGGAATGTACGTGTGATACCAGGTAAGATTCTATATGTGCATATGAAAATACATGTGCTGAATAGCCTACAGAGAAAGGGAAACAGAAATTCACATATTTGTTAACTTTCCAAACACATGGAGAACTATTTCAACAAAAAATTGACAAGATTTATAACTCCTAACCTATATCATGCAAAAGGCAAGACCAAATATACACCGTGCCTTCTGTGAACTGCTTGTATTTCTATTCTATTTGGGTTATTTTTCTCCATCATATTAGGATTTGTAGTCAGAGACTAGTATGGTATGGGTTAGTATCAGGGGTTCAGTATTTCGAATGGAAAATTTGAAAATGAATCCAATGTGTATGTAAATATGTGCTACACAAAAATCTTCCCACTCTCATCCAGAACAATGCCTTGAGAATACCTTTGCCCTAAGTAAGACACAATTAGAAGAGAAGAGTTAGAAAATCTGTGAATACATATCTGGAATGGAATATGCTCAGGAGTTCAAAACCTTGGAAGTGGTAGAGGAGTTTCCAAAAGTAAAGGACAGGGTAAACACTCCACAAACATGGAGGTCTACTGGCCTAGAGAATTCTTGAGAATCTGCCTGTGAGGTTGGGCACTTGAAACATATGTTGTTGTCAGGAGCTTTAGCTTCCTTTCTAGTGAGACCATCAAAGCTCTGACTGAATCAATGAGACATGGAGGACATGGTTTCTTCTTTTTCAATGAACATGAGTCAGCAGTGCTGAATTCTCTCTTTTTAGGTAAACTGTGGCCACTGGGGGCTAAATGTCTACCATGTGGACTGTGAAACCATATGGTCATCCTCCATTTTCATGGTGTTTCTTGCTGTTGCACTGGGAGTTTTGTATTTGCTTCATGATATGCAAGGTTTTCAACTGGGACACAGTGCGGGAGGGAGTTCTGTAACGTGTGGTGGGTCAGGGTCTGCAGGAGAATAAAAGAACAAGACTTCTATCCCACATAGCTGGCCTCCTTGACTATAGCAACCTGATTCTGAACAATGTCCTGAAACTTCTCCATATATCAAGATGCCTTTACATATAAGGGTCTGCTGGCTTCACCATGTCAGTCACAAGCCATTTGGAAGCCAATGGCAGATCCACATGGCCACCCCACAGATGTTTTATCACACACCTGCCCACCATTGCTCTAGGCCCACTACTCAGCAGGATGCAACTTTCTGGCATCTCTGTTAAAAACCATTTTTATGAAAACCAGTCAATCAAGGCACTGTCTGGTATATTCATTGTTGGGAAAAGTATACACGGCAGCCATAACCCAGAGAAAATTCCCAACATGGCGCCTAAGGACTTTTTCTTCCTACCTTCTTCTTTCCTGCAGTGGCGTGAAAAGTTCCCGCCCGTGTGAACTCTCCCGCCTCCTCCAATTTCAAATCTCGCTGGCGGAGAACCTTAGCCCCAATGAGAACAAATTCCTGGGCTCCGGAGGTGATATCTGAAAGAACTTGCCAATAAATGGGTTGCCTGCCATTTATCTAAGCCCTTCCATCTCCCCCTTAGTTATATATAAGCACACAGCTTTTTGCAATAAAATTGGAATTTTCTGGTGAAAGGTCTTTGCATGGAGAGTTCTTTCATTCTGGTGCCCCGTGAGAGGATACGGGTGAGCTCTTTCCAACAAGAGCCCCGTCCCCCACTCCGCCGAGACACTCTGCCCTAGTCCGCTCTTTTCAGATGCCAGCTTTCTGCACTCACCACTGATCTGATGTAAGTAATCCTCCCCTGACCCCGGCTCGCCAACTCCCTTCAGGCTGCCACTGGTTTTGTGACAGTGATCGTCAGGCACACTCCAGATGCCTGGTAGGGGAGACGGAATTCCTCCCACTAAGACCTTTACTAGTTGCAGTGGACCCTCTGGTGTTTCGTTTCTTTTTGGGGCATGAGGCTTCTGAGTTTACACGAGAGGCTTTATGGATTTTCCTGCTCCACTGCCGCTGCTGCTGCCGGCTAGAGTTGCTTTATCCTGTGGGGTTGCTGTGTCTGGCTGAAGCTGCCTCTCTTCTCTGCAAAAACTGAACTCCCGGCCTGGAATTGCATTCTGTCAGAGCCAGAGTTTTGTTTTCATTACTGACTTCTTCTGCTGCAGTTGAAAACTTTCCTGACGTCAGGTTGCCCTTGGCTCAAATTCCTTTTGGTTTCACAGATCGCACTTCACTGGTGATGACCAGGTAGTGCCCTCTGTATTTCCTCGTGATGGCTTGTCATTTTGGGGACGCCCACCTGACCCCCGTTTGCCCTGAGCTTCCTGGAAGCCGTTCCAGCCCGGGTTTTCTCTTTGTCTTTCTTGCTTACTCCTATTCTCTCTCTCTCTCTCTCTCTCTCTCTCTCTCTCTCTCTCTCTCTCTGTCTCTCTCTCTCTCTCTCTCTCTCTCTCTCTCTCTCCCATCTCTCCCTGTGACTATGGGCACCTCTTAGTCTGCACCTGAAGACTCACCTCTCAAATGTTTAATAAAAAATCTGGCCACACTCTCCCTCACACCAGACATCAAGCCCAAACTTTTAATCAAAATCTGTACCCATGATTGGCCTACATATCCACTGGATAATGGCAATCATTGGCCACCAGAAGGCTCCTTAGATCCAAACCTCTTCCAGGACCTTTTTAACTACTGCCAGCATCTGAAAAAGTGGAGGGAGATTCCCTGCATTTAAGATTTTAGCCTTCACACACAGCACCCTGCTCTCTGCTCCTTTTGCCCTCCCTCTCAGGTCCTCTTTGCTTGAAAATCCCTCTCTTCCCCTACTTCTATTCCTGACTTCACAGATTCTTCCTCATTCGACCAAGCAGATGAACCCCCACCTTATCCCCCAGCCCCATCTGCCCCTTCTCTCCCGCTATACCTTCCTCTTCCTCTGCCTAATTCCATGGATCCTCCGCCTTCCGTTTCATCCCTCTTTCCTCCACCCTCTTCTGCCTGCTCCACCTCCTCCTCCTCCACAGAGACACTCCCTTCCTCTCCCTCTCCTTCCTGTTCACCGCCTTCCTCTTTCAGTCCTCCTGTTACCAGGTCTAAGGGACTCCTTCCCACCCCCAAGACAATTGCACCCCTTCGTGAGGTAGCTGGTCCCGAGGGTGTCATCAGAGTCCATGTTCCGTTTTCCATGTCGGACATTACTCAGCTAGAGAGGAAGTTAGGCTCTTTCACCACTGACCCCACCACTTACATTCGGGAGTTTCAATGGGTCTTGCAAGTATGTAGCCTCACTCATCATGACATCTACATGCTCTTGGCCAATACACTTCTCCCCAAGGAAAGGCAATGAGTCTGGGAGCTAGCCCAAGCCCATGCTGATGAAAATCATAGGACCAATCCTACCCACCCCACAGGCCCTCATGCTGTCCCAGAGCAGGATCGCCTATGGGATTACAAGACCCGTGAAGGCTTACAGTTTCGTGACCTTTTTACATCCTGTCTCTTGGCGGGGCTGAAAAAGGCCACCCGCAAGGCTGTTAACTTTCAAAAGGTGCAGGAGGTCATTCAAAGGAAGGAGGAAACACCTTCAGATTTCCAGGATAGACTAACCAAGGCCCTTCAACAGTACACAAAACTCGACCCAGAAACCCCAGATGGCCGTCATGTCTTAATGACATACTCTCACTATTAAAAGTCACCATTCACATATCACCCCACATTATTCTACCTCTCATTTCCTCATGATGTTCCTAGGGGCAAATACACCTCCTTCATGCAGTCTCCCACGACTATCTAAACCAGTTAACCCTGAGGTTTGGGACACAACTACACCCTCTATGGCTAAATGAAGTCCTAATCATATTGTCTTACATGACCCTTCAAGATATATTAGTCAACCACAATATCTACTCACAACCACAGCCTTCCTCGGATTAGAACCCATCATCCAGGATTTATTATGAAAGGGGTATCTTAGGCCTACACAATCTCCTTTCAACACCCCCCATTCTGGCAGTTAAGAAACCTAACAGGTCCTACAGGCTGGTTCAAGACCTTCACCTTGTCAACTCCTCTGTGGTCCCCATCCACCCGCTAGTGCCCAACCCTTACCCCTGCCTCTCTCAGATCCATGCCACTACTACCCACTTCTTGATCCTAGATTTCAAAGATGCATTCTTTTCTATTCCCTTGTCATCAGAATCTCAGGATATCTTTGCTTTTACGTGGACTGACCCTCACACCCGCCATTCTCGTCAGCTTACCTGGACTGTCCTCCCACAGGGATTCAGGGATAGGCCCCATCTCTTTGGCCAAGTTCTTGCCCAGGACCTCACATCCTTTCACCCGACCTGTCCTGACTCTACTCTCCTTCAATATGTCGATGACCTTCTTCTATGTAGTCCCTCTTGGGAACACTCTCAATCCCACACTGCCCAGCTTCTTAATTTCCTAGCATACAAGGGATATAGGGTGTCTCCCCACAAGGCCCATGTTTTCCAGTTTTTTCTCATCTATCTTGTTTTTTGCCTTACACCTAGGAAAAAGGAAATAACACTGGATAGGAGGCAACTCCTTTCTGATCTTCCAGGGCCCCATACGAAAGCCGAAATACTATCATTCCTAGGACTAGCATTTATTTTAGGGCCTGGATCCCAAATTATTCTCTTCTAGCCAAAAACCTGTATGACCTAGGAAAGGGACCCCCTAGTGAATCTCTTGCCTCCTCCCCTAACTACCACTTCTGCAGGCTTCAGCAACTCCTCTGAAAGGCACCTGCCTTGCACCTTCCTGATATTTCAAGACCATTTCATCTATATGTCCATGAAAAAGGGGAGCAAGCATTTGGGGTCTTAGGTCAAAACTATGGGCCTACATATGCACCTCTGGCATATATGTCCAATAAAGTAGACCATACAATCTGTGGGTAGGCCCCTTGCTTAAAAGCTCTGGCTGCTGAACAAATTTTACACAAAGAAGCCTCTAAGCTGACTTTTGGGGCCCCTTGAACTATTCACTCCCCACATCACTTGAAGGATCTTTTAGCTTATAAGGGCCTTCAAACCCTTCCTCCATCCAGAGTTCTGTCGCTCCTCACTTCATTTCTGGAAAACCCTAATATTACTTTCCTCCCCTGCTCTGCACTGAACCCTGCCTCACTGCTCCCAATGACTCCCACGTCTAACACAACAATTCATAATTCCTTGGAAACGTTAGATGATTTCCTTCCCTGTCATTCTTCAATTTCTGAGGGACCGCTCATCAAGCCTGACCTTATCTGGTTCACTGACGGCAGTTTCTTTAGGCAGAATGGCACTCATTACTCTGGATACACTGTAGTTTCAGCCACTGAGATTATAGAGGCCAAAGCTCTACCTTCAGGAACTACCAACCAACAGACTGAACTCATAGCAGCCACTCGTGCCTGCCTTCTAGCACAAGGCAAATCCCTCACCCTTTATACTGACTCAAAATATGTCTTCCATATCTTATTTTCCCATGCTGCAATATGAAAGGAGCGAGGACTACTTACCACCAAAGGTAATGTGATCACTAATTCGGCTCTTATAAGCAATCTGATAGAGGCCTCCCACTTTCCCACCCAGTTGGGAGTTGTCCATTGTAGGTCCCATCAGAAGGACGGCTCTCTTATCACTGAGAGCAATGCCAAAGCTGACCAGGCGGCACGAATGGCTGCCACCACTTCCAGTTATTGCCCCCATTGGGGGACATATAATGGCCACTTTAGACATCTCATCTGAAGCCACTACTTCTTCCAGTAAGAACAAGGATCTTTTCAAGTTCCTTTATACTCTATTCCATTCCGATTCTCAGTCTTTGACCCTCTTTTTACAGAGCTTCTTCTCCCTCACGCCCTCTGACAAAGCCATGCTACAGAATATAGCCTCTAATTGTCAGATCTGTCAGCGGACCAACCCTCATACTTTTTTAAGGCCCAAACCTTTCCCTTCCCACCAAGCCCGGGGACACATTCCCACTGCTGACTGGCAGGTACACTTCACCAACATGCCCAAAGTATGGCACACTAAATACCTCCTTGTCTTTGTGGACACTTTCTCTGGTTGGGTTCAGGCATTTCCCATTTCCAATAAAAGGCTTCCACGGTAGCTTCAATCTTTCTGACAGTCATCATCCCCAGGTTTGGAATGCCCACTTTCCTACAATCTGACAATGGCCCTGAGTTTATTTCTAGGATCACACAAAAGGTCTCTCAAGCCCTCTCCTTCAAGTGACATTTTCACTGTCCATGTCACCTTCAGGCTTCAGGGAAAGTGGAAAGGGTAAATCGTACTCTAAAGGAAGTCCTTACCAAATTGACAATGGAATTAAACTTAGACTGGGTCAAACTCCTTCCCTTGGATTTGTTTCGAATCAGAGCTCTACCTAAGAAACCATCTTTACTGTCTCCCTTTGAGACAAGGTATTCAATACCTCTTATCCCCCCTGGGTTGGTCATTTCACAAGGACCTCTCACCCGAGATTTGTCTTTGCCTCTCTTGTTTTATCTTCTCTCGGAACTCTGGAAATATCAGGACTGGCTTCTTCTGGACCCAGTCCCCGCTCCAAACACTCCTCCCTTAACAGCTGGGAGTCTAGTCTATTATAATACCCCAGAGGAGAACGGGCCTCTTGCCCCAAAATGGGAAGGCCCCTATCCTGTCATTCTCTGTACCCCCAACTCCACCTAACTCTCCTTATCAGACAACTGTCTCACCCCTTGAATTCACATATCTAGGTTGAAGCCATATCACCAAGAGGCCCACCTGATGACGACAGGACCACCCCAGAGGAACTCCAAGAATCACCTCCTGAACCTCCCCTTTACTCCTGCTCTCCACTCCCATCTCACCCATTTAAGTTGCGGCTAACACGGTGTTCCCCGCAGAACAATTCCTCTTAAAGAAGGCACAATGAGCTCTCCCAACACCCTAGTCTTCTCTAACTGCTTGTTTTTTGTGCTCTGCTTTTTTTCTGTGCTCTGTCAGGACTGGTATCTGCCCTCCTCTGCTACAATGTATTTTTTCACTCTTTGGGAATGATACTCAGAACATGGCATGCAGAATGTCCACGCAGTGGATGCAACTGCTTGCTTCATCCACAACTGCACATCTATTTCCCTAAAATTGTCACCTTCAAGGACCTTCGTCCCTGGTAGCTGGAACTGGCCTTTCATTTGCTTCCTTTTTCATCAAACCAAAGACTATTGTCATTGGTGGCCTGAGATATGTAATGGGTGCCCCTATAAGTCATGCAGGTTCCATCATGAACGTGGTAGCTATTCTTACCACTCACTTGGTTACCATGAAGGGTGGACTTCTAGTTACCTAAAGTGGCATAGAGGCTCTTCATCCAATAACAATGGATGGTATACTTTAGATATACCTGACCCCAAGGCCAAACGTTGGGACTATGTTGAGTTTGCTGTCTATGCTCGGACAACCTCAGCCAGACCCACAATGTGGATGACTGTTGGCCGCACCCTGATTACGCCACCTAAGGCAACCATCCAGGTAGTCGAACACATTAAGGAGTCAGAATCAAAACTTCGAGATCTTATCCATAGCTCATTTAAAGAGGATTCAGAGCCTTCAACCCCCTCAGGTCCCCCTCCCACATGGCTCAATTTGCTACACCAAACTCTTTGATTATTAAACTCCACCCCTCTTTTGGTGCCTACTTCTCAGTTCTTTCTCTGTGCTTCACTTAGTCATCCACTTCTAGCAGCGGTCCCATTAGCTGCAGGAAATATTTCAGCAAAAACCTACAATTTCTCTAAGAAAGGAAAACCCCTACATGTGACACGTATCCCACTATGGGAAAGTTGTTCCACCAATACTTTATTTCCTTTCATCTGTTTCCGCCTGACAATAATGAATTCTTTACCCATTTGTTCCTTGAGCTTTAGCACCCCATCGAGCCCTGATTTATGAAACCTGGACATTTTCTCTGGTGTAACGGGTCTATAAGTACCTCAACGATCAATGTCTCTGGCATCTGTTTCTTGGTTACGGTAGTTCCTCAGCTGTCTTTGTATACTCCCATCGAATTCCAACAGGTGGCCCTACCTTCCTGCACCCTTAGGGCAGTCTTTCTGCCGGTTCTGGTAGGCCTCACATTAACAACCTCAGCGGCGAGTCTCGAACTCTCTGGTGAAGCTATAGGTCATGCTCTATGGGCATCCAATGACCTGCAACAAAAACTGCAGGAAGCACTTGATAACACTGCTCAGTTTCTGGGCTCCTTGCAGTGACGGTTACTTCATTGGCACAACTGGCTTTACAGAACCGAAGGGCAATTGATCTTCTCATTGCAGAAAAAGGGGGAACATGCCTGTTCCTCAGAGAGGAATGTTGTAATTATGTTAATGAATCTGGCCTAATAGAAAAAAATGTTGTTAAATTGCAGGAATTATCAACCCAATTGCTTCCAATCCTTTCTTGCCATGTACTTACTACCAATCTTGGGGCCCCTTATTGGGATGCTCCTTTGTTGTGCTCTCTTGCCCTGCATAATGAAGTGCCTTCAAACCCAACTGAAAAAAAATTTCTAATCAAACATTCAACCAGCTTTTGCTTAGGCACTAGCAGCCTCTGATGACTGATGAACCCCCAACATCTCCAAGAGAACAGTTCACTCAGTGCTGAAGCTCACTACCAGGCACGATGGAATGCAACGGACATCAGACGGCGAGAGACAACGAGCTCGGAGAACCTTTTAATCTGCCATCCTGGATTAATGAGTCTTTATGTCCTTCTAAGTTTCCTCATGGCCCTTGGCCTCTTCTCTGTCAGTCCCCCAACATGGTACTTCTGGCAAAAATTGACCTTTGCTTTAATTTTTATCTTAATTCTGTTTTTATTCGCTCTGATCTTCTTCAGGTGCTGGTGATGCCATGTCCAGGCAACGCTTCCAGTATTTCCCAGAGTCTCTGAAACAGGACCAGTGACTGATACCAACAAACTCCTCCATCCAGGACTGGTTCAATGCCATCGACAACTTGAGGCTTCAGGGAACTTTCATAGACTTCACCCCTATGGAAGTAGCTGTCTGAAGCCACTGGGTTTTCTTTCTGGCTGCCATGATATCCCCAGACCTGCCCCCCGAGAATTCCTCCACTTCCCATTCTAGGCCCCACAGCGCCCCCAAACAGCAAGAAGCAGCCGGATCTGACCAACGACGCCACACTTCCTAAGAAAACAAAAAGGGAGGAATGTTGGGAAAAGTATAAACGGCAGCCATTCCCCAGAGTAAAAACCCCAACATGGTGCCTAAGGACTTTTTTTTCCTACCTTCCTCTTTTCTGCAGTGATGCAAAAAGTTCCCGCCCGTGTGAACTCTCCCGTCGGCGCCAATTTCAAATCTCTCTGGCGGGGAACCTTAGCCCCAATGAGAACTAATTCCTTGGCTCCGGAGCTGATATCTGAAAGAACTTGCCAATAAATTGGTGCCCTGCCATTTATCTAAGCCCTACCATCACCCCTTTAGTTCTATGTAAGCACACAGCTTTTTGCAATAAAATTGGAATTCTCCTAGCGAAGTGTCTTTGTGTGGGGAATTCTTTCACTCATGATCTGCAACAGGATATCCAAAGGTTCTCCAGTGCCACCTGGTCTGGGAATTTCAGAAATTTGATGGTATTTATTTAGCCATTTTTGAAGGATGAAGTTGGAGTTACTGTGGGTTTCAATTCATGCAGGAAACATTATATGGTGAGGAAGTTCATTTCAATGAAATCTCTGGAGAACACTCACAGGCAAGCTTCCCAAAGAGTGGCCAAAAGTTCACATGAAGCCAGGATCACTGAGGTCTACAATGTGAGGTCCATGTGTGTTTAGACTCTCAACTTTGGCTGCCAAGTCTTTAAGAATAAAATCATGTGATATCCTGGCTGAGATTCCCAGTGCCCTGTGGAAAGCCTCCCTGGACCTCTATCTCAGTTTCCAAGGGCGATTCTGATGCGTGGCCTTCTAAAATCCCAACACATTTCATGGCAGTACTTCTCTGAGGTCAGTTCCAGAACTCAGTCTCTAAGAGGAATCACACCAGAGTTAAAGCCCAGGTAGGCCCAGTCATCTCTTCCATCCGCCACAAAAATGACCACAATGAAAACCAAAACACACCCACAGGGCCCTCATCTTCTTACATATAGACACTCATCATAACTTCTGGCTGGAGTTTTCCATGAGGGGTGCAGCCCAAGACAGTGTGAAAAATAAGCTCCCTTGCCGCTCATTTGCCTAAAGTCCGGGTGGCCTGGAAACCCTTCTTGTGAACCTGGAGTGATCAAATAGGCCTGCTGTTAATACTGCTCTGCATCTCCAATTTGAGGCCTACTGAATGTCAGGTATAGATTCTTTATATGATTGGGAGTCATGAGACAAACCAAAAACCTCTGGGCTAGCCTCCGCAGGGCTTTGAAGAACTCATTTTACCCAAAGGATGCCTATTCTCACTTGATGGGCCTCAGGAACCTTAGAAATGAAGTCAAGAGACTTCATTCACAATAACTGCTCTTTTGGCAATTTTGGTTTTGGATGCACACATGGGATCTGTCTTTGTATTAATCAGGTGCTGAGAATCTAAGCCACAGCCTCACACAGGGCCAAGAGGCTGATTCAGACACATCCTTTTCCAAAGCATTTAAGCAAAGAGCCACAGGTGATGCCCATTCATTTCCATTTGAAAACTGTTTTCTTCAGGGTTCACAAAGGAGTGGCCTGAGGCAAAGACCTTCCTGACATTCAGGGCAACAGAACAATAGGTAAGAAAAAGTCCAAAGCAGGGTTTCTCCACTGAGACTTTCCTGGTCACACTGATATCTGAGTTTTCTGAGATGCTCGCCATTCCCTCCAGCTATCCAGTACATGGACATGTCACAGAGCTTGGAGGTGGTACATATTTTGGACAAAAACCATGAGTCTATTCTGGAGAGTGGCGAGAATTCAGGAAGAAAACAGGAACTTAGGAAGTTAGCAGGTGTTGCCCATTTTTAAGGCAAGCGGCAGTCCATTCATAAATTGGGCAGGATGAATGCTGGGAAGCTTTCTACTATACAGGACACATCAATTGTTGCATTCTCTTTTCTAATGTCTACAACCATGGACACAGTAGCATACACAGACATAGAAACACTCGCCTTGTCAAACGTCTTACTAGAAGCAGTCCACTACAAATCAAAGAAAAAAACGCCTTTCCTACCTATTCTCAGATCATGAGACAAAACCACAAAATCACACCCACACCGACGAAGGCACATCCTTCCCCCATTAAACTCTGTGACTATCCAGAGTTTCCTCTGACTGGTGGGCCACAGTATGTTCCCCCGAAATGGCCTGTCTTGTCTCAGATCTGCTCTTCTTTCCCAACTCTGTGAAGTTTTCAGGAGCCAGTGGCCAACCACTACCTGCTTTCTCAGGAAAGGCCCCTATTCAGAGCTCTCCTGGTATTTGGCCATCCTCATATCTTAAGGTACCAAGAAAGACTAACACTCTCCTTTGTAAATCCAAACAAGTTAAACCCCTGGGCCTGAGACTTGAGTGGCTCCGGGTGCCTGGCATCCTGGATCCCAAGTTCAGAGAGTTCCATCACCAAGGAAGTGAGGTAGGTCAATGCTTCAGGAACTGAATGAGGTCACTTCCTTGGCAACCACTTTGTCCTAACAGTTGCTTTCAAGTGTCCCATTATATGGAGGCTGCCCCTACTTCCTATGACATTTTCACAAGTTAGAATGGTATATAAACCATGGGCACCCGGGAACAGCTCTCCACCTAGGACTGGTTTGGACCATCTTCTCTACATTAAGAAGAGAGAGGTGGATGCATACACATCCCTTCATGCTGACCAGGTTGTTTGCCATAGAAGATGACTTTTCTCTCTCAAGTTTTCATAGCTGCCCACATCTTCTCAAGGCATCCTTTCTGCATGGACCTTTGACGTTCTCAACAGGTGGAAGATCGCCTACATTCATGTATTGTAAGACCAACTCTGTCGCTGCTCTTCTGTAAAGTTAGATTGACGGAACAGTGTATGGTTAGGGTTAATAACATGTTCAATTTGGGTTAGGAATCTTTCTGCACGATGAATAATGGTATTGGGAAACTATAATATTTACAAGAATATATAGGTGAAATATAAGTATGAAAACAGAAATCCAGGGAAGATATGAAGCCTAGAAGGGCATTGCACCCTTAATTGGTATGCTTAGCTTTGAATTATGTTCTGCACAAATGTCTCAGATAAATCGATGAACAATGGCATAGGACCTTGTACCTTTGATGATTGAATGTCAAAGAGAACATCCACTCAAAATGGGATAGTAGGTAGAATTAGGAAGATGGTCGGTAGGTTTAGAAAGAAGAGTGAGTATAGGATTTAGACCAAAACTTCTTAAGCAATAGGGTTTCGGTTAGAGAGTGAATGTAAATTTCAGCACACATGAAGTGTAAGTCACAATGATGAACCGGGGAAATATGTAGGATAGCAGATATAAATAGAGACATTACTAAATCAGGTAAAATATAAAATGAGTGATAGGATTAGACATTTTCAACAGGCATGAGGTTGAATATATAATCTTAGGAAGAAACAAATATGTAGTCACCAATAGGATTGATATTTGAGAGCATTAGGCAACCTGGACATGGAAGTTGATGTAATCCATGCTCACTTTCCATTTAGGCTTTGGTACAAACTTAAGGGTGACTTTTTTTTGTCTAGAATATTACTGTGATAAAATGTATATGTAGATCTGGTGACATGAGTATTTCTTCCACCATTTCTTTTAGGAATATTTTGAAGATGTATAAATTAGTATCTAAGGTAAAATAGCTGTACCCCTTGTCTATGAATAGAGAGATAATGCATTAACAGACCATACAGTTAATAAATAATATAACTGCTTCCACTTTAAATAATGGATTGATTTGATAACTGAAAATATATAAGAAATCATATTTTGATATAGAATCATTCATAACAACTAGTTATACGTCTAATTGTAATATTAGGGTTATGGCTTTTCATGAAGAATGTGTGAGTTTTGCTTCAAAATGATTATGAAAATCAAAAATAATGTGTTTGGAAAGAAGTCTCATGAAAAGACCAGTCAAGAAACATGGAGGAATACATGTTTTCTGAAGCAGGAAGTGATTGAAAGTGAAATAAATGCTTATAAATTTGTGAACTTGTGAATGAAATATATATACTGTAATGTGCATAAACTTAAGAAATAGTAATGTACCAGTGTTGAATTAAAACGAACTCCAAAACACATATCATGTCCCATAAGAATCTACTTGCATTGATGTTAAACTGGGTCAGTTACTGTAGAAATATTAGGAGTTATATGCACCATTCACTGAAGTTAGTTTTCAGTACTAGGAAACAAATATGTATTTCAGGTGAATGAATATTTCTGAGTATAATCTTGTTAAAAGTTGATTATAAATCCACATACATGAACAGAAGTTATTCACTCCAAACCCAACAAACTGCCATTTCTACCTATTCTCAGAACATGAGACAAAATCCGCAAACTCACACCCACACCCTCAAAGTCACCTACTTCCTGCAACTAGGTCTATGACAATCTGGAGTGTCCTCTGACTGGTGGGCCACACTATGTTCCCCTGAAATGACCTGTTCTGTCTCAGAACTGATCTCCTTGTCCAACTCTGTGAAGTTGTCAAGAGTCAGCGGTGAGCCACTACCTGCTTTCTCAGGAAAGACCCCTCTTCAGAGCTTTTCTCACATTTGGCCATCCTCACATCAGTAGGTACCAAGAAAGAGTGAATCTGTCCATGCTAAATCCAAACAAGTGAGACCACTGGGACTGGGACTGGGACTGGGACTGGCTCTGGGTGCCTGGCTTCCTGGATCCCATGTTCAGAGAGTTCCATCAACAAGGAAGTGTGGTGAGGTCACTTTCTTCAGAAACTGAATGAGGCCACTACCTTGGCAACCACTTTGTCCTAATAGTTGCTTCCAATGGTCCCATGAGATGGAGGCTGCCCCTACTTCCTGTGACACTTTCACAAGTTAGAATGCAATATCAACCATAGGCACCCGGGAACAGCTCTCCACACAGGCCTGGTTTTGTCCATCTTCTCTACATTAAGAAAAGAGGGGCTTATTCAGACACTACCCTTTATCCTGACCAGGTTTTTGCCATGAATGATGACTTTTGCTCACTCAGGTCCTTCATATCTGCCTACATCTTCTTCAGGGATCATTTATTCATGGACCTTTGAGGTTCTCAGCTGGAGGAAGACCACCTACATTCCTGTATTTTAAGACCAACTCTGTCCCTGCTCTTCTTTAAAGTTAGATTGAGGGAACTGTGTATGGTTAGGGTTAATAACATTTTTGATTTGGGTAAAGAGTCATTCTGCTGGATGAATTATAATATTGGTAACCTTTAAGATTTATAAAAATATAGAGGTGAAATATATGTATGAAAACAGAAATCTAAGTAAGATTTGAAGCCCAGAAGGGCATTGGGCCCTTGATTGGGATACTTTACTTTGAATTACATTCTACTAAGATATCTCAGATAAATCGATATACAATGGCATAGGACCTTGTACCTTGGACGATTGAATGTTGAAGAGAACATCTAGTCAAAAAGGGATAGTAGGTAGGAATAGGAAGATAGTTGGAAGTTTTAGGAATAATAGTGTGTATAGGATTTGGAATAAAAGTTCTTTAACAATAGGGTTTTGTTTAGAGAGTGAATGTCAATGTCAGCACATGTGAAGTGTCAGTAACAATGGTGAACTTGGAAAAATATGTAGGAAAGCAGATATCATTAGAGAGATTAGGAAATCAGGTAAGGTATAAAGTCAATCATAGGACTAGACATTTTCAACAGGGTTGAGTTTGAATATATAATCTTAGGAAGCAACAAATATGTAGTCACCAATATGATTGACATTTGAGAGCATTAGGGAACCTGGACATGGATGTTTTTAGTAATCCATGTTCACTTTCCATTTAGGCTTTGATACCATCATATTGTGTCTTTTGCATTTTTTGTCCAGAATATTTCTGTGATAAAATGTATATGTAGATCATATATTTCATATTTTGAATAGTTTGGAGAGTGTGTATATATATATATATATATATATATATATATATATATATATATATATATATATATATATATA
The DNA here is from genome assembly GCF_048772815.1 of Callospermophilus lateralis. NCBI lineage: Eukaryota > Metazoa > Chordata > Mammalia > Rodentia > Sciuridae > Callospermophilus > Callospermophilus lateralis. The sequence continues at coordinate 5,213,120 of NW_027516587.1, read as the reverse complement.
TATATAAACCACTGAGACATTTACAATTAGCAATATATATTCCAATCGAAATTCATCATGAAATATATATCATCCACTGATGAAAAAATATTTATTTTACTGAACATGGATTTATGTATAATCTTGATCTCTTAGGAAGCTCACACATAGGGTGAATTTTCACTTCCAACAGTGTTTCTGCTGAGTGATCTCTTCTCACAACTTGTATTTGCCAAGTCAGCCACCTCACAAATATGTACGTGTTATACCAGGTAGTATTCTATATGTGCATATAAAAATACATGTGCTGAAGAGGGTACAGAGAAAGGGAGACAGAAATTCACATATTTGTTAACTTTAAAACACATGGAGAACTATTTCAATTAAAAATTTACTAGATTTTTTACAGCTGCCTTTTATCCTGCAAAAGGCAAGTCCAACTATACTCCATGCCTCTTCTGAAATTTTTTATTTCTATTCTGTTTTGGTGTTTTCCTTATCATATTAGGATTAGTAGTCAGAGTCTAGTAGCGTATGGATTAGTGTCAGGGATGCAGTATTTCGAATGGAAAATAGGAAAATGAATCCAATGTGTATGCAAATATGTGCTACAAAACAATCTTCCCACTCTCATCCAGAATAATGCCCTGACATTACTTTTGCCCCAAATAACACACAAATAGAGGAGAAGAGTAAAAAAATCTGTTAATATATATATGGAATGGAAAATGCTCAGGGTTTCACAACATTGGATGTGGTAGAATAGTTTCCAAAAGTAAGGGACAGGGTAAACATTCCACAAACATGGAGCTCTTTCGGCCTAAAGACTTCTTGAGGAACTGCCTCTGAGGTTTGACACTTGAAATATATATTGTTGTCAGGAGCTTTAGATTCTTTTCTAATGAGACCATCAAAGCTGCGTCTGCATCTATGTGACCTGGAGGACATGGTTTCTTCTTTTCCAATGAACATGAGGCAGCAGTGCTGAATTCGCTCTTTGTTGGTAAAATGTGGCCACTGTGGGCTAAGTGTCTCCCCGTGTGGACAGTGAAGCCATTTTTTCGTCCTCCACTTTTCCTGGTTTTTCTTCCTGCTGCATTGGGAATTTCATATTTGCTCCACAAAATACAAGGAGTTCAACTGGGACACAGTGCTGGAGCGGGTTCTGTCACGTGTGTTGGGTCAGGGTCTGCAGGGGAATGCATCAACCAGGCTAATATCCCACAGAGCTTGCCCCCTTATACATAGCAACATGATTCTGAACATTGCCCTGAAATCTCTCCATATAACAAGATGCATTTACAAATAAGCTTCTGTTGGCTACACCATGTCAATCACAAGCCATTTGGAAGCTAATGGCAGATCCACATGGCCCCACAACAGATGTATTATCACACACCTGCACACCACTGCTCTAGGCCCACTAATCAGCAGGCTCCAACTTACTGGCAAATCTGTTCTACACCATTTTCATGAAACCCAGTAAATCAAGGCACTGTCTGGTACACTCATGATCAGCAACAGGACATCCAAAGGTTCTCCAGTGCCACCTGGTCTTGGGAATTTCAAAAATTTCATGGAATTTATCTAGCCGTTTTTCAAGGAAGATGTTGAAGGCACTGTGGGTTACAATTCATTCAGGAACCATTAAATGGTGGGGAAGCTCATTTCAATGAAAACTCTGGAGAACTCTCACAGGCAAGGCTTCCCAAAAAGTGGCCAATAGGTCACATGAAGCCAGGCCTATTGCAGACTACAATGTGAGGTCCATGTGTGTTTTGACTGTCAACTATGGCTGCCACGTCTTTCAAAATAAAATCATGTGATATTCTGGCTGAGATTCCCAGTGCTCTGTGGAAACCACCCTGTTCCTAGATCTCAGTTTTCTTTCCAAGGGCGACTCTCATGCGTTGCCTCCTAAAATCCTAACACAATTAATGGCAATATTTTTCTGATGTCAGTTCCAGAACTCAGTCTGTAAGGGGAATCACACCAGAGTTCAAGCCTGGTTTGGTCCATCTTCTATACATTAAGAAGAGCAATGTTGATTCAGACACATCCCTTCATCTGACCAAGTTGTTTGCAATGGAATATGACTTTTGCTTTCACAGGTCCTTCATAGCTGCCTATATCTTCTCCAGGGATCATTTCTTTGTTTACCTTTGAGGTTCTCAGCAGGTGGAGGATCCTCTAAATTCCTGTATTGTAAGACCAACTCTGTCCCTGCTCTTTCGTAAAGTTAGATTGAGGGAACAGTGTATGGTTAGGGTTAATATCATGTTCCATTTGGGTTAGGAATCATTCTACGGGATGAATTATGGTATTGGGAACCTGAAATATTCATAGGAATATAAGTGTAATATAAGTATGAATACAGAAATCTAGGTAAAATTTGAAGCCCAGAAGGTCTTTGGGCCCTTGACTGGGATACTTAGCTTTGAATTATATTCTGCACAGATGTCTCAGATTAATCAATATACAATGGTAGCGTTCCTTGTACCTTGGATGATTGAATGTCGAAGAGAACATCCACTCAAAAAGGGATAGTCGGTAGGATTAGGAATTAGTCGGAAGGGTGAATATAGGATTTGGTCCAAAAAATCTTTAGCGATAGGGTTTTGGGTACAGAGTGAGTGTAAATGTGAGCACATGTGAAGAGTCAGTCACAATGATGAACTGGGGAAAATATGAAGGAAAGCAGATAATAATAGAGACATTAGGAAATCAGGCAAAGTATAAACTGAGTGATAGGATTAGACATTTTCAACTGGCTTGATGTTGAATATATAATCTTAGGAAGAAACAAATATGTAGTCACCAATCAGGTTGACATTTGAGAGCATTAGGCAACCTGGACATGGATGTTTTTCGTGATCCATGCTCACTTTCCATTTAGGCTTTGGTACAAACTTAAGTGTGATCTTTGTAATTGTGTCCAGAATATTACTTTGATAAAATGTATATGTACATCAGGTGATATGAGTATTTCTTCCACCATTTCTGGGAGCAATATTTTGAAGATGTATAAATAAGTATTGGGGGTATAAAAAGGTGTACCCTGTGTCTATGAATATAGACATAATGCATGAATAGACCATACTGTGAACAAATAATATAACTTTTTCCAACTTTAAATAATGGATTGAATTGATATCTGAAAATATACAGAAAATCTATATTGATGTACAATCCTTCATTCCAACCAGTTATACATCTAATGGTAATATTAGGGTTATGGTTGATCATGACGTGTATGTGAGTTTTGCTTCAATGGTGATTATGGAAATAGAAAATAATGCGTTTGGAATGAAGTCTCATGAAAAGACTGTGAATCAGGCGGTATAG